>NC_084751.1:8557356-8882356 GCF_033978785.1 Entelurus aequoreus
AGCATTGCGAGATCGAGAAAGTAAACATCTTCCGAGCGAGGCGTCTTGGAAGTTTGTCAGTTGAGTGTTAAAAATGGCAACAAACATGTTCTAATGTTTATGTGTCTTTATTAAGTCTCTGACGTCACTCCCCGTAGCGGCCCGCCGCCTTTTGCACATCCGCTAGTCGGCTAACTCATTAGCGGTTAGCTCGCTAGCTAGCTGGTTGTCACCGGGCGTGTTGTTGTTTCGTGTTAAAGTGGACTTTCGTTAGGGGGAGACACATGAGCGTGTCTTTAGTCGTCATCCGTCTGGAAATAGCCGAGCAGTCTCCATCCCCGCGAGGCTTCCAGTACTCCGCTGGTGAGTCTTAAACCTTCTTCACCGAGACATGTTGTTAGCCGGCGAGCTAGCAGTGACGAGGACATGAATGTTGTTGACGTGACGACTGTTTGGTGATTAGAGGGCATGTCGGAGGAGCAGCTGCAGGACCAGCCTTTGAGTCTGGCCAGACTGGCTCTGAATGGAAAGACTGAGCTGGAGAGAAGTGCGGTGTTGCACCAACACATGGGGAGCAGAGCCATGGGCGACATGGTCATCGAGACCTTTGAACCCAGCCCAGGTAAGAACACACCTGGAGGAATGACGTGTGCTTATGACCAGTGTTGGGGTAGTTACTGAAAACCAGTAACTACCGTGTACTATAAGGCGCACCTTCAATGAATGGCCCATTTTAAATCTTTGTACATATATAAGGCGCACCGCATTATAAGGCGCATGGAATAGACGCTACAGTAGAGGCTGGGGTTACGTTATGCATCCATTAGATCAGGCCTGGCCCTAACCAATCTGGCGCCCTAGGCAAGATTTTAGGTGGCGCCCCCCCACATCGGCAGTCAAGTGTATATACTCAAAAGAAACCGAATAGCTTTGTTTTTGACCTTTTTTTTTACTTAAAGAAAGCAAATTAACATAATATATGAGAATGTTATGTTATGATTATCTTTAACCGAATCACAGCAGTGCTCAAATTAAAAAACAGTATTCCCTCTCATGTAATATTGCTTAATTAACATTAATGATGTACACTAACAACTACGCTTACAACTATACCTAATATATAAAGGGGTGGAAAAGTGACTATTACCTGCGGGGCAAACATTAGCTAACCAGAAGGCAATAACAATGTAAACAAAAAACACCTGCTTAAAAGATCTAATACAAATGTCCCTGAGGAATGTAAGGTGGGAGTACTGTAATTACCTAACGTTACATTATTATTTTCCATAACAATTTAGCCCCCTCCACAATATTAACCCGACGTTAAAACAGAACTAGCTATTTATTGATTAGCAATTGCCGAATCATGTAACATTAGCTTAATGCTAAAAAGCCAGGTTACTATCACATTCTGTAACAGACAAATAATTTCATGTAGGCTAACGTTACCTCCCTGCTACCTCTGTCTTTTTCTCGTTTCTCCTCTTCTTTTCTATTTTTTCTTCCCTAGACACCTGACAATTTTGGCCGTTTTGACATCTTGTGTTGATTTTTTGATGTGGCAAAAGTCATGATACGGGAAGGGAGGGGCGCACCGTGCGGGGGGATGGGAGGGGGGCGTAATGTTGTAACAAATAATATTTCTATTAAATAGGCTTTACTTTGCATTTTAATTAACGTGGGATTATTTTTTGTATTTAGAAATAATAGTACCAACTTTTTTTCTTTTTTTTTTCTCCAACATTTGTGGCACTGGCGTGGCGCCCCCTGATGGACGGCGCCCTTAGCATTTGCCTATACGGCCTATGCCACGGGCCGGCCCTGCATTAGATGGAGCTGCGCTAGAGGGAATGTCAACAAAACAAATAGTGATTGTACTGACACTTCTACTTGCTGCTCTCTGTTCAACAACCCACTGTTCCAGTTTGTCCTCCAACTGTAGCCATCTCGCTTTGTTCCCTCGGAAACTCTGTTTAGTCTTCTTTACTCGGCGCAGGTCATCATGTTGCTTCCTCCACTTCCGCACCATTGATTCGTTAATGTTCAATTCTCTCGCTGCTGCTCTATTCCCGTGTTCTACTGCGTGACTGATCGCCTTGACTTTAAACTCTGCGTCGTAAGCGTGTCTCTTAATAGGAGCCGTTTTTGGGTCTCTACATAACATTTAGGTCTTGCAACTATAGTAACAGCCGCCGACTTCCTTTTCCCCCGTAGTAGAAGTTCTTCTTCTGCTACGGTAAGCAGCCGTAGAAGGGGGAAAATGAAGTCGGCGTAGTGACCGTAGTTGCGAGACCTGTTGTGGCTCAATATTGGTCCATATTTAAGGCGCACTGTCAGCTTTTGAGGAAATTGGAGGTTTTTAGATGCGCCTTATAGTGTGGAAAATACGGTAGTTACAGTGTAGTACGAGTGTGAAGCGACTGGAATGGGAATCAGCACCTCCAAGTCCAAGTCCATGGTTCTCGCCCGGAAAAGGGTGGAGTGCCATCTCCGGGTTGGGGAGGAGATCTTGCCCCAAGTGGAGGAGTTCAAGTACCTCGGAATCTTGTTCATCGGTGCGGCGTCTTCAGTAATGCGAGCGCTGTATCGATCTGTTGTGGTGAAGAAGGAGCAGCGCAGAAAGGCAAAGCTCTCAATTTACCGGTCGATCTACGTTCCCATCCTCACCTATGGTCATGAGCTTTGGGCGGCACCTACTCAGTGGCCTAGTGGTTAGCGTGTCCGCCCTGAGATCGGTAGGTTGTGAGTTCAAACCCCGGCCGAGTCATACCAAAGACTATACAAATGGGACCCATTACCTCCCTGCTTGGCACTCCGCATCAAGGGTTGGAATTGGGAGTCTACATACAACACACAAAGACAAAGATATGTTTCAAAGGGCCAATTTATTTCGGGCTAGAACAAATTGACAAAACTCTTTTAAATAGCTGCAACATAACATACATAAGTAACAAACAGCATAATAACAACATAGCTGTAAACCTGGCTTCGCCCAAGGAAGGCACACATGACATACACAAAGCCTAACCAGGCATTTTTTTCTCTCAAGGAATTGTGAAATAAAATCATGTCTTCAGGAGATCAACACTGTACTGTAGTGGATTGTCCGAAGCTTAAACAGAAACAAAAGTGAGTTTAGTACAAAAAGTTTATTTACCCTTAGTCAAATGTGCAAGTCGGATTGAGCTGTCCCTGCAGACAAACAAAACGTCCTCCGGAGGACACACGAATCAAGCAATCTCTTCGAGTCCTGGTCTCCTGGTCATTTTTATCTGTTTCCCCATGCGTTTATCTGTTTTCCTCGTGCGTCACGGTCTTGTTGTTTTCGACCTGTCTGTTCCATAACAACCTCGAATCCCTTAGTCATACTTAGACAATCAAAACATTTTGTAGACAGGTTGGCACGACTTCATATTCAACTTTGTCCTACATCTGGTCTATTCAATGGTATAGAATAGAAGAGAAATGAAATGAGCAGACATTCTTAATAGACACGAAATATAGTTCAAAGGTCAGAAATTCTACTACAGTACTAAAGCCAGAACACTTTACGCATTTCCCCACTTTTAGTTTAGAGAAAAGGAAAGATTGGCCTGGCCCACTAGGATCCCTCTTTATGTTTGTGAACTTAATAGTCTCTACATTTAGAGTGATGTGATAATCAAACGCTCTAGAAGTCTAGAATGAAAAAGTATATAAGAGAATTGACAGAGTGTGTGTACCTTCAGTGATGAATGATGAGCAGAGGCAGTGTTTGGAGTGTTTTCTTTATCTCGCTTTCCATTTTTATGTACTCACCGTCCAGGTACTTGGAAAATGTTTTCCGTGCCTTTTGCTGTTTGACGCCGGTATAATGCTAATTAGCTGCCTGAAAGCGGGTGACCCCACTGTAGAAATAGCCTGCATGTTTGATTGATTGATTGATTGATTGAGACTTTTATTAGTAGGTTGCACAGTGAAGTACATATTCCGTACAATTGACCACTAAATGGTAACACCCGAATAAGTTTTTCAACTTGTTTAAGTCGGGGTCCACTTAAATTGTATCATGATACAGATATATACTATCATATATACTATCATCATAATACAGTCATCACACAAGATAATCACATTGAATTATTTACATTATTTACAATCAGGGGTGTGGGGGGGTAGGATATGGACATCAAGTAGTGGACATAGAGAGAGAGACAGAGATATCAGAAGGCATAAGAAAAAGTATCTGCATTTGATTGTTTACATTTGATTATTAGCAATCCGGGGAGGGTGTTAGTTTAGGGTTGTAGCTGCCTGGAGGTGAACTTTTATTGCGGTTTTGAAGGAGGATAGAGATGCCCTTTCTTTTACACCTGTTGGGAGCGCATTCCACATTGATGTGGCATAGAAAGAGAATGAGTTAAGACCTTTGTTAGTTCGGAATCTGGGTTTAACGTGGTTAGTGGAGCTCCCCCTGGTGTTGTGGTTATGGCGGTCATTTACGTCTTCTAGCACATATGCTGCAATGGATCTATCAATGTTGTCCTGGCTAGCAGTGCCTCCGTTAAAATCCTTAGGTGGAGGTGGAGGTGAAGTGGTATCGGAGTCTGTCTCTCTTTACTAGCTTCGTCCAAGCATGTTGCTTTTGTAGCTGTTTCAGCAGATTTTAATGGCTGTTTTGGGCAGTAGATAGATAGGATCTTTGATCCAAGACACAACTTACATTTAACTAAAATGTTCTGTTCTTTGTGTTCGAGAAAAGAAAAGTAGTGAGAAAATCTCCATGTTAAGAAACTCGACTTCGGCTCCGCCATGATGTCTTGTTGTTAGTAAACACACACACATGCCCCCTCCACCACACACACACACACCGCGCCTCTTCTCTTCTCCCGCTTGTGACATAGGAAGAATCAGAAGGACGACACTCTCCAACAAAACACACTCAGATCTTCTGTTTCTAGCCGATACTACATAAAAAATAACGTAAAATAACGCAGTAACGCATCATGCAGTAACTGTTACTGAGTTACTGAATATAAAAATAACGCGTTAGACTACCGCCGAAAATAATGGCGTTACAGTAACGCGTTCCAGTTAGTCCCAACACTGCTTATGACACCATGTGGCAGCGTGCGTGTCGAGCCAATCAGAGAGGAGCGGACGGTCAAAGCCTTCAAAGGCTCAATGGGAGAATTCCAGTGTCTTCCTAAAGCTGTGTCCGTGCAGACAAAGGCGGGGGTGGCAACCCGGGAGGTTCTACCAAGCACAAAAGGAGCGATGCTGACGCTGAGGCCAGCGCAGCCATGGCCCCCGAGTCTCCGTCCAAACAGCTGCCAGATCAGATCTCCTTCTTCAGCGGGAACCCGTCCGTGGAGGTCGTCCACGGAATCATGCATCTCTACAAGACCAAGTGAGGGCCGGAGCGTCGCCCGTCGCCCTTTTCTGCGCTCGCCCCGGGTAACTTTCCACCTCCTCTCTCGCAGCAAGATGACGTCGCTGACGGAGGATGTTCATCGGAGCGCCATGGTGTGCATCCTGACCGTGCCGGCCACCATGACCAGCCACGACCTCATGAAGCTCATGGCGCCGTTCAACGACGTCATGGAGCACATGAAGATCATCCGAGACTCACCCCCAACCAGTACATGGTGCCATCAAGTTCAGCACGCAGGTCAGGTCACCTTTGTTTCCTCAGCTTATGTTTGTCTGCTAGCCAACAGTGTTGTCCTTAACCCAATATTTTGGTCCCGGTATATTGTACCGTATATTGTATATCAGGGGTCACCAACGCGGTGCCCGCGGGCACCAGGTAGCCCGTAAGGACCAGATGAGTAGCCCGCTGGCCTGTTCTAAAAATAGCTCAAATAGCAGCACTTACCAGTGAGCTGCCTCTATTTTTTAAATTGTATTTATTTACTAGCAAGCTGGTCTCGCTTTGCCCGACATTTTTAATTCTAAGAGAGACAAAACTCAAATAGAATTTGAAAATCCAAGAAAATATTTTAAAGACTTGGTCTTCACTTGTTTAAATAAATTCATTAATTTGTTTTCTTTGCTTCTTATAACTTTCAGAAAGACAATTTTAGAGAAAAAATACAACCTTAAAATTGGTTTTAGGATTTTTAAACACATATACCTTTTTACCTTTTAAATTCCTTCCTCTTCTTTCCTGACATTTTAAATCAATGTTCAAGTAAATTTATTTTTTTTATTGTAAAGAATAATAAATACATTTCAATTTAATTCTTCATTTTAGCTTCTGTTTTTTCGACAAAGAATATTTGTGAAATATTTCTTCAAACTTACTATGATTAAAATTCAAAAAAATTATTCCGGCAAATCTAGAAAATCTGTAGAATCAAATTTAAATCTTATTTCAAAGTCTTTTGAATTTCTTTTAAAATTTTTGTTCTGGAAAATCTAGAAGAAATAATGATTTGTCTTTGTTAGAAATATAGCTTGGTCCAATTTGTTATATATTCTAACAAAGTGCAGATTGGATTTTAACCTATTTAAAACATGTCATCAAAATTCTAAAATTAATCTTAATCAGGAAAAATTACTAATGATGTTCAATAAATTCTTTTTTTAATTTTTTCAAAAAGATTCCAATTAGCTAGTTTTTCTCTTCTTTTTTTAGGTTGAATTTTGAATTTTAAAGAGTCGAAATTGAAGATAAACTATGTTTCAAAATTTAATTGTTATTTTTTTTGTGTTTTCTCCTCTTTTAAACCGTTCAATTAAGTGTAAATATCATTCATTATTAAAAATAACAGAGAGTTAAAGGTAAATTGAGCAAATTGGCTATTTCTGGCAATTTATTTAAGTGTGTATCAAACTGGTAGCCCTTCGCATTAATCACTACCCAAGAAGTAGCTCTTGCTTTCAAAAAGGTTGGTGACCCCTGACGTAGAGTAGTCCGTGTACAGCTGGCTTAGCAGTACAGATGTATTGTTGACTGACAGTGAGTCAACACACAGACAGTATTGTGTAAATAGTTGGTCCAAATACTAGTAGTGAAAATGGCCGCTGAAGTGTGTAAAATAGTGTAGTTTTCACACACATTCTATGTGACTTATTGGGGGAGATCTACCTTCTATTCATTATGACGTGTGTGTGTGTGTGTGTGTGTGTGTGTGTGTGTGTGTGTGTGTGTGTGTGTGTGTGTGTGTGTGTGTGTGTGTGTGTGTGTGTGTGTGTGTGTGTGTGTGTGTGTGTGTGTGTGTGTGTGTGTGTGTGTGTGTGTGTGTGTGTGTGTGTGTGTGTGTGTGTGTGTGTCCTGTTCAGGCGGACGCCGACAGCTTCTACACCACGTGTAACGGCCGCCAGTTCAACTCCATCGAGGAGGCCGTGTGTCAGCTGGTGTACGTGGAGCGTGCCGAGGTCATCAAGTCTGAGGAGGTAAGAGGCGGGAGGGGTCAACCGCTTCCTGTCAGAGAGACACAATGGCCAATACTTCCTCCTCCTCTACCTCAGGGCGCCAGCTTGCCAGTGATGGAGCTGACGGAGCTTCCCAAGTGCACCGTGTGCCTGGAGAGGATGGACGAGTCGGTCAACGGCGTGCTGACCACGCTGTGCAACCACAGCTTCCACAGCCAGTGTCTGCAGCGCTGGGAGGACGCTTCGTGAGTCCGCACGTTTACATGCCGGCGCGTTGCCAGTAGGTTTTGTGTCAAATACAGGCACGTGCACAGATGGACCCCAGTGGTGCTCAAACAACCGCCCCTTTTAGGGAGAAAATGTTCCCGAGCTGCTGGAGACATTTTTTTTTCTATTAATTGTTGCTACTGGTGGGACGTTTCCTGCACAAAATAGAAAATCAACCCAAGTCCAGCTGTTTACTAACATTGGTCATGGTTGTTGACGGGAGGAAGCACCCATATGAGGATTGCGTAATATAAGTGGTATAAAATTAGCAGATGATAAAGCTTTTATTACTATGTTATATCATAATATATGTTGATGAAAGAAGTTTGACCGTGACAGGAGAAAGTCCGGCTTCCTCACTGCAATGGAGGAGGCAGCAAACGTTCCTCTACAGTGCAGCTTTGAAATAAGCTGGCAAATAAAATGTTTCTTAAAAGTACAAACCCCGTTTCCATATGAGTTGGGAAATGGTGTTAAAGTTAAAGTTAAAGTACCAATGATTGTCACAAACACTCTAGGTGTGGTGAAATTTGTCCTCTGCATTTGACCCATCCCCTTGGTCACCCCCTGGGAGGTGAGGGGAGCAGTGGGCAGCAGCGGTGCCGCGCCCTGGAATCATTTCTGGTGATTTAACCCCCAATTCCAACTCTTGTTGCTGAGTGCCAAGCAGGGAGGTAATGGGCCCCATTTTTATAGTCTTTGGTATGACTCGGCCGGGGTTTGAACTAGCTGTAAATATAAAAGGAATACAATGATTTGCAAATCATTTTCAAGCCATATTCAGTTGAATATACTACAAAGACAACATATTTGATGTTCAAACTCATAAACTTTATTTTTTTTTGCAAATAATAATTAACTTAGAATTTCATGGCTGCAACACGTGCCAAAGTAGTTGGGAAAGGGCATGTTCACCACTGTGTTACATGGCTTTTCCTTTTTAACAACACTCAGTAAAGGTTTGGGAAGTGAGGAGACACATTTTTGAAGCTTCTCAGGTGGAATTCTTTCCCATTCTTGCTTGATGTACAGCTTAAGTTGTTCAACAGTCCGGGGGTCTCCCTTCTGCTATTTTAGGCTTCATAATGCGCCACACATTTTCAATGTCTGGACTACAGGCAGGCCAGTCTAGTACCCGCACTCTTTTACTATGAAGCCACGTTGATGTAACACGTGGCTTGGCATTGTCTTGCAGAAATAAGCAGGGGCGTCCATGATAACGTTGCTTGGATGGCAACATATGTTGCTCCAAAAGCTGTATGTACCTTTCAGCATTAATGGCGCCTTCACAGATGTGTAAGTTACCCATGTCTTGGGCACTAATACACCCCCATACCATCACACATGCTGGCTTTTCCACTTTGCGCCTAGAACAATCCGGATGGTTCTTTTCCTCTTTGGTCCGGAGGACACGACGTCCACAGTTTCCAAAAACAATTTGAAATGTGGACTCGTCAGACCACAGAACACTTTTCCACTTTGTATCAGTCCATCTTAGATGAGCTAAGGCCCAGCGAAGCCGACGGCGTTTCTGGGTGTTGTTGATAAAACGGTTTTTGCCTTGCATAGGAGAGTTTTAACTTGCACTTACAGATGTAGCGACCAACTGTAGTTACTGACAGTGGGTTTCTGTAGTGTTCCTGAGCTCATGTGGTGATATCTTTTACACATTTATTTCGCTTTTTGATGCAGTACAGCCTGAGGGATCGAAGGTCACGGGCTTAGCTGCTTACGTGCAGTGATTTCCCCAGATTCTCTGAACCTTTTGATGATATTACGGAGCGTAGATGGTGAAATCCCTAAATTCCTTGCAATAACTGCTTGAGAAATGTTGTTCTTAAACTGTTCAACAATTTGCTCAGGCATTTGTTGACAAAGTGGTGACCCTCGCCGCGTCCTTGTTTGTGAATGACTGAGCATTTAATGGAAGCTGCTTTTATATCCAATCATGGCACCCACCTGTTCCCACTTTGCCTGTTCACCTGTGGGATGTTCCAAATAAGTGTTTGATGATCATTCCTCAACTTTATCAGTATTTATTGCCACCTTTCTCAACTTCTTCGTCACGTGTTGCTGGCATCAAATTCTAAAGTTAATGATTATTTGCAACAAAAAAAATATGTTTGAGTTTGAACATCAAATATGTTGTCTTTGTAGCATATTCAACTGAATATGGCTTGAAAAATATTTGCAAATCATTGTATTCCGTTTATATTTACATCTAACTAGGGCTGCAACTAACGATTAATTTGATAATCGATTAATCTGTCGATTATTGCTTCGATTGATCGATTATTAATCGGATAAAAGAGACAAACTACATTTCTATCCTTTCCAGTATTTTATTGAAAAAATCCAGCATACTGGCACCATGTTGTGGACATTGGGGGTGCAGCATACACCAACAATAACACAGAAATGTAACTCATCAGAACTGAATCAGATATTGTACACGTTTCTGTTGTGAATAATAAAGGATTCATTTTAGGCTGCCTCTGAATAATAGCATGAAATATTCCAGCACCTTCATAACGTTTAGTTACACTAAAGCGTCACTCAAATCTAAATATATTTATATAGCTTTATCAGCCCGGCTACATTGATCCATTATGAAACCAACCTGAGATATTTCTGTCCGTTACGTTTATTTCCAAATTGGTAACCGTGCGTTTTCTCTCTCAAAACGGAGTCAAATGTGCCGGAGAAACACTATTATCAGCCCTGTGTTGCAACAAAGGCATAACGTTAAAGTTACTTACAAAAAAGCTGAACTCATGAATGCTTGTTGCCACTATGGACTTAAAAAGTTACGTACTGTGAGTTCCTCCCTTCATCCATGGCTGCAACATGTTTCCTTTTCAGGTGCTTCTGAAGCAATGTTGTACTTCCGTGCCATTTTGCAGGAAACGCTCTTCTTTGAAGTCTTTAAAGTGAAGTGTTCCCACACTTTTGACGACTTAGGTCGTACACTTTTCTCCATTGAAGCAATAACCTCAAGATGTTTCTCCGCTAAACTATCGGTAGTGTTTTCCTGCGACATTTTTCGAATTTTTCCAGCAAAGGAGACGCCGTCGTCACGTGAGCTGCACATGACACATCATTGGCTAGCTTACGCCACCTCATGAGACGTACGCTGTTTTGTACTGTTTTTGTGCTTATTTTGATTGTTTCTCAGCTGTTTGTAAATGTTGCAGTTTATAAATAAAGGTTTACAAAACAAAAAAACAAAAAAAATTAAAAAAAAAAAAAAAAAATTAAAAAAATTAATAATATTAAAAAAAAAAGCGTCCGCGCATAGCATAGTTCCAACGAATCGATGACTAAATTAATCGCCAACTATTTTGGTAATCGATTTAATCGATTAGTTGTTGCAGCCCTACATCTAACACAATTTCCCAACTCATATGGAAACGGGGTTTGTAGACAAGAAGCCTTTTTTTCTGTCCCTAAAAGGTCTGTGCACGTGCCTTCATTCTATCACTCAGCGCTGTCTATGAATCTTTTCTGTTTAAACAGGCAGTCTCCATCTAAGTGAGTGAAGTAAGGTGTAGTTTGTTGGCAGGTGTCCCGTGTGCCGCTACTGTCAAACTCCAGAGCCCGTGGAGGAGAACAAGTGCTTTGAGTGTGGCGTGCAGGAGGTAACACATCTTGGGTGGATGTCTCACTCCTGGCGTAGCTCCAAGCAACTTTTCCCTCATCCTCAGAACCTTTGGATCTGTTTGATCTGCGGCCACATCGGCTGCGGGCGCTACGTGAGCCGCCACGCCTACAAACACTTTGAGGAGACGCAGCACACCTACGCCATGCAGCTCACCAACCACCGCGTGTGGGACTACGCCGGAGGTGTGCTTCGCTCTCTTTGCGGAAGCTAAATGTCGGGGTAACGTTTCCATGTGACGCCAGACAATTACGTGCACCGGCTGGTGGCGAGCAAGACGGACGGCAAGATGGTGCAGTACGAGTGCGAGGGCGACACCTGCCAGGCAGAGAAGATCGACTCCCTCCAGCTGGAGGTAACCTGGCCTCGCCGCCTCCTGTGATGTCATCACGTCGCTAACGAGCGTCTTCCTCTGCTTCCTCAGTACTCTTACCTGCTGACCAGCCAGCTGGAGTCACAGCGCATCTACTGGGAGAACAAGATAGTCCACCTGGAGAAGGAGACAGCCGAGGAGGTGCTCACTGCCCCCGTGATATCATCATCATAATAATAATAGTAATAGATTTTATTTGTAAAAAGCACTTCACATTGAGCCAACAACCTCAAAGTGCTACAGTGTATTAAAAAAATAAGATAATAAGAATAAAAACTAGAACAGCCTAATAGCTAGAACTAATATGCATGTATCTAAAAAAAAGGCTTTTTTTTAAAAGAAGAGTTTTTAAGCCTTTTTTAAAAACATCCACAGTCTGTGGTGCCCTCAGCTGGTCAGGGAGAGTGTTCCACAGACTGGGAGCGGCGGAGCAGAAAGCCCGGTCTCCCATTGTTCATCGTGTGTTTGTGTGGCAGATCAGCAACATGAAGGCCAAATTCAAGGAGACCCTGGAGCGCTGTGACAACCTGGAACGCAGATTTGGAGAGATCAGCAAAGACAAGCAGAGCTTGGATAAAAAGTAGGTTCAACATTCATGCACGTGTCACACAGACATAAAAAGTAGGTTCAGCATTCATGCACGTGTCACACAGACATAAAAAGTAGGTTCAACATTCATGCACGTGTCACACAGACATAAAAAGTAGGTTCAACATTCATGCACGTGTCACACAGACATAAAAAGTAGGTTCAGCATTCATGCACGTGTCACACAGACATAAAAAGTAGGTTCAACATTCATGCACGTGTCACACAGACATAAAAAGTAGGTTCAACATTCATGCACGTGTCACACAGACATAAAAAGTAGGTTCAACATTCATGCACGTGTCACACAGACATAAAAAGTAGGTTCAACATTCATGCACGTGTCACACGGACATAAAAAGTAGGTTCAACATTCATGCACGTGTCACACAGACATAAAAAGTAGGTTCAACATTCATGCACGTGTCACACAGACATAAAAAGTAGGTTCAACATTCATGCACGTGTCACACAGACATAAAAAGTAGGATCAACATTCATGCACGTGTCACACAGACATAAAAAGTAGGTTCAACATTCATGCACGTGTCACACGGACATAAAAAGTAGGTTCAACATTCATGCACGTGTCACACAGACATAAAAAGTAGGTTCAACATTCATGCACGTGTCACACAGACATAAAAAGTAGGTTCAACATTCATGCACGTGTCACACAGACATAAAAAGTAGGATCAACATTCATGCACGTGTCACACAGACATAAAAAGTACGTTCAACATTCATGCACGTGTCACACGGACATAAAAAGTAGGATCAACATTCATGCACGTGTCACACAGACATAAAAAGTAGGTTCAACATTCATGCACGTGTCACACAGACATAAAAAGTAGGTTCAACATTCATGCACGTGTCACACAGACATAAAAAGTAGGTTCAACATTCATGCACGTGTCACACAGACATAAAAAGTAGGTTCAACATTCATGCACGTGTCACACAGACATAAAAAGTAGGTTCAACATTCATGCACGTGTCACACAGGCTAACCCATGTGGTTCCTGTGGATGTGAACATAATTACTGTAGTGACTCAATAACATAGTGACTGAAACACACACAGTGATCATTTTTAAATTTTTAAACACTAAAACATTAAATTGTCCTTTTTTTTGTGCTAAGTTTTGCATGTTCAATTGTTGAAAAACCAGGAGCTTCGAGGAGAGGGGGGGGGACTAGGGACCTGGACCTGGGTTTTAGTCTTTTTCATGAAGTTCAAATCACATGCCTGATGACATCATTAAGGGAATTGTTGGAAAAAAATGGCAAGCCATTCCAAGGAATTGATAGACGGGGAGCCGGTTTTTGATTCCCGTCCCTGCACTCATCATTTTGAGCACAACATCCACGTGCTGACATTTTAACATGCACTCACAACACTAAGTGCAAGTACTTAAGTGCACTTATTGGGTCACATGTGAGTACATTCCCAAGTCCGCACTTTTATCCAGCTGCACCAAAATGTCATGCAAGTTTTGAGGAATTCCAGTAAAAAAAAAAAAGTGTAAAATAATAGAACAATTTCCTCAAGAATTGCCTTCAATATTTTAAGAAGACCTTAATAAATAATAAGCAAACTCATTTTTAAAAAGGCAACTTTGATTAGCACCTGCCTAGTGAAAAGAACTAAAAAGTGTGGAGTGAACAGTGTTTGTGTGGGGGAGGTGCATGCAGTGAACAGTGTTTGTGTGGGGGAGGTGCATGCAGTGAACTGTGTTTGTGTGGGGGAGGTGCACGCAGTGAACGGTGTTTGTGTGGGGGAGGTGCACGCAGTGAACAGTGTTTGTGTGGGGGAGGTGCACGCAGTGAAGAGTGTTTGCGTGGGGGAGGTGCACGCAGTGAACTGTGTTTGTGTGGGGGAGGTGCACGCAGTGAACAGTGTTTGTGTGGGGGAGGTGCACGCAGTGAACAGTGTTTGTGTGGGGGAGGTGCACGCAGTGAACGGTGTTTGTGTGGGGGAGGTGCACGCAGTGAACAGTGTTTGTGTGGGGGAGGTGCACGCAGTGAACTGTGTTTGTGTGGGGGAGGTGCACGCAGTGAACAGTGTTTGTGTGGGGGAGGTGCACGCAGTGAACAGTGTTTGTGTGGGGGAGGTGCACGCAGTGAACTGTGTTTGTGTGGGGGAGGTGCACGCAGTGAACAGTGTTTGTGTGGGGGAGGTGCACGCAGTGAACGGTGTTTGTGTGGGGGAGGTGCACGCAGTGAACGGTGTTTGTGTGGGGGAGGTGCACGCAGTGAACAGTGTTTGTGTGGGGGAGGTGCACGCAGTGAACAGTGTTTGTGTGGGGGAGGTGCACGCAGTGAACGGTGTTTGTGTGGGGGAGGTGCACGCAGTGAACAGTGTTTGTGTGGGGGAGGTGCACGCAGTGAACGGTGTTTGTGTGGGGGAGGTGTGCGCAGTGAACAGTGTTTGTGTGGGGGAGGTGCATGCAGTGAACGGTGTTTGTGTGGGGGAGGTGCACGCAGTGAACAGTGTTTGTGTGGGGGAGGTGCACGCAGTGAACAGTGTTTGTGTGGGGGAGGTGCACGCAGTGAACAGTATTTGTGTGGGGGAGGTGCACGCCGTGAACAGTGTTTGAGTGGGGGAGGTGCATGCAGTGAACAGTGTTTGTGTGGGGGAGGTGCACGCAGTGAACAGTGTTTGAGTGGGGGAGGTGCATGCAGTGAACAGTGTTTGTGTGGGGGAGGTGCACGCAGTGAACAGTGTTTGTGTGGGGGAGGTGCACGCAGCTCAACAGTCGAGTGACGAAGCTCAGCCAGGAGCTGAAGGAGGAACAGGAAATGAACCGCTGCCTGAGAGCCAATCAGGTGCAATTTCAGACCCGACTAGCCGAAGAGGAGCGCAAAGCCAAAGAAAACGGTGAGACGATGTTGTCCCCCGACTGTAACCGCGTGATGGTGAAGAATCCGCTGACGGCGTGGTCACGTGACCCCGTGTGTGCAGGAGAGCACAAAGACCAGACCATCGGCGAGCTGCAGGAGCAGCTGCGTGACGTCATGTTCTACTTGGAGACGCAGCAGCACATCCAGCACCTTCCGCCTGAAGCCCGCAGCGAGATCCAGGAAGGTCAAATCAACATCGCCGCCGCCGAACCCACGGACGACGCCGGCGCCGATGGCGCGGCCGCCTTCGTCAGAGGCAGGAGGGGGCGGGGCAGGAAGAGGAAGTAGGTGTTGGAGGCACAGACTTGATAAGCACGCCCAGGATGTAACGTCTGTTGGTGTAAATAAATTATTTGTCACAACTCATCAGACTCCTCCCCCTTTCACCATTCGCCAAGAAACCGTTTAGTGATATTGATAGTAGTCTGTTGACTCTTCGGTTCCACCACCAAGCTGCACTTTCTACACCCACCAGTAGTTGGTGTTGTGTGGAACATACACACGATACAATGTAAGCATCACATGTTTCATTGCAGCACGTCTGAAAAGTAGTAGAAAGAAGCTGAGCTTATTTAATCCGACCCCTTTTCAGACCATAGCAACTTTACCCCATGTCCTTGTTCTCTGTAACACAGCAGTGAATCAATAAATAATAAACCATAGGAAGTAAACAAATATTAAATACATAAAAAAAATGTTGTTCATCATAATTGTTCTTCTGTGTACTTTGTGAACACTTGTAGTTAGAACACTCTCTTCAACTCAATCATATTGTTGGATTTATTTGCTTAATCAATCAATCAATGTTTACTTATATAGCCCTAAATCACGAGTGTCTCAAAGGGCTGCACAAGCCACAACGACATCCTCGGCTCAGATCCCACATCAGGGCAAGACAAAACTCAACCCAATGGGATGACAATGAAAAACCTTGGAGGGGACCACAGATGTGGGGATATCTCCCCCCCCCCCCACCCCCTTCCCCTCACCCCTGGGCGTCCATAGTGGATCGAACATAATAGTGTGAGAGTCCAGTCCATAGTGGATCTAACATAATAGTGTGAGTGTCCAGTCCAGAGTCTGTGGACGAGCTGCGTGCATGTTGGGAGACGACAGACTAGGAGGCTATTGGAGTGGCCACGGACAATCTGGACGAGTATACGGACACTGTGACCTCATACATACACTTCAATGAGGCGCGCATCATTCCAACGCGCACCGGGGATTGTTATAACAACGACAAGCCCTGGTTCACACCCAAGCTCCGACAGCTGCGCAAGAAGAAGGAGGCTGCGTGGAGAAGCGGGGACCTACAGAGAAGCAAAGTACCACTTCAACAGGGAAGTGGAGAAAGCTAAATCTGTGTACTCTAACCGTCTACAGGAACAGTTCCGCTCCAATGATTCTGCGGCCGTTTGGAGAGGGCTAAGGGCCCTTACGAACTATAAGCCCAGGCCCTGAATGACCGGACTCTCGCTCAGGGCCTCAACACAAATTACTGTCGTCATGAACGGCCTTCGGCTCATCACCCTCCCCACTAATGCCAGCACTTCATTAAAGGAGTTAAAGGACTCCAAGGACATCACAGGACTCCAAGAACATCATAGGACTGTAAAGGCCCTCTCCATCCGAGAAGAGGATGTACGCCGGCAGTTCTTGAAGCTGAATACGCGGAAGGCCCCCGGGCCGGATGGTGTCTCCCCCTCCACTCTCAGACACTGTGCGGATCAGCTGGCTCCTGTCTTCACTGACATTTTTAACACCTCTCTGGAGCTATGCCGCGTGCCGTCCTGCTTTAAGACCTCCACCATTGTCCCTGTCCCCAAGAAAGCACGGATCACAGGACTAAAATGACTACAGGCCGGTTGCGCTGACGTCTGTGGTCATGAAGTCCTTTGAGCGCTTGGTCCTGCCCCACCTCAAGGACATCACCGCCCCCCTCCTGGACCCACTGCAGTTCGCCTACAGAGCCAACCGGTCTGTGGATGATGCAGTGAACCTGGCCCTCCACTTCATCCTGGAGCATCTGGACTCCCCAGGATTCTACGCTAGGATCCTGTTTGTGGACTTCAGTTCTGCCTTCAACACCATCCTCCCTGGACTGCTACGAGACAAGCTCTACCAGCTCAGTGTGCCCGACTCCCTCTGCAGTTGGATCAATGACTTCCTGACGGACCGAAGACAGCACGTGCGGCTGGGGAAGATTGTCTCGGACAGTCGAACCACGATCACTGGTACTCCTCAGGGCTGTGTACTTTCCCCCTGGCTCTTCTCCCTGTATACAAACTGCTGCACCTCCAGTCACCAGTCCGTAAAACTGCTCAAGTTTGCGGATGACACCACCCTCATTGGGCTCATCTCGGATGGCGATGAGTCCGCCTACAGGAGAGAGGTGGACCGGCTGGCGTCCTGGTGCAGCCACAACAACCTGGAGCTGAACGCCCGGTGGAGATGATCATGGACTTCAGGAAAGTCACAGCCCCACCATCCCCCCTCACCCTGATTGACTCTCCCACCCCCGTCTCCATTGTGGACTCCTTCCGTTTTTTGGGCACTACCATCACCCAGGACCTCAAGTGGGAGCCGACCATCAGCTCCCTCATCAAGAAGGCCCAGCAGAGGATGTACTTCCTGCGGCAGCTGAGGAAACTTAAGGTGCCAACCGAGATGCTGGTGCAGTTTTACTCAGCCATCATAGAGTCCATCCTGACCTCCTCCATCACAGTGTGGTTCCCCGGCGCCACAGTCCAGGATAAGAATAGACTGCGGCGCATCGTACATGCTGCTGAGAAGGTGATTGGCTGCAAGCTCCCGTCCCTCCAGGACTTGTTCTCCTCCAGGACCAGGAGGCGTGTGTGTCGGATCACAGCTGACTCTTCTCACCCTGGACACACACTATTCTCCCCTCTCCCCTCAGGCAGGAGACTACATTACCAAATATGTGTTATGTGTGTTTTATGTTGCACCATTGCACCAAGGAAAATTCCTAGTTTGTGAACCAGTTCTCAAACAATGGCAATAAAACTATTCTGATTCTGATTCTGATAGTGGATCTAACATAATAGTGTGAGAGTCCAGTCCATAGTGGATCTAACATAATAGTGTAAGAGTCCAGTCCATAGTAGATCTAACATAATAGTGAGAGTCCAGTCCATAGTGGATCTAACATAATAGTGTGAGAGTCCAGTCCATAGTGGATCTATCATAATAGTGTGAGAGTACAGTCCATAGTGGATCTAACATAATAGTGTGAGAGTCCAGTCCATAGTGGATCTAACATAATAGTGAGAGTCCAGTCCATAGTGGATCTAACATAATAGTGAGAGTCCAGTCCATAGTGGATCTAACATAATAGTGTGAGAGTCCAGTCCATAGTGGATCTAACATAATAGTGTGAGAGTCCAGTCCATAGTGGATCTAACATAATAGTGTGAGAGTCCAGTCCATAGTGGATCTAACATAATAGTGAGAGTCCAGTCCATAGTGGATCTAACATAATAGTGAGAGTCCAGTCCATAGTGGATCTAACATAATAGTGTGAGAGTCCAGTCCATAGTGGATCTAACATAATAGTGAGAGTCCAGTCCTTAGTGGATCTAACATAATAGTGAGAGTCCAGTCCATAGTGGATCTAACATAATAGTGTGAGAGTCCAGTCCATAGTGGATCTAACATATTAGTGTGAGAGTCCAGTCCATAGTGGATCTAACATAATAGTGTGAGAGTCCAGTCCATAGTGGATCTAACATAATAGTGTGAGAGTCCAGTCCATAGTGGATCTAACATAGTAGTGTGAGAGTCCAGTCCATAGTGGATCTAACATATTAGTGTGAGAGTCCAGTCCATAGTGGATCTAACATAATAGTGTGAGAGTCCAGTCCATAGTGGATCTAACATAATAGTGTGAGAGTCCAGTCCATAGTGGATCTAACATATTAGTGTGAGAGTCCAGTCCATAGTGGATCTAACATATTAGTGTGAGAGTCCAGTCCATAGTGGATCTAACATATTAGTGTGAGAGTCCAGTCCATAGTGGATCTAACATAATAGTGAGAGTCCAGTCCATAGTGGATCTAACATAATAGTGAGAGTCCAGTCCATAGTGGATCTAACATAATAGTGTGAGAGTCCAGTCCATAGTGGATCTAACATAATAGTGTGAGAGTCCAGTCCATAGTGGATCTAACATAATAGTGTGAGAGTCCAGTCCATAGTGGATCTAACATAATAGTGAGAGTCCAGTCCATAGTGGATCTAACATAATAGTGAGAGTCCAGTCCATAGTGGATCTAACATAATAGTGTGAGAGTCCAGTCCATAGTGGATCTAACATAATAGTGAGAGTCCAGTCCTTAGTGGATCTAACATAATAGTGAGAGTCCAGTCCATAGTGGATCTAACAGAATAGTGTGAGAGTCCAGTCCATAGTGGATCTAACATAATAGTGTGAGAGTCCAGTCCATAGTGGATCTAACATAATAGTGAGAGTCCAGTCCATAGTGGATCTAACATAATAGTGTGAGAGTCCAGTCCATAGTGGATCTAACATAATAGTGTGAGAGTCCAGTCCATAGTGGATCTAACATATTAGTGTGAGAGTCCAGTCCATAGTGGATCTAACATATTAGTGTGAGAGTCCAGTCCATAGTGGATCTAACATATTAGTGTGAGAGTCCAGTCCATAGTGGATCTAACATAATAGTGAGAGTCCAGTCCATAGTGGATCTAACATAATAGTGAGAGTCCAGTCCATAGTGGATCTAACATAATAGTGTGAGAGTCCAGTCCATAGTGGATCTAACATAATAGTGTGAGAGTCCAGTCCATAGTGGATCTAACATAATAGTGTGAGAGTCCAGTCCATAGTGGATCTAACATAATAGTGAGAGTCCAGTCCATAGTGGATCTAACATAATAGTGAGAGTCCAGTCCATAGTGGATCTAACATAATAGTGTGAGAGTCCAGTCCATAGTGGATCTAACATAATAGTGAGAGTCCAGTCCTTAGTGGATCTAACATAATAGTGAGAGTCCAGTCCATAGTGGATCTAACAGAATAGTGTGAGAGTCCAGTCCATAGTGGATCTAACATAATAGTGTGAGAGTCCAGTCCATAGTGGATCTAACATAATAGTGTGAGAGTCCAGTCCATAGTGGATCTAACATAATAGTGTGAGAGTCCAGT
Source organism: Entelurus aequoreus (assembly GCF_033978785.1). NCBI lineage: Eukaryota > Metazoa > Chordata > Actinopteri > Syngnathiformes > Syngnathidae > Entelurus > Entelurus aequoreus. Next base: position 8,577,672 of record NC_084751.1, read on the forward strand.
CCATAGTGGATCTAACATAGTAGTGTGAGAGTCCAGTCCATAGTGGATCTAACATATTAGTGTGAGAGTCCAGTCCATAGTGGATCTAACATAATAGTGTGAGAGTCCAGTCCATAGTGGATCTAACATAATAGTGTGAGAGTCCAGTCCATAGTGGATCTAACATATTAGTGTGAGAGTCCAGTCCATAGTGGATCTAACATATTAGTGTGAGAGTCCAGTCCATAGTGGATCTAACATATTAGTGTGAGAGTCCAGTCCATAGTGGATCTAACATAATAGTGAGAGTCCAGTCCATAGTGGATTTAACATAATAGTGTGAGAGTCCAGTCCATAGTGGATCTAACATAATAGTGTGAGAGTCCAGTCCATAGTGGATCTAACATAATAGTGTGAGAGTCCAGTCCATAGTGGATCTAACATAATAGTGTGAGAGTCCAGTCCATAGTGGATCTAACATAATAGTGAGAGTCCAGTCCATAGTGGATCTAACATAATAGTGTGAGAGTCCAGTCCATAGTGGATCTAACATAATAGTGTGAGAGTCCAGTCCATAGTGGATCTAACATAATAGTGAGAGTCCAGTCCATAGTGGATCTAACATAATAGTGAGAGTCCAGTCCATAGTGGATCTAACATAATAGTGTGAGAGTCCAGTCCATAGTGGATCTAACATAATAGTGAGAGTCCAGTCCTTAGTGGATCTAACATAATAGTGAGAGTCCAGTCCATAGTGGATCTAACAGAATAGTGTGAGAGTCCAGTCCATAGTGGATCTAACATAATAGTGTGAGAGTCCAGTCCATAGTGGATCTAACATAATAGTGAGAGTCCAGTCCATAGTGGATCTAACATAATAGTGTGAGAGTCCAGTCCATAGTGGATCTAACATAATAGTGTGAGAGTCCAGTCCATAGTGGATCTAACATATTAGTGTGAGAGTCCAGTCCATAGTGGATCTAACATATTAGTGTGAGAGTCCAGTCCATAGTGGATCTAACATATTAGTGTGAGAGTCCAGTCCATAGTGGATCTAACATAATAGTGAGAGTCCAGTCCATAGTGGATCTAACATAATAGTGAGAGTCCAGTCCATAGTGGATCTAACATAATAGTGTGAGAGTCCAGTCCATAGTGGATCTAACATAATAGTGTGAGAGTCCAGTCCATAGTGGATCTAACATAATAGTGTGAGAGTCCAGTCCATAGTGGATCTAACATAATAGTGAGAGTCCAGTCCTTAGTGGATCTAACATAATAGTGAGAGTCCAGTCCATAGTGGATCTAACAGAATAGTGTGAGAGTCCAGTCCATAGTGGATCTAACATAATAGTGTGAGAGTCCAGTCCATAGTGGATCTAACATAATAGTGTGAGAGTCCAGTCCATAGTGGATCTAACATAATAGTGTGAGAGTCCAGTCCATAGTGGATCTAACATAATAGTGAGAGTCCAGTCCTTAGTGGATCTAACATAATAGTGAGAGTCCAGTCCATAGTGGATCTAACAGAATAGTGTGAGAGTCCAGTCCATAGTGGATCTAACATAATAGTGTGAGAGTCCAGTCCATAGTGGATCTAACATAATAGTGTGAGAGTCCAGTCCATAGTGGATCTAACATAATAGTGTGAGAGTCCAGTCCATAGTGGATCTAACATAGTAGTGTGAGAGTCCAGTCCATAGTGGATCTAACATAGTAGTGTGAGAGTCCAGTCCATAGTGGATCTAACATAATAGTGTGAGAGTCCAGTCCATAGTGGATCTAACATAATAGTGTGAGAGTCCAGTCCATAGTGGATCTAACATATTAGTGTGAGAGTCCAGTCCATAGTGGATCTAACATATTAGTGTGAGAGTCCAGTCCATAGTGGATCTAACATATTAGTGTGAGAGTCCAGTCCATAGTGGATCTAACATAATAGTGAGAGTCCAGTCCATAGTGGATTTAACATAATAGTGTGAGAGTCCAGTCCATAGTGGATCTAACATAATAGTGTGAGAGTCCAGTCCATAGTGGATCTAACATAATAGTGTGAGAGTCCAGTCCATAGTGGATCTAACATAATAGTGTGAGAGTCCAGTCCATAGTGGATCTAACATAATAGTGTGAGAGTCCAGTCCATAGTGGATCTAACATAATAGTGAGAGTCCAGTCCATAGTGGGTTTAACATAATAGTGAGAGTCCAGTCCATAGTGGATCTAACATAATAGTGTGAGAGTCCAGTCCATAGTGGATCCAACATAATAGTGAGTGTCAAATGTACGACCCGAGGGCCAGATCAGGCCTGCGAACAGGTTTTATCCGGCCCGCGGGATGAGTTTGCTAAGTATAAAAATGTACCTGAAATTTTTGAATGAAAGAAACTGCTGTTCTCAATCTGTCCACTAGATGTCACAATAGCAAGTCTTTGTATCTTTTTACAAAGACTATTTATCTTTGTATTTATATTATTCACATGTGAATAATGCTGTATAATAGACTGTATTTATATTACTCACATGTAAAAAAATACCTAAGTGTTTATTGTCTATTGTGAGCGAACTGTGGTGCTGAATTTCCCCCAGGAATCAATAAAGTACTTTCTATTCTATTCTATTTGTAGATGATGCTACATATGTACAAAATAAACCACATGTTAGTGCATCAGTCAAGGAAAATGATCAAACTACATAAATAACATACTGTAATTTGATTTTCATATACTTTTTTTTATCTTGATAGATTGAAAACTAACACCAATGAGTTGAATGATGAACATTATCGCATAATTTTTTCAGAAAATATAAATAACGACAAATAAATTATAAATACTATTAACAGGTAAGTGTAAAAAAAAAGACAACAACGTTATGATTTGTACAATTTCAGAATGTGCTAGTTCTATTTTTAAACAAAGAAGTTGTCTTTATTTTTAAGTTATGGTGCCGTGATTTTACCAGTGCAGCCCACTTGGGAGTAGATTTTTCTCCATGTGGCCCCCCATCTAAAATGAGTTTGACACCCCTGCTATAGTGAGTTTGACACCCCTGCTATAGTGAGTTTGACACCCCTGCTATAGTGAGTTTGACACCCCTCTTATAGTGAGTTTGACACCCCTCTTATAGTGAGTTTGACACCCCTCTTATAGTGAGTTTGACACCCCTGCTATAGTGAGTTTGACACCCCTGCTATAGTGAGTTTGACACCCCTGCTATAGTGAGTTTGACACCCCTCTTATAGTGAGTTTGACACCCCTCTTATAGTGAGTTTGACACCCCTCTTATAGTGAGTTTGACACCCCTGCTATAGTGAGTTTGACACCCCTCTTATAGTGAGTTTGACACCCCTCTTATAGTGAGTTTGACACCCCTCTTATAGTGAGTTTGACACCCCTACTATAGTGAGTTTGACACCCCTCGTATAGTGAGTTTGACACCCCTGCTATAGTGAGTTTGACACCCCTGCTATAGTGAGTTTGACACCCCTGCTATAGTGAGTTTGACACCCCTCTTATAGTGGGACTAAACCTTGGTTCAGAGTCGCTACGAAGGAGTTTTTATGTGGTGGTCCTGCAGCCTTGTTGTTGACGTCTGACCCAGATGCTGCGTTTGAAGCAGCTTGTGGTCCAAACAAAACCCAAAGCACTGACGGGACCTTGTTTTGTAAACCATCCACGCTCGGAGCGTCCAAACAGGAAGTGAGCTCTCCTGAAGGACCTTCACCTCACGGAAGAACAGGACTTTCTTCTCCTTGCATCAGAACTTCGTCTTCTCGTGTAAGCTCTTTTTGTTTCTCACCCAGAGCCAAAAGCGTCCAAAAATGAATGCACATTACAAAAAATGAAAGTATTAAACGCAGTCCAACTTTGCAAAACATCTTTAAGATACATCTGAGTAGAAAAAGGACAGCTGGAATTAGATTTGTCAGCTTGAACCCAACGCTAAGATGTCCCTGGTTCTTAACCTTTTGGACCTCGGGGCCCAACTTTTCCTCTTCAGAAAACACCGAATTATTCATCTTACTCCTTTTAATCATATTCAATAAATATATCTAACCTACTTACAGCTAAACTAACTTTGTTTGATATGGAAGCATGTGTTAATCAGGCTGATTACAAAAAGAAATACTCATCAAATAAACTGCAAAAGAAGGGACTCATAAAAACTGATGAAAAATGCTATTACATACAATTACGCAGTGTTACAATAAACAAAAATGTGCTAAATTGATAATAAATAATAAATATGCTTTATAAATAAACTGTCAATAAAATTCAAGTGCAAATGAAAATACAGCTTCAACACTATGAGCTGTTTGCAACATTTCCACAGATGCCTAGAGGGCGCCCTCTCACGGCTTTTCCTACGTGATGACGTAATGACGTACGTACGTCACACATGCACGCATATTAGCTTAGGGTGTTGTTCGCCAATAGTAGCGCCATTCCAACAGGTGTTGTTATGTTGTACAGTACAGGGGTTATTCATTTCCTCTTTCTGATGTAACAATTGTGAATGATCTACTCGACATTCCTCTGGGGGAACTTTGTTTTGAGCAGAAAAGTCCGCAGCTTATTCCAAAATGATTGTGTGTCTGTCTCCTATGTGAATAATGTTGTGAAGGACGTCAAAACGTGGTCTCTTCCTAACAGGTACTTACTTACGAACAAAGTAAAAAAGTTACATTAAATTAAAAGTTAATTAATATAATACTAATAATATAGTGTTTATCTGAGCATCACTATCCTTCTCTGTTTTATTCCAATATAAAAATGCGTGGCACAAGGCCCAATAAGTATAAGTATACTATTTTTTTTATGTATGTTACAAACACGACGGCAGATCACGACATTTTCACACAAAAAATAAATAATTTATTGTTCGTTATTCTTTACCGTCATATTTCAGATCATGTTTTTGTAGATTTGCGACCAGCAATGCTAATGACAAACCGTTAAGCAGTTTGAGCTGGTCTGGTAAGGGCTGATGGGAAATATATGCAAATTATTGTGACACCAAGCACTCCCATTGGTGCCTCGCCGTAGGCCCCCGCCAAGGTGGCTGCGGAGATAGCCTGACGAAAATGGCCTGTGCTATTTGGATTTACACAGTATGAGAAACAATTTGAAAATTAATTTGACCTCTGCAACCTCATTGAAGTTTTGTATTCATAAATGTAAGGTTCTCATACCCAACCTGTTTTTTGTGCCTTTAAAAAAAAAAAAAGAGTTAGAACTTTACTTTAAAACGCTATCCACCTCTAGCAACCAAAAAGCTGTGAAAACTGTAATGCTATGCTCCAAATGTAAGATATTTATAGAACTTGAGCCTATAAATATACACATTACTACATATATATATATTACATTCTACCATAATTACTTTATTGAATTAACAACCCCCTGGCGCTGTATTGCACTGTTTTGTACTTGTTTTAATTGTCCTCGTTCATATTGTAGCGGCTGGCTACGGGGTGTTAGCCAATGGCTTTGGCTGGGGGCGGGACTTCCGGGGAAGTTAGGGAAGTGACGTTGTTGACAGGAAGTGTTGGTTCGAGTTTTGCCGGGAATGGAGATAAATGCATGTTGGAGCTGTTAGGTGCCTTAAATGCATCTCTTACAATAAATGCCAGATAACCGAAGAAGTCTCTGAGCCTACATTCCTGAGCTTATTACAATATGTTTGTTTGTAAATGTTGAACTTTATAAATAAAGGTACATGGAGAAAAAAAAATACAAAGTTAGCTAATGATATCTCTTGAACTGAAGTTCCATCCATCTGTTTTCTGTGCAGTTTGAATGTCTCATGCACTGTAATGTCAGTTATCCACTTTGTGCAGCAAGAACTTTGCCCTGGATTTATATTTATCCCAGAATCAGTGGAAAGGAAAGCTGTTCGAAGGTAAGACATTTGAAAAATGATCTTCGACGTGTCGTGATGATTAATGTAGTGACGTTGAGACAAAGGGAAATATTTTCCTGGCCCAATAAAATTAAATATACTGTTTTTGTAATGTACGTTACAAATACGGTGGCGGTGTTACGACATTTTCACCATATAAATAAATAATTTATTGTTCATTCTTCTTTAACTTCATATTTCAGATCAGGTTTTTGTGGAGTCACGACGAGCAATGCTAATATTAAAGGCATAAGCAGTTTGAGCTGGTCTGGTAGAGGCTGATGGGAAATATATGCAAATTATCGTGACACCAAGCGCTCCCATTAGTGCCTCGCCATAGGCCCCCGCCATGGTGGCTGCGGAGATGGCCTGACGAAAATGGCATGTGCTAAGAAACATGTATGTTTTGGCAGCCCTCTAGGGGGCGCTCGATGCCCAACAATGCTTAAGAAACCCTGGCTTGGCAAATATATTCATACTTCTCGTTGCTTTTATCATATTTTATTGGGGTGTGAAACTTTTAACGGTTCAATTTGATTCCGATTCCTGTGGTGACGATCGATTTTAAGAAGGCATTCTCAATTCATCATGCGGTATTATGGTATAAATATTGTAATGGAACTTTTTAAAAACAGCTTAAGGGTTAGAAAAGCGCCTGCTGGTTGCATGGAAATGGCCTAGAAATTATTTTCTAAAAATGTATTCTCATTTTGAATGTTCTCCAAAGTGTCCTGGGTCTGGAGAGACTCTGGTCCACTCACACTGCAGGGTCGGATGTTAGAATAACTTTATTGAATTAACAACCCGCTGTGTGGCACTGTTGTTGTTGTACTTGTTTTACAGTTTTTTTCAGTCGCTAACAAGCGTTTTTCTAAACAGTAGTCACATTTTCAAAAGTCTAAACACGATTAGCACAACATGGGTCCTTTGTGGCCATACCATTCACACATTTCATGTGGTTTTCACACAATATACAGTCAGTGAACACATTTATATCATGCTTACATTTTCTTAGCTATACCTCCAAACAAAATGATGGATTGTTTTTGTATTATTTACAAATGTTAACACACAACATCCCACAATTGCAAACACAATATTCCAAACCTTAGATACAGTATAAAAACCTCTGCTTCTGTAATGCAGTAATATCAGTTGTAAAACAATACATCCCAGCTGATACTGTAGATACTGTAAAGGAATTTTGTGCTTTTTTTTAGTTCTCCCTTTTTGCTGTTGCTTTTTTGTTCATGGATATTTTGTTAACTTTACTGTAAAACGTTTTCTGTTGTATCATACTGTAAACAGTATTTCTACTATACCTCCTGTAGTAAACAGTAAAGAAAAAAAAAACGGATTCGCTTTTTACTGGAATGCTTTTGAATGTGAACATTACATGTGGATATACAGTTCCCAACCAAAAAATGAGGCGTAAAAACTGTGGATTGCATGTTTTGCATGCAAATACCTGTAAAACTGAAACATAAAAGTCTATGCAGTTTTTGTAATGTCCACAATAGCCAGTATTTTGAAAGCTGGTGTGCATGTGAAGTGAAAACAAGAGATATTCTTTGAAAGAATAATTTCATTTTGAGTCAGATGTCCAGTGTTTTGGTAAAGTTAATGTGTGCAGAGAAAGATGTCTTCTATTTTGAAATGAAGAGTTAGTATAAAGTTAACAAAATATGCTTTTGAGAAGAAAATGATCTATTTGGCCAATTGTGTTTTGTAGGTGTAAGTCTGTGTTAAGAGTTTAGTCAAAGTATTTTAAGCATAGGTAAGGAAAAAAAGTAAGTGTCCTTGTTCACTTGTGGGTTCAACTTTATCAATAAAGATATATTTAAAAAAAAAAAAGGTCGGATTTTTTTTTTGGTCAAATCCCATCTTTTTATTGGCCGTTCAAGAATTTTGTGCAATCAAAGTCAACATTTTCTGAATTGCATCATTTCACTTGGAAGATTAGGACGGAAGAGGACAATATTTTGGCTCCGGCAGTTTAACGGCAGATGTTGCTTTGATGTCGGCGTGAAGCGCGTGCGTGTTTGTGGGCGAGCAGTCGGAGGCGGGAGCGGTGGCGCTTTCACGTAAGTTCCTGAAACATTTTATTTTGTCCTGTTTTCTGCTCCGTAGTCCACTATTTATTTTCGGAACCGTTCATTTTGGCAAACAATGATGCTAGTTTGTGCTGTTGTCCGACATGCTGGTCAGATGAGAGCGAGCTGAGCGCCATTAAAGCGCATCGCAGTTAGCCAGTGAAGTTGTCACGTCGTGGAAATGCTAAATAAGAAGAGAATTCAATGATGTGCAAATACTTTTCAACTTATATTTAATTGAATAGACTGCAAAGACAACATATTTAACGTCCACACTGAGAAACTTAGTCTTTGTTGCAAATAATCATGAATTTAATGGCAGCAACACATTGCAAAAAAGTAGTCAGAGGAGCATTTTCACCAGTGTGTTACATGGCCTTTCCTTTTAACAACACTCAGTAAAGGTTTTAGAACTGAGGAGACACATTTTGGAAGTGGAATTCTTTCCCATTCTTGCTTGATGTACAGCTTAAGTTGTTCAACAGTCTCCCTTCTCATATTTTAGCCTTCACACATTTTCAATGTCTGGACTACAGGCAGGCCAGTCTAGTACCCGCACTCTTTTACTATGAAGCCACGCTGTAGTAGCACGTGGCTTGGCATTGTCTTGCTGAAATAAGCAGGGGCGTCCATGATAACGTTGCTTGGATGGCAACATATGTTGCTCCAAAAGCTGTATGTACCTTTCAGCATTAATGGTGCCTTCACAGATGTGTAAGTTACCCATGTCTTGGGCACTAATACACCCCCATACCATCACACATGCTGCCTTTTTACACTTTGCGCTTAGAACAATCTAGATGGTTCTTTTCCTCTTTGGTCCGGAGGACACGACGTCCACAGTTTCCAAAAACAATTTGAAATGTGGACTCGTCAGACCACAGAACACTTTTCCACTTTGCATCAGTCCATCTTAGATGAGCGTTTCTGGGTGTTGTTGATAAATGGCTTTGCATAGTAGAGTTTTAACTTGCACTTACAGGTGTAGCGACCAACTGTAGTTACTGACAGTGGGTTTCTGAAGTGTTCCTGAGGCCATGTGGTGATATCCTTTACACGCTGGTGTCGCTTTTTGAGGGATGGAAGGTCCATAATATCATGGATTATGTGCAGTGATTCCTCCAGATTCTCTGCACCTTTTGGTGATATTGCAGACATTAGATGGTGAAATCCCTAAATTCCTTGCAATAGCTGCTTGAGAAATGTTGTTAATTCAACAATTTGCTGAGGCATTTGTTGACAAAGTGGTGAGCCTCGCCCCGTCCTTAGAATTCCCAGTTTTTAGGGACATTTACCCCCCATTCAAAATGAATTATAAATTTTTCAAACTTCCACAATTTCCACATTTTTCAACCTATTCAAACCATTCCACCTTCAACACATTCCACTCATCCTGGACATTCAAACTAACACTTTCCCAAGTTCCAAACCAAATTACATTTTTCCTGGAAATTCAAACCATTAAACCAGACATTAAACCCCCCTCCTCCCTCCGTGGGAGGGAGGCGAGTTGGGTGCCCGAAAGCCCCCGCTCGGAAGCGGATGCCGGTTCAAGGTTCCGAAAGGGGCGAGCGGCCCGCCGGGACGCGCCTGCCGGCCGAAGGGCTGCAGCCCGGCCGTCAGTCGCGGAGCCCGCCGTGCCACACGCGCCAAAGGGCGGGCCGAAACCGCGCCCCGAGGCCCTGAGACTTCTGCTTTGTACCCCAAAAAAACCGTGCGTCACCGCCAGGACCGCGCCGCCGTCGGGCTGCAGCCCGAGCATCGGTGGCGGAGCCCGTCATGTGCCGCGCGCGCCAAGCGGAGTGGGGGGGAAAGCAGGCCGAAACCCGCCGCCCACCCCCTCACCACGAGGCCCTGAGACTTCTGTGTTTGACCCCGACGCGCGGCCTGTTGGGACGCGCCGCCGTCAAGCCGCGAGGGCCTGCCGTTGGTCGCGGAGCCCGCCGTGCCACGCGCGCGCCAAGGGGCGGGCCGAAACCCGGCCCCGAAGCTTCCGTCTTTCCATCCCGGTAATGATCCTTCCGCAGGTTCACCTACGGAAACCTTGTTACGACTTTTACTTCCTCTAGATCAGGGGTCACCAACGCGGTGCCCGCGGGCACCAGGTAGCCCGTAAGGACCAGATGAGTAGCCCGCTGGCCTGTTCTAAAAATAGCTCAAATAGCAGCACTTACCAGTGAGCTGCCTCTATTTTTTAAATTGTATTTATTTACTAGCAAGCTGGTCTCGCTTTGCCCAACATTTTTAATTCTAAGAGAGACAAAACTCAAATAGAATTTGAAAATCCAAGAAAATATTTTAAAGACTTGGTCTTCACTTGTTTAAATAAATTCATTATTTTTTTACTTTGCTTCTTATAACTTTCAGAAAGACAATTTTAGAGAGAAAATACAACCTTAAAAATGATTTTAGGATTTTTAAACACATATACCTTTTTACCTTTTAAATTCCTTCCTCTTCTTTCTTGACAATTTAAATCAATGTTCAAGTAAATGTATTTTTTTTATTGTAAAGAATAATAAATACATTTTAATTTAATTCTTCATTTTAGCTTCTGTTTTTTCAACGAAGAATATTTGTGAAATATTTCTTCAAACTTATTATGATTAAAATTCAAAAACATTATTCTGGCAAATCTAGAAAATCTGTAGAATCAAATTTAAATCTTATTTCAAAGTCTTTTGAATTTCTTTTCAAATTTTTGTTCTGGAAAATCTAGAAGAAATAATGATTTGTCTTTGTTAGAAATATAGCTTGGTCCAATTTGTTATATATTCTAACAAAGTGCAGATTGGATTTTAACCTATTTAAAACATGTCATCAAAATTCTAAAATTAATCTTAATCAGGAAAAATTACTAATGATGTTCCATAAATTCTTTTTTTAAGTTTTTCTCTTCTTTTTTTCGGTTGAATTTTGAATTTTAAAGAGTCGAAATTGAAGATAAACTGTTTCAAAATGTAATTGTAATTTTTTTCGTGTTTTCTCCTCTTTTAAACCGTTCAATTAAGTGTAAATATCATTAATTATTAATAATAACATAGAGTTAAAGGTCAATTGAGCAAATTGGCTCTTTCTGGCAATTTATTGAAGTGTGTATCAAACTGGTAGCCCTTCACATTAATCACTACCCAAGAAGTAGCTCTTGCTTTCAAAAAGGTTGGTGACCCCTGCTCTAGATAGTCAAGTTTGACCGTCTTCTCGGCCTCCACCAGAGCCTGAGTAGACCCCCCGCGGGGCCGATCCAAGGACCTCACTAAACCATCCAATCGGTAGTAGCGACGGGCGGTGTGTACAAAGAGCAGGGACTTAATCAGTGCGGGCTGATGACTCGCGCTTACTGGGAATTCCTCCTTGATGGGAAACAATTGCAATCCCCAATCCCAATCACGAGTGGAGTTCATCGGATTACCCACGCCTGTCGGCGCAGGGTAGACACACGTTGGGCTACTCAGTGCGGCGCGCGTGCAGCCCCCGGACATCTAAGGGCATCACGGACCTGTTATTGCTCAATCTCGCGTGGCTGAACGCCACTTGTCCCTCTAAGAAGTTCGGACGCCGACCACACCGGGCCGCGTAACTAGTTAGCATGCCAGAGTCTCGTTCGTTATCGGAATTAACCAGACAAATGGCTCCACCAACTAAGAACGGCCATGCACCACCATCCACAGAATCGAGAAAGAGCCATCAATCTGTCAATCCTTTCCGTGTCCGGGCCAGGTAAGGTTCCCTGTGTTGAGTCAAATTAAAGGCCTACTGAAATGATTTTTTAAAATTTAAACGGGAATAGCAGATCCATCAACAATACTATTAAACCGTGGACATGTAAATACACGGTTAATGCTTTCCAGGCTGGCGAAGGTTAACAATGCTGTGCTAACGACGCCATTGAAGCTAACTTAGCAACCGGACCGCGCAGAGCTATGCTAAAAACATTAGCTCTCCACCTACGCCAGCCAGCCCTCATTTGCTCATCAACACCCGTGCTCACCTGCGTTCCAGCGATCGGCAGAAGGACGAAGGACTTCACCCGATGCGTTTGGCGGCCCGGAGACGTAGGAAGTCAAGGTGAAGTCGGCGGCTAGCGCGGCTAGCGCTCCAACAAAGTCCTCCTGGTTGTGTTGCTGTAGTCCGCTGCTAATACACCGATCCCACCTACAACTGTCTTCTTTGCAGCCTTCATTGTTCATTAAAAAAATTGCAAAAGATGTCCAGAATACTGTGGAATTATGAAATGAAAACAGAGCTTTTTGTATAGGATTCTACGGGGTACCATAACTTCCGTTACTCGGACTTCGTCACGCGCACACGTCATCATACCGCGACGTTTCAGCCGGATATTTCCGGGGAATTTTAAAATGTGACTTTATAAGTTAACCCGGCTGTATTGGCATGTGTTGCAATGTTAAGATTTCATCATTGATATATAAACTATCAGACTGCGTGGTCGCTAGTAGTGGCTTTCAGTAGGCCTTTAAGTTTCAGCTTTGCAACCATACTATTCTACATTCTGTCAGCATAGCAGTTCAACTTCAGCATTGGAGCGTTCACACATTTTATTAGATTCTTGAAAATGATGAATTGATTTAGAATCGGAACAAATACAGTACTGCAGTAATGAAGTACTGAGGAGTTGAGTGCAGTGCGGGTGTTGCCCAACATGCAAATAACCGTCCGCACATTTCCATGGCAGCTGCAGTGACAATGAGGTGTTGCACAGTGGCGGCGAGTCATGAAGAAGTTTGAGTGTTTTTTCCACCAGAGAAGAAAAGGAAGTGCGTGACGTCGCCAGAGCAGGATGAGGGGGGAGGAGCCTGAGAGCGCAGACTCGGTGAAGGTGCAGCGCGCAATGGACGCAACACGTCGCGCGTGAGACGTCAGAGGTGAGGCGCTCTTTGTTGTCCTTCTCATCTTCTCGGCCGCTGCAGATCAGCACTTTCCTCTTCTTCTTCTTGTCGTACCCGAGAAGGTAAAAAGTGACTTCGTGCTCTCATTGCTTGGGGACAGGAAGAGTTGTGAAATGTTTGGAATGTAGTCAGGTCTGTGCTTGTGAGGCGGGAACTAAAGAGATCATGTTTGAATCCTTTAGAACCTCATTCTTTTCTCATACTTCACGTTTCATGCATTATGTCCTCAGTCTCTCATACAGTGTGACCTCTTTCATGCATTATGTCCTCAGTCTCTCATACACTGTGACCTCATCTACTGTCTTCATGTTTCATGCATTATGTCCTCAGTCTCTCATACACTGTGACCTCACCTACTGTCTTCATGTTTCATGCATTATGTCCTCAGTCTCTCATACAGTGTGACCTCACCTACTGTCTTCATGTTTCATGCATTATGTCCTCAGTCTCTCATACACTGTGACCTCATCTACTGTCTTCATGTTTCATGCATTATGTCCTCAGTCTCTCATACAGTGTGACCTCATCTACTGTCTTCATGTTTCATGCATTATGTCCTCAGTCTCTCATACACTGTGACCTCATCTACTGTCTTCATGTTTCATGCATTATGTCCTCAGTCTCTCATACACTGTGACCTCATCTACTGTCTTCATGTTTCATGCATTATGTCCTCAGTCTCTCATACAGTGTGACCTCATCTACTGTCTTCATGTTTCATGCATTATGTCCTCAGTCTCTCATACAGTGTGACCTCATCTACTGTCTTCATGTTTCATGCATTGTTAGACTTAGACTTCCTTTATTGTCTTTCAAATGTGAACTTCACAGTACAGATAAGAACGACATGTTGTTGCATTATCTGGTTGTAGTGCGGGATAAAAGAGCAATAAAGTGCAGATATAAATAGATTACTGTACAAATATATTGCACTTTTGCATATGCATCCACGTTTATGGATGTATGTTATATTTAAGGCTGCAGCTAACGATTATTTTTCTATCGATTAATCTATAGATTATTTTTCAATTAATCGGTTAATCTATAGATTATTTTTTCGATTCATCTATAGATTATTTTTCCTTTTACCGATTATTTTTTATTTTATTTTATTTAAAATGAAGATGAAAAAATAAAAGTAGGCCAGTTTTTTCAAAAGGCATGGCTTTTATTTACAAAAAAAAAAAGTATGGCCACTCAGTCAACATTGACAACAACATGACTAAATATTCTGTAACAATGTAAACATTTAAAACTTTTAACATTTAACAAAATTAAAAGTAGCTTATTTGCTTTTTAATGTGCAAATATAAAAGTAAACATCCAGTGCAAATCTTAATATTCTGCAATAGTATAAGCATTTCAAAAGTAAAAGTATTGCTTATTTTGCTTTAAAATGTGCAAAAATAAAGATAAACATCCAATACAAAAAAGTGCAAAACGAAATATTCTGTAACAACAGTGTAAACATTTCAACAAAAGTGAAAGTATTGCTTATTTGCTAAAATGTGCAAAAATAAAGATAAACATCCAATACAAAAAAGTGCCAATCTAAATATTCTGGAGCACTGTAAACATTAAGTATTGCTTTTAAAATGTGCAAAATAAACATCCAGTCCAACACAGTACACAATAACCAATTCTACTCATTCCAGTGAGTGACTAACAGTTGTAATGAAGAAAGGTTAGCATGTCTACATGCTCTGGTTCTTTTCTTGTTTACAATATTCCCAGCAGCTGAAAATAGGCGCTCAGAAGGGGTCGAAGTGGCTGGAACTGAGAGGTAATTAGCCTTCACCTCAAACCAGGACTGCGAGCGAGCTGAGCTGCAGTTTAAGTTTCTAGAAGGTCAACGGGCTCATAGTGATGTTACTAGTAGTTGACTGGGAGGTGTTTATTATCATTTGGGGAGAGTCCGCTGCCTGATGCTCACCTGCTAAACACCTATCTGCTCCACGCTGAAGCGCTGACTACATGCGCTCTGAATACGCACTGCTGATTGGCTGATAATGCTTCGTGTGTACCAATCAGATGGTTGTGTGGGTGGGACAATGCTGCGTGTGTACCAATCAGATGGTTGTGTGGGTGGGACAATGCTGCGTGTGTACCAATCAGATGGTTGTATGGGTGGGACAATGCTGCGTGTGTACCAATCAGATGGTTGTGTGGGTGGGACAATGCTGCGTGTGTACCAATCAGATGGTTGTGTGGGTGGGACAATGCTGCATGTGTACCAATCAGATGGTTGTGTGGGTGGGACAATGCTGCGTGTGTACCAATCAGATGGTTGTGTGGGTGGGACAATGCTGCGTGTGTACCAATCAGATGGTTGTGTGGGTGGGACAATGCTTCGTGTGTACCAATCAGATGGTTGTGTGGGTGGGACAATGCTGCATGTGTACCAATCAGATGGTTGTGTGGGTGGGACAATGCTGCGTGTGTACCAATCAGATGGTTGTGTGGGTGGGACAATGCTGCGTGTGTACCAATCAGATGGTTGTGTGGGTGGGACAATGCTTCGTGTGTACCAATCAGATGGTTGTGTGGGTGGGACAATGCTGCGTGTGTACCAATCAGATGGTTGTGTGGGTGGGACAATGCTGCGTGTGTACCAATCAGATGGTTGTGTGGGTGGGACAATGCTGCGTGTGTACCAATCAGATGGTTGTGTGGGTGGGACAATGCTTCGTGTGTACCAATCAGATGGTTGTGTGGGTGGGACAATGCTGCGTGTGTACCAATCAGATGGTTGTGTGGGTGGGACAATGCTGCATGTGTACCAATCAGATGGTTGTGTGGGTGGGACAATGCTGCGTGTGTACCAATCAGATGGTTGTGTGGGTGGGACAATGCTGCGTGTGTACCAATCAGATGGTTGTGTGGGTGGGACAATGCTTCGTGTGTACCAATCAGATGGTTGTGTGGGTGGGACAATGCTGCATGTGTACCAATCAGATGGTTGTGTGGGTGGGACAATGCTGCGTGTGTACCAATCAGATGGTTGTGTGGGTGGGACAATGCTGCGTGTGTACCAATCAGATGGTTGTGTGGGTGGGACAATGCTTCGTGTGTACCAATCAGATGGTTGTGTGGGTGGGACAATGCTGCGTGTGTACCAATCAGATGGTTGTATGGGTGGGACAATGCTGCGTGTGTACCAATCAGATGGTTGTGTGGGTGGGACAATGCTGCGTGTGTACCAATCAGATGGTTGTGTGGGTGGGACAATGCTGCGTGTGTACCAATCAGATGGTTGTATGGGTGGGACAATGCTGCGTGTGTACCAATCAGATGGTTGTGTGGGTGGGACAATGCTGCGTGTGTACCAATCAGATGGTTGTGTGGGTGGGACAATGCTGCGTGTGTACCAATCAGATGGTTGTGTGGGTGGGACAATGCTGCGTGTGTACCAATCAGATGGTTGTGTGGGTGGGACAATGCTGCGTGTGTACCAATCAGATGGTTGTGTGGGTGGGACAATGCTTCGTGTGTACCAATCAGATGGTTGTGTGGGTGGGACAATGCTGCGTGTGTACCAATCAGATGGTTGTGTGGGTGGGACAATGCTGCGTGTGTACCAATCAGATGGTTGTGTGGGTGGGACAATGCTGCGTGTGTACCAATCAGATGGTTGTGTGGGTGGGACAATGCTTCGTGTGTACCAATCAGATGGTTGTGTGGGTGGGACAATGCTGCGTGTGTACCAATCAGATGGTTGTGTGGGTGGGACTATGCTGCGTGTGTACCAATCAGATGGTTGTGTGGGTGGGACAATGCTGCGTGTGTACCAATCAGATGGTTGTGTGGGTGGGACAATGCTTCGTGTGTACCAATCAGATGGTTGTGTGGGTGGGACAATGCTGCGTGTGTACCAATCAGATGGTTGTGTGGGTGGGACAATGCTGCGTGTGTACCAATCAGATGGTTGTGTGGGTGGGACAATGCTGCGTGTGTACCAATCAGATGGTTGTGTGGGTGGGACAATGCTGCGTGTGTACCAATCAGATGGTTGTGTGGGTGGGACAATGCTGCGTGCTGAGACAGAGGCAGAGAACCAAAGCAACTTGTTAAGACTTTAGCAGCTAAAGTTAGCTTTAGCTTAGAAACTCGTTCGGTACACCCCCGTACCGAACCGAAATCCCCGTACCGAAACGGTTCAATACAAAACACATACCGTTACACCCCTAGCAGATACAAATGACACATTTATGTTTTTGTGTAATGATGACAACGTATGCTAACGTGGACGATTGACAAGTTGATGGTTGATGGTTTTCTTTTCAAATGTTGGTTCATAGCCGTTGTGCTGCTATGATAGGCCATTTCCGCTGGACACACTGTGCATACAACAACATTATTAGGCTGTGTATTGAAATACTCCCACACTTTTGACGACTTTTGGCGTGCTTTTTTCCCCTCGCTCGCACAGTCTGCTTTGCGCTCCGCCATGACGGTAGTGTGACGTAATTATGCGACGCGTCGACGCACAAAAACGGCGTCGACGTATTTACATAACCGATGACGTCGACTAAGTCGACGAGTCGTTTCAGCCTTAGTTATATTGTCTTTATATTCCATCGAGTTGATCCGTTTTTGGGGGGAATCGAGGGGATAATTATGATGCGTTCAAGAGTCTTATGGCCTGAGGGAAGAAGATGCGGAACCTCTTTCTAGAGTCCAGCAGGAGTCTCTGCAGATTTTCTGAGCCCTGGTCAGGCAGCGGCTTTTTGCAATCTCCTGGATAGGAGGAAGAGGAGTCCTGATGATCTTTTCCGCCGTCCTCACCACTCTCTGGAGAGACTTCCAAGGGGGGCCAGTTTGCTCACCAGGTGCTGCAAGGCTTATCTATGAGACGAGTGTGAACACTACGACACCAGGCAGGTGTGCAGTACTCAGCGGCAGAGTGGACCAAGGCAAGGGTCGCTGTACGCCAGCACCCCAGCTAGATCCAGCCAGTCGTCTCAAAAGCCCAACATGGTTGTTAGCTTTTTGTGCAGTGACTCCAGGTGTCGGTGAACCATGAGTGCCCTGTCCAACTTAATGCCGAGATATGTTGGTTCGGCAGAAAAGGGTCGAGACGTCCATCAACAGTGATGTTAAGCTGATGTTGTGCCTCCCTGTTGTAAAGGTGGAAGGCTGCCGTCACCGTTTTGGTTACACTGAGCTTCAACTTCCATGTCTGGAGATAAGTGTATAATCAGAATCAGAATCAGAATAGTTTTATTGCCATTGTTTGAGAACGGGTTCACAAACTACAAATTTTTCTTGGTGCAATGGTGCAACATAAAAGACATATAACACATATTTGGTAATAAAAAGACCTGTAACTGAGCTACCAGATCTTGTTATAGACTTAGAAGGAAGTAAAGGAATTCAAGGAGCTACGGTTAGGAGTTATTGTTCATGTGCCTGATGGCCGAGGGGAAAAAACTGTTCAGGTGGCGGGAGGTGTGGGTCTGGATGGAGCGTAGTCTCCTGCCTGAAGGGAGAGGGGAGAATAGTTTGTGTCCAGGGTGAGAAGAGTCAGCTGTGATCCGACACACACGCCTCCTGGTCCTGGAGGAGAACAAGTCCTGGAGGGATGGGAGCTTGCAGCCAATCACCTTCTCAGCAGCATGTACCATGCGCTGCAGTCTGTGCTTATCCTGGACTGTGGCGCCGGGGAACCACACTGTGATGGAGGAGGTCAGGATGGACTCTATGATGGCTGAGTAAAACTGCACCAGCATCTCGGTCGGCACCTTAAGTTTCCTCAGCTGCCGCAGGAAGTACATCCTCTGCTGCGCCTTCTTGATGAGGGAGCTGATGGTCGGCTCCCACTTGAGGTCCTGGGTGATGGTAGTGCCCAAAAAATGGAAGGAGTCCACAATGGGGACGGGGGTGGGAGAGTCAATCAGGGTGAGGGGGGATGGTGGGGCTGTGACTTTCCTGAAGTCCATGATCATCTCCACTGTTTTCTGGGCGTTCAGCTCCAGGTTGTTGTGGCTGCACCAGGACGCCAGCCGGTTCACCTCTCTCCTGTAGGCGGAATCATCGCCATCCGAGATGAGCCAGATGAGGGTGGTGTCATCCACAAACTTGAGCAGTTTTACGGATTGGTGACTAAGGTGCAGCAGTTTGTATACAGGGAGAAGACCCAGGGGGAAAGTACACAGCCCTGAGGAGTACGAGTGTTCGTGGTTCGACTGTCCGAGACAATCTTCCCCAGCCGCACGTGCTGTCTTCGGTCTGTCAGGAAGTCATTGATCCAACTGCAGAGGGAGTCGGGCACGCTGAGCTGGTAGAGCTTGTCTCGTAGCAGTCCAGGGAGGATGGTGTTGAAGGCAGAGCTGAAGTCCACAAACAGGATCCTAGCATAGGTTCCTGGGGAGTCCAAATGCTCCAGGATGAAGTGGAGGGCCAGGTTCACTGCATCATCCACAGACCTGTTGGCTCTATAGGCGAACTGCAGTGGGTCCAGGAGGGGGGCAGTGATGTCCTTGAGGTGGGGCAGGACCAAGCGCTCAAAGGACTTCATGACCACAGACGTCAGCGCAACCGGCCTGTAGTCATTTAGTCCTGTGATCCGTGCTTTCTTGGGAACAAGGACAATGGTGGAGGTCTTAAAGCAGGACGGCACGCGGCATAGCTCCAGAGAGGTGTTAAAAATGTCAGTGAAGACAGGAGCCAGCTGATCCGCACAGTGTCTGAGAGTGGAGGGGGAGACACCATCCGGCCCGGGGGCCTTCCGCGTATTCAGCTTCAAGAACTGCTGGCGTACATCCTCTTCTCGGATGGAGAGGGCCTTTACAGTACTATGATGTTCTTGGAGTCCTTTGAGTCCTTTAACTCCTTTAATGAAGTGCTGGCATTGGTGGGGAGGGTGATGGTGGGGGGAGCAGGGCTTTGATGAGCTGAAGGCCGTTCATGACGAGAGTAATGTGTGTTGAGGCCCTGAGCGAGTGTCCGGTCATTCAGGGCCTGGGGGGTTTTGGGCTTATAGTTCGTAAGGGCCCTTAGCCCTTTCCAATTGGCCGCAGAATCATTGGAGCGGAACTGTTCCCGTAGACGGTTAAAGTACACAGATTTAGCTTTCACCACTTCCCTGTTGAAGTGGTACTTTGCTTCTCTGTAGGTACTCCGGTCCCCGCTTCTCCACGCAGCCTCCTTCTTCTTGCGCAGCTGTCGGAGCTTGGGTGTGAACCAGGGCTTGTCGTTGTTATAACAAGCCCTGGTGCGCGTTGGAATGATGCGCGCCTCACAGGTCACAGTGTCCATATACTCGTCCAGATTGTCCGTGGCCACTCCAATTGCCTCCCAGTCTGTCGTCTCCCAACATGCACGCAACTCGTCCATAGACTCGGCGGTGAAACACTTAATGGTCCTCATAACAGGTTTAGCCAGTTGTAGTCTCTGTCTGTATGAAGGGATTAAGTGCACCATCACGTGATCTGATAGTCCAAGAGCAGCACGCGGGACTGCATGAAAAGCCTTGCTCAAAGTAGTGTAGCAGTGATCCAAAGTGTTCTCCTCTCTGGTCGGGCATTTAATAAACTGTCTATACTTTGGTAATTCCTGGCTCAAATTTCCCTTGTTAAAGTCACCAAGCACGATAACAAGAGAGTCCGGAAAAGACCGTTCCACATGTAAAATCTGTCCTGCAAGCGTGCGCTGAGTGTCACGCACGTCCGCGCCGGGTGGGATGTAAACAGCCACCAGAATGAATGAAATGATCTCACGCGGTGAGTAAAAGGGCTTACAGTGAATGAAGATATATTCCAGAGAAGGAGAGCAGAGTTTGGATATCACTGTCACGTCTGTACACCAGCAGTTGTTGACAAAGAAGTAGACTCCACCGCCTCTTTTTTTGCCGGAGAGCTCCGCGTCTCTGTCCGTGCGGAAAAGATGAAAGCCCTCCAGTTGAACCACGCTGTCCGGGACACTTGCGCTCAGCCATGTCTCCGTGAAGCACAACACACAAGATGAGGAAAAGTCGTTGTTCCTTCTCATCAGCAACGATAGGTCGTCAATCTTGTTGGCAAGTGAGCGGACGTTGGAGAGAAAGATGCCTGGTAGAGCCGTGCGTAATCCCCGTCCGCAGAGACGGACAAGGGCGCCCGCACGCTTCCCTCTTCGGTGCGGTCTCCCTCTTTTGATCACAGAATGGACCAAATCCGCAGCTGACGCTAAGATGACTGGTAAAAAGTCCGTAGGTATGATGGATCTGATGTTCAGTAGCTCTTCGCGGGTGTAAGAACCCGGAAACACAATTTATGCACAAAAACAAACAAAACAGAGCGCACAAGAGCACACAGGCAGCCTTCATCGGCGCCATGATGATGACGTATAATAAGGTTGCCATGTCCTGGGGAGGAGACCCCTCTAACTCCTGCCAGTTTTTTGCCGATACATAAATAAATATGCCAAGTTGTTTGCATATGCAAACTTTTTGGCAGTTGTTACTGGCAGATCATATGTGTAGATGTTAAATAAGAGGGAAGATCCCTGAGAGATGCCATTTCTCAGACGTCGCAACCTGCTTTTTGGGCTATCACCAGTGGTAAGGGTGAAACTGCGGTTTTGGACGAGTTCCATGATCAAAGAGACCATGTGCCTGTCCGGCAGTAGGCGCAAAGGTTTGCAGGTAAGGCCACGGTGCCAAACGGTATCGTAGGCTGCTGTAAGATCAACAAACACAGCACCTGCTTTATTCTTAACCGAGAAGCTGTCCTCAGTTTCTTGAGTCAGGAGAGTAACTTGATCTACAGTTGATCTTCCGCGCCAAAATCCAGCTTGCTCTTGAGGGAGCAGTGGATCGATAATAGGTTCGACATGAGTTTATATCAGTCTCTCCTGTATTTTGAAAGTGATACATAAGAGAGATATGTCTATAACTCTGTGGATCCTCTGGTGGCTTCATCAGCTTTGGGATGGCGACCACTAATGCTCTTCTCCAGATTTTTGGAAGCTTTCCAATTGGCCTTGCGGAAGTTCCAACGCTTATGTGGCTCGCTTGGGACTGAGACCATCGTTCTTGAGGCCGTTACAAGCGGGATTCGATGTTGGGACCTTGGAAACTTCTACTATAAATAACTTCTCTAATAATTTTACCCTGGAATTGTGTAAAGAAAAACTATTTTCTAATTGATAAAAATTTGGAAACGCTTCACGAATTTGCGTGTCATCCTTGCTGCAGGGGCCATGCTAATCTTCTCTGTATCGTTCCAATTTTAGTATGTGTGTTACCGAAGTAACACATTATTCTCACTGGGCCCAATAAGTATTAGTATACTGTTTTTTGAATGTACGTTACAAACACGGTGGCAGTGTTACGACATTTTCACCATAGAAATAAATCATTTATTGTTCATTGTTCTTTAACTTCATATTTCAGATCATGTTTTTGTGGAGTCACGACCAACAATGCTAAGAAACAAACAGTTAAGCAGTTTGAGCTGGTCTGGTTGGGGCTGAAGGGAAATATATGCAAATTAATGTGACACCAAGTACTCCCATTGGTGTCTCGCCATAGGCCCCCGCCCAAGTTGGCTGTGAAGATGGCAGTGACCGTAACATAAAAGTCAGTGTGAGATGTTTTTTTGTTGCAATTGAAATGGAATAACCTTTCATTTAAGATGGTGCCATGGATGGCAGCCTCAGTACATCGCTCTCTCTTGTTTGACTTAGACTTGGACTTAGACTTAGACAAACTTTATTGATCCACAAGGGAAATTGTTCCACACAGTAGCTCAGTTACAAGGGATGGTTAAGGGTAAGGGTGGAAAGGATAATGCAGGTATAAAGTACACTAAAAATGTACTGTAGTAGCAATATTACATATTATATATACAGTATATAATATATACTGATATATTATATTATTATATTATATTATGATATAATATATACAGTCTTGGAATGCTTCCATTGCTCCTTCTGGCCAGGTCCTCACCTGCTTCACTGTAGCTTTCTTCCTGATCAGCAGGGGCTTGTATGCAGGAATTAGCATCACAGAGAGATGGTCTGCGGAGCCAAGGTGGGGGAGGGTGCAGCTTTGAATGCCTGTTTGATGTTGCTGTGAACCATGTCCAGGGTGCTTCCACCCCTGGTTGCAAAATTCACATATTGATGGAAATGGGGGAATACAGATTTCATTATAGCTTGATCGAAGTCCCCTGCCACGATGAAAACTCCCTCTGGATGTGTAGATTGCAGTTCACTGATTGAGCAGTATAAAGTATTCAGGGCTTCTTTGGTGTTTGCACTTGGAGGAATGTACACTGCTGTGAAGATCATAGCTCTGAATTACCAGGGTAAATAAAATGGCCTGCATTTTATAGTTAGTATTTCTACATCGGGAGAGCAGTTTTTCTCCCCGTTTTTGCACCAGTTGTTGTTGGTGTATATGCAAACACTTTGGGATTTACCGGTGAGAATGCTGCTCCTGTCCAACCGAAACACTGTTAGCCCCTCGATGCTAACGGCCTCATCTGGAACGGATGGTTTCAGCCACGTTTCTGTGTGAAATATGGCGCAGCAGTCCCTCATCTCCCGTCTTTCATTTAAATCCAGCTTCAGGCAGTCCAGTTTGTTCTCCAGGGAGCGGACATTTGAAGGAAGGATGGAAGGAAGTTCTGTTCTGTGAGAAATAGCTTTTAGCTTTGTTTTTAGCCCTGCTCGGCATCCCTGTTTCTGTTTCTGGTCACACCACTTACGATCACACCGCTTACGTCTCCTCCGTCGACGGTCCCCGCGGGTACTTGGCTCCGCCTCGTCACAGGCTGCTAGGTGTAGCCGGCGTAGTATTGTCTGCAGTCTGGAAGAGTTTTCCCGCCATTCCATGTTCCATTTGTAGTCCACACAGTTTGCTACACTGCCGTTTCACTGGTTAAAGTAATTGAGCAATTCCAATGCAGCAGGTACAAATGGGTGTCTCGATTTAAGCTGCCGGTGTCCTCTAAGAGGAGGAGACAGAAGCCGGTCATGAAGAAGGTGCCCAGGCTCCAGGGCTCGGCGTTCTAGAGACAGTGTGGCTCTCTTGCGACAAAGCTCAGATGGTTGAATACCTGCTAAGATGGAAAGGTTGTCCGTTGGTGTGGGACGCAGGTATCCAGTCACTAAACGCAAAGCGTCGTCAATCAGCTTATCTATGAGACGAGTGTGAGCACTACGACACCAAGCAGGTGTGCAGTACTCAGCAGCAGAGGACCAAGGCAAGGGTGGCTGTACCAAGTGTAACACCGCCAGCACCCCAGCTAGATCCAGCCAGACGTCTCAAAAGCCCAACGCGTGTTGTTAGCTTTTTGCGCAGCGACTCCAGGTGTCGGCAAAACATGAGTGCCCTGTCCAACTCAATGCCGAGATATGTTGGTTCGGCAGAAAAGGGTCGAGGACGTCCATCAACAGTGATGTTAAGCTGATGTTGTGCCTCCCTGTTGTAAAGGTGGAAGGCTGCCGTCACAGTTTTGGTTACACTGAGCTTCAACTTCCATTTCTGGAGATAAGTGAATATGGTCCTCGGTAAAAGACCCCTCTAACCCCTGACAGTTTTTTGCACGATGCATAATTGCCAAGTCGTCTGCATTTGCAAACATTTTGGTAAGTTTTTACTGGCAGATCATATGTGTAGATGTTAAATAAGAGGGGAGCCTGGACTGATCCCTGAAGGACGCCATTTCTCGGACGTCGCAACCTGCTTTTTGGGCCATCACCAGTGGTAAGGGTGAAACTGCGTTTTCGGACGAGTTCCATGATCAAAAAGACCATGTGCCTGTCCGGCAGTAGGTGCAAAAGCTTGCAGGTAAGGCCACGGTGCCAAACGGTATCGTAGGCTGTTGTAAGATCAACAAACACAGCACCTGCTTTATTCTTCATCGAGAAGTTGTCCTCAGTTTCTTGAGTCAGGAGAGTAACTTGAACCACAGTTGTTCTTCCGCGCCAAAATCCAGCTTGCTCTTGAGAGAGCAGTGGATCGATAATAGGTTCGACATGAGTGTATATCAGTCTCTGCTGTATTTTGAAAGGGATGCACAAAAGAGAGATAGGTCCATAACTCTTTGAATCCTGTGGTGGCTTCATCGGCTTTGGGATGGCAACCACTAATGCTCTTCTCCAGATTTTTAGAAGCTTGAGTGTGCACAAGCAGGAAGATAGGAACTTGTTTAGCCAGGACTTTTGAACAGCTCCGGCATGGATTATCAGCTCTGGGCAGATTGAATCAGGCCCCAGAGTTTTTCCAGACTTAAGCAACTGGAGGGCATTGGCAAACTCCTCTGGAGTAAAATCTTCACCAGGGGGTGTAGGGATCCCCCAAAGTTCAGCCACCTCCTTGTTCACAAATTTGGCTGATTTGTGATCTTTTGTTCCATAGACCCCATTCTTTACCAATTGCGATGCAATGGAGTTCGCAGATATGGGGCGTGGGCGATGCAATCGTCTGGATCTGCCAGTCAGGTTGTTGACTGTATTCCATGCCAGCTGGCTGGAGTGCGTAAAGTCGATGGTGTTGACAGCCTCTTACCAACGCTCTTTCCGCTTTTCATCAAGTCGAGCATGCAGTGCAGAACCAGCAGTGCCTGATGCTTCCCCCTTTGGGGCCTTCAAACAGGCCTGGTAGAGGCTCTCACACTTCGCATCCCAGCACGGCCTGTATTATTTTCTTTGACTGCGTGGGATTGATCTCTTAGCAGCTGCTAGGATGGCATGACAAAAGTCCTGGTATGCTTCATCAACAAAGCTAGTATCAGGAGATGGTAAGCCCTGGGCAAGCTTGTTTGTGATGAGGCTATAAAGTTCCCAATTGGCCTTGCGGAAGTTCCAATGCATATGTGGCTCGCTTGGTACTGAGACCATCGTTCTTGAGTCCGTTACAAGCGAGGGTCGATGTAGGGACCTTGGACACGTCTGTCCAGGTGCCAGCTATTTAGACGAGTGCTCGCGAAAGCCAAGTCTGGATTAGTTCCGGTGTTCCAGCGACCAGAGAAGAAGCTAGGGGCATCCTTGGGGTTATGTAACAATACAAGGGTGGTCTTGGTTGCCCAGTCAACCAAACATTCCCCATCTGGACTGGTGGAACTGTAGCCCCAGTTTGTGTGCTGGCAATTGAAGTCGCCAGCATAGACACTAGGGTGTGGAAACACCGGGATGGCTGCTGGTGTTAGTCGCGAGGTCGGTCGCTTGTAGATATTGATCATTTTTAAGCCATCAGTGTCCCAGCATAACCACTCAATTGCCGATCCACTTGAAGATTGATCGACAATGGTCCATCTAAACTTCTTATGGACAAACGTGGCAAGGCCGTGCTTCCTGCTTAGGACCGATCCAGCTAGTGCAGGGGTCGGCAACCTTTACCACTTAAAGAGCCATTTTGGCAAGTTTCACAAATTAAAGAAAATAATGGGAGCCACAAAAAAAATGTAAATGAAAAACACCGCATACAAAGCTTAAACGCTTTGTGCTATGTTAACCAGGGGTCTCCGACACACGCACCGGCACGCACTTTTATGTGGACATTTGATGTTAGTGCGGCCCGTGAGTTTAGAATAAATGGCGCTTGATAGCGTCATACTTGTCAACCCTCTCATTTTTCCCGGGAGACTCCCGAATATCAGGGTGTGATGACACTGCTTTTGGCGCCCTCTACAGCCTGTGTCCAAACAGCGTACCTGCTCGACGTCATGTAGAACGCAGTTTCAGCTTGCTCACGTAAGTGACAGCAAGGCGTACTACCTCAGCAGCCACACATCTTACACTGACGGTACCAATACCCAGAATCCCATGCAGCCCTAACTCTTCCGCTCAACCAACGCACGGAGAGGGGTGGGGGGGTTGATGTGTGGGGGGATTTGGTGGTAGCGGGGGTGTATAATGTAGACCGGAAGAGTTAGGGCTGCATGGGATTCTGGGTGTTGGTTGTGTTGTGTTTATGTTGTGTTACGGTGGGATGTTCTCCAGAAATGTGTTTTTCATTCTTTTTTGGTGTGGGTTCACAGTGTGGCGCATATTTGTAACGTAACAATGTTAAAGTTGTTTGATACGGCTACCGTCAGTGTAAGCTGTGTGGCTGATGACTAAGTATGCTTTGCTGTCTCCTATGTGTGCAAGAAAAAAACAAACATACAACATGTGGCTGGGATGGCACGCTGTTGGCAAATGCCATAGAGGACAATTACTGCAGTGCAATTAGGGCACTCTCTTTATTTAGTAATTAGTGTGTAAATAGGATTATATTTTCCCTGGGAGTTATCTTTGAGAGACACTGAGATCTATAAGTCTCCTGGGAAATTCGGGGGGGTCGGCAAGTATGTAGCTGAGCCGCAACAGAGTGGTCAAAGAGCCGCATGCGGTTCCGGAGCCGTGGGTTGCCGACCCCTGAGCTAGTGTAAAACTTGGAATCACTAGTCGGTCTGCAGTTGTGCAGTGCGTTTCCTGAGGACGAGGGCTTTATGCCTGATGGCCAGCTGGTTGGTGACGTAGATTTTGCTTGCGGTTAAGCCCTCGATGTTGAGCTGCAAGATGTTGGGCAGTGATAGGCAGCAGGGAACATCTTTAGGTTTGTCACCTCTTTGCTTCCGGGGCTGAGGGTCTATCCTTTTTCCACCCCGGGAGCGTTGCCGTGTATTCATCATTAGCCTGGAAGTCATCGAATTCTTTCCAGTTTCTGGGTCTCGCCGCGTGGAAACTGATGAAATGAGACCTTCAGTCTCTCATACAGTGTGACCTCATCTACTGTCTTAATGTTTCATGCACTGTGTCCTCAGTGTCTCATGCACTATTACCTCAATCTCTCATACACTGTGGCCTCAATATCTCATGAACTGAAGTTTCACTGTCTTATGTACTGTGGCGCCTATGTCTCATGTGTGCAGTTTGAATGTCTCATGCACCCGTGCATTTTTTTCAGTGTCTCATGCACTGTAATGTCAGTGTCTCATGCACTATTTTCAGTGTCTGTAATGTCAGTGTTTCATGCACTGTAATGTCAGTGTCTCATGCACTGTAATGTCAGCTATCAACTTTCCGCAGCAATAACTTTACCCTGGAATTATTTATCCCAGAAATAGTGTAAAGAAAAACTATTTTGTAATTGAAAAAAATTTGGAAACGCTTCACGAATTTGCGTGTCATCCTTGCTGCAGGGGCCATGCTAATCTTCTCTGTATCGTTCCAATTTTAGTATGTGTGTTACCGAAGTAACACATTATTCTCACGTGGCCTGATAAGTATAGGTATACTGTTTTTTTTAATGTACGTGACAGACACGGTGGCGATGTTATGAAATTTTCACCATAGAAATAAAGAATTTATTGTTCATTGTTCTTTAACTTCAAATTTCAGATCATGTTTTTGTGGAGTCACGACCAGCAATGCTAAGAAAACTTTTGTTTTAAGTTAAGTTTTAAGTTAACTTTAACTTAACTTAAAACAAACGGTTAAGCAGTTTGAGCTGGTCTGGTAGGGGCTGAAGGGAAATATATGCAAATTAATGTGACACTATGTGCTCCCATTGGTGTCTCGCCATAGGCCCCCGCCCAAGGTGGCTGTGGAGATGGCCTGACAAAAATAACAGAAGAAATAAAAACATACAAATTCATGTGCTGTGCGCCACGTGGGAAGGATTGTCCATGATGGCGAGCAGTTTGTCCAGTGTCCTCCTGTCCCTCACTGACACAAACGTCTCCAACTGTGTGCCAATAGTTTGGCCGGCTTTCCGGATCAGTTTGTCAATCCGGTTTAAGTCCCTTTTGCTGGTGCTGCTCCCCCAACAAACCACTGCAAAGTACAGGGCACTGGCCACAACAGACTGAAAAAAGATCTCCAACGTCTTACTGCACACATTAAAGGACCTAAGCTTCCTCAGGAAAAAGAGTCTGCTCATGCCCTTCTTGTATACAGCTTTGCTGTTGTCCTTCCAGTCCAGTCTGCTGTTCAAGTGGACTCCCAGGTACTTGTACTGCCCCACTAATGCTGATAGACAAACTGCTTCTTCGGAACAAGACTAACAAGGATTTTGCACACTCTGCTGCCCTCTGCTTCACCGAAACCTGGCTCAGTGATATGATTCCTGATAACGGATTACTCCTACCCGGGTTCGGAGACCGGCAAAATGAGCTATCAGGAAAAACTAAAGTAGGGGGAATCTGATCGTACATAAACGAAGGTTGGTGCACAGACGTTACTGATATCAGTAACATCACAGCCCGAATTTGGAGTCACTTTTTCTAAACTGTAAGCCATTCTACTCCCCGCGGGAAAGCTCTTCGTTCATTCTGGTCAGAGTTTATATTAACCCCCGAGCCGACGTGAGTGAAGCGCCGCAAACTCTCGCTGATCATGTAAACTCTGCTGAACCCTTGCCCTCAGGAAATTGGGAACCTACAGGATTGCAAGTTTGGAGTTTAGGAGGAAGTTTAGAGACATTAGCAACATCTGGTAGGAATCCCCCACAGATAGGAGTAGAGGATAGGGGTCGGAGGTTACCAGACTCAAACTGATCAAAGGAATAATGTCAAGCAAAGATTGACTGGCCAGACTGACCGGCTCCAAGGCTAGAACTACAAAGAGGAAGGGTCTTTGTGTAAAAGGTATTTAAAGGACAGTTGTCTGAGAAGATAGCAGAAGAGAGTAATCAGGCCCACTCTTCCTCCTGGAAGCTGCAGGTTCCAGTCTGAGGCTCGCTGAAACAAATAAAGCTTTTTGTTCGACGATTCCTCGTTGGCGCATTCTTGGCTCATCACGCATCACACAGTCACTCTGTCCTGGGAGAGTGGCACGACAAAGACTTTCCGCACCTTCAACAACAACAAACCATGGTTCACAGCAAAACTGAGCCAGCTGCGTCAGGCAAAGGAGGAGGCATACAGAGCGGGAGACAGGTCTCTGTACAAAACACTCAGGAACACTTTGAATAAGGAAATCAGAGCTGCAAAAAATTAATTCTCTGAGAAGTGAAAGTCCAGTTTTCAGCCAACAACTTGTGTTTGTTGTGGAAAAGTCTTCAAGAAATGACTACCTACAAAAGACCATCACCCAATGTTGATGCTAATTATGGCCTTGCTGAGGAGCTGAATAGCTTCTATTGTCGTTTTGATAAAGGGCCTTTTAAACCCCTCCCCCACTCCAGTCCAATCACCTCCACTCACCTTGCTACACCTCCCCCGCCCGACACAATCCACACTAATCATACATGAGGAATATGTTCACCGCCTCTTTCAGAGACAGAACATCCGAAAGGCACCAGGACCTGACAGAGTTACACCTTCCTGTCTCTGGACGTGTGCTGGCCAACTGCACCTGTCTTCACACAGATATTCAACAGATCACTGGAGCTGTGCAAAGTCCCCTCATGCTTCAAAAACTCCACCGTCATTCCAGTCCCTAAGAAATCCTCCATCACTGAACTGAATAACTACAGATCTGTGGCCTTGACTTCAGTCGTCATGGAGTCCTTTGAACGGTCAGTGCTGTCCCATCCAAAAAGCACCATAGACCACCAGCTGGACCCCTTGCCGGTCAGTGAATGATGCAGTTAACATGGGACTGCATTTCATCCTGCAACATCTTGACCAACCAGGGACCTATGCCAGGATAGTGTTTGTTGACTTCAGCTCCACGTTCAACACCATCATACCTGAAATCCTCACCGCCAAACTCTCCACCTCGCTGTGCCTCCTGCTACTTGTCAGTGGATCTCCAGCTTCCTGACAAACAGGAGCCAGCACGTGCGGTTGAAAGACATCACATCTGGAACAAGGTCAATCAACACTGGAGCGCCACAGGGGTGCATCCTTTCTCCACTGCTCTTCTCCCTATACACAAATGACTGCACCTCCAAGGATCCAGCTGTCAAACTCTTAAAATTTGTAGATGACACCACTGTCATTGGGCTCATTCAGGATGGTGACGAGTCTGCATATCGGCAGGAGGTTGAGAGCTGGTGTTTTGGTGTAGTCAACATAACCTTGAGCTGAACACTCTAAAGACTGTGGAGATGGCTGTGGACTTCAGGTAATACCCCTCAGTGCTGCCTCCCCTCACAATATCCAACAGCCCAGTGTCAATGGTGAACTCTTTCAAGTTCTTGGGAACCATCATCTCCCAGGATTTGAAGTGGGAGACAAACATCAGCACCATTCTCAAAAAGGCTCACCAGGATGTACTTCCTACGGCAACTTGGCAAATATGGCCTACCACAAAAGCTGTTAGTCATATTCTACACTGCTACAGTTGAATCCATTCTCGGCTCATCCATTACTGTCTGGTTTGGGGCAACCACAACAAAGGACAGATGCAGACTACAGCGCACAATCAGATTAGTGGAAAAGATCATTGGTGCCCCCCTGCTCCCCCTACAGGACTTGTACTCCAGCAGGACCAGGAAGAGGGCAGAGAACATCACCAAAGATCCCACACCGGCATACGCTGTCTTCAACCTCCTCCCCTCTGGCAGACGACACAGATTCCTGCACACAAAAACTACCAGACACAAGAACAGCTTCTTTCCCACTGCCATCACTCTCCTGAACCGTAGATAAGGTGGACAGCACAATCTGATCTGTTCCCAAGCACAGCCAGACTTTACTGACACTACTGACTTTATCACTCTTGCATCCTGCATATTACAGACTTATTGCACATTACAGACCATCCACCTGGTTTTTTTGCACTACTCCTTTTTTTACATTTTTTGTCACTATATATTTCTCTTATGTAATAGCTGTACTTTGCACCAAATATTTTAAAGTCTTACTTGTAAATAATGTTGATAGGTGACTAGTATATGTCTTGCTGTAAAGTATGCACCTCGAGTACTTGCTTGCCCAGTGAATGTATGCTTGTCTATTTGTTGTATGTTTCCAGAGATAAGACGACAAATTCCTTGTATATGCAAGTATACTTGGCCAAATAAACCTGATTCTGAATATCTGCCCGTCCCAAAAAAGGACTATGAAAACATACATTTAGAAGTGCATGAGTACAAACAGGCCCTTTTCCACCACAGGAACTTTCCCATTTACTCGGGTAAATTAATTTCCACCAAAAACTACCCGGGTGGATTGACTTCTTCAGGAACTTTTTTTTGTTCCTGCCACTGTCCCATGCATGTTCCATGTGCTAGTGTCCAAAGCACTGGGGTTTAAATCCCGGCACTGTTTTCAGTGTCTCATCTACTTTTTTCTGTGTCTCATGCTCTGTTTTCAGTGTCTCATGCACTGTAATGTCAGTTATCAACTTTCCGCAACAATTAACTTTACCCTGGAATTATTTATCTCAGAATTAGTGTAAAGAAAAACTATTTTCTAAATTAAAAAATTTGGTAACGCTTCACGAATTTGCGTGTCATCCTTGCTCCAGGGGCCATGCTAATCTTCTCTGTATCGTTCCAATTTTAGTATGTGTGTTACCGAAGTAACACATTATCTCGGAGTGGCCCAGTAAGTATAAGTATACTGTTTTTTTTAATGTACGTGACAGACACGGTGGCGGCGTTACGACATTTTCACCATAGAAATAAATAATTTATTGTTCATTGTTCTTTAACTTCATATTTCAAATCATGTTTTTGTGGAGTCACGACCAGCAATGCTAAGAAAACTTTTGTTTTAAGTTAAGTTTAAGTTAACTTTAACTTAACTTAAAACAAACGGTTACGCCGTTTGAGCTGGTCTGGTAGGGGCTGATGGGAAATATATGCAAATTAATGTGACACGACGTGCTCCCATTGGTGTCTCGCTATAGGCCCCCGCCCAGGGTGGCTGTGGAGATGGCCTGACGAAAATAACAGAATAAATAAAAACATACAAATTCATGTGCTGTGCGCCACGTGGGAAGGATTGTCCATGATGGCGAGCAGTTTGTCCAGTGTCTTCCTTTCCCTCACTGACACAAACGCCTCCAACTGCGTGCCAATAGTTTAGCCGGCTTTCCGGATCAGTTTGTCAATCCGGTTTAAGTCCCTTTTGCTGGTGCTGCTCCCCCAACAAACCACTGCAAAGTACAGGGCACTGGCCACAAAAGACTGAAAAAAGATCTCCAACAGCTTACTGCACACATTAAAGGACCTAAGCTTCCTCAGGAAAAAGAGTCTGCTCATGCCCTTCTTGTATACAGCTTTGCTGTTGTCCTTCCAGTCCAGTCTGCTGTTCAAGTGGACTCCCAAGTACTTGTACTGCCCCACTACTGCTGATAGACAAACTGCTTCTTCGGAACAAGACTAACAAGGATTTTGCACACTCTGCTGTCCTCTGCTTCACCGAAACCTGGCTCAGTGATATGATTCCTGATAACGGATTACTCCTACCCGGGTTCGGAGACCGGCAAAATGAGCTATAAGGAAAAACTAAAGTAGGGGGAATCTGATCGTACATAAACGAAGGTTGGTGCACAGACGTTACTGATCTCAGTAACATCACAGCCCGATTTTGGAGTCACTTTTTCTAAACTGTAAGCCATTCTACTCCCCGCGGGAAATCTCTTCATTCATTCTGGTCAGAGTTTATATTAACCCCCGAGCCGACGTGAGTGAAGGGCCGCAAACTCTCGCTGATCATGTAAACTCTGCTGAACCCTTGCCCTCAGGAAATTGGGAACCTACAGGAATGCAAGTTTGGAGTTTAGGAGGAAGTTTAGAGACATTAGCAACATCTGGTAGGAATCCCCCACAGATAGGAGTAGAGGATAGGGGTCGGAGGTTACCAGACTCAAACTGATCAAAGGAATAATGTCAAGCAAAGATTGACTGGCCAGACTGACCGGCTCCAAGGCTAGAACTACAAAGAGGAAGGGTCTTTGTGTAAAAGGTATTTAAAGGACAGTTGTCGGAGAAGATAGCAGAAGAGAGTAATCAGGCCCACTCTTCCTCCTGGAAGCTGCAGGTTCCAGTCTGAGGCTCGCTGAAACAAATAAAGCTTTTTGTTCGACGATTCCTCGTTGGCGTATTCTTGGCTCATCACGCATCACACGGTCACTCTGTCCTGGGAGAGTGGCACGACAAAGACTTTCCGCACCTTCAACAACAACAAACCATGGTTCACAGCAAAACTGAGCCAGCTGCGTCAGGCAAAGGAGGAGGCATACAGAGCGGGAGACAGGTCTCTGTACAAAACACTCAGGAACACTTTGAATAAGGAAATCAGAGCTGCAAAAAATAAATTCTCTGAGAAGCTGAAAGTCCAGTTTTCAGCCAACAACTTGTGTTTGTTGAGGGAAAGTCTTCAAGAAATGACTACCTACAAAAGACCATCACCCAATGTTGATGCTAATTATGGCCTTGCTGAGGAGCTGAATAGCTTCTATTGTCGTTTTGATAAAGGGCCATTTAAACCCCTCCCCCACTCCAGTCCAATCACCTCCACTCACCTTGCTACACCTCCCCCGCCCGACACAATCCACACTAATCATACATGAGGAATATGTTCACCGCCTCTTTCAGAGACAGAACATCCGAAAGGCACCAGGACCTGACAGAGTTACACCTTCCTGTCTCTGGACGTGTGCTGGCCAACTGCACCTGTCTTCACACAGATATTCAACAGATCACTGGAGCTGTGCAAAGTCCCCTCATGCTTCAAAAACTCCACCGTCATTCCAGTCCCTAAGAAATCCTCCATCACTGAACTGAATAACTACAGATCTGTGGCCTTGACTTCAGTCGTCATGGAGTCCTTTGAACGGTCAGTGCTGTCCCATCCAAAAAGCACCATAGACCACCAGCTGGACCCCTTGCAGTTTGCCTACAGAGCAAACAGGTCAGTGAATGATGCAGTTAACATGGGACTGCATTTCATCCTGTAACATCTTGACCAACCAGGGACCTATGCCAGGATACTGTTTGTTGACTTCAGCTCCACGTTCAACACCATCATACCTGAAATCCTCACCACCAAACTCTCCACCTCGCTGTGCCTCCTGCTACTTGTCAGTGGATCTCCAGCTTCCTGACAAACAGGAGCCAGCGCGTGCGGTTGAAAGACATCACATCTGGAACAAGGTCAATCAACACCGGAGCGCCACAGGGGTGCATCCTTTCTCCACTGCTCTTCTCCCTATACACAAATGACTGCACCTCCAAGGATCCAGCTGTCAAACTCTTAAAATTTGTAGATGACACCACTGTCATTGGGCTCATTCAGGATGGTGACGAGTCTGCATATCGGCAGGAAGTTGAGAGCTGGTGTTTTGGTGTAGTCAACATAACCTTGAGCTGAACACTCTAAAGACTGTGGAGATGGCTGTGGACTTCAGGTAATACCCCTCAGTGCTGCCTCCCCTCACACTATCCAACAGCCCAGTGTCAATGGTGAACTCTTTCAAGTTCTTGGGAACCATCATCTCCCAGGATTTGAAGTGGGAGACAAACATCAGCACCATTCTCAAAAAGGCTCACCAGGATGTACTTCCTATGGCAACTTGGCAAATATGGCCTACCACAAGAGCTGTTAGTCATATTCTACACTGCTACAGATGAATCCATTCTCGGCTCATCCATTACTGTCTGGTTTGGGGCAACCACAACAAAGGACAGATGCAGACTACAGCGCACAATCAGATTAGTGGAAAAGATCATTGGTGCCCCCCTGCTCCCCCTGCAGGACTTGTACTCCAGCAGGACCAGGAAGAGGGCTGAGAACATCACCAAAGATCCCACACCGGCATACGCTGTCTTCAACCTCCTCCCCTCTGGCAGACGACACAGATTCCTGCACACAAAAACTACCAGACACAAGAACAGCTTCTTTCCCACTGCCATCACTCTCCTGAACCGTAGATAAGGTGGACAGCACAATCTGATCTGTTCCCAAGCACAGCCAGACTTTACTGACACTACTGACTTTATCACTCTTGCATCCTGCATATTACAGACTTATTGCACATTACAGACCACCCACCTGGTTTTTTTGCACTACTCCTTTTTTTTACATTTTTTGTCACTATATATTTCTCTTATGTAATAGCTGTACTTTGCACCAAATATTTTAAAGTCTTACTTGTAAATAATGTTGATAGGTGACTAGTATATGTCTTGCTGTAAAGTATGCACCTCGAGTACTTGCTTGCCCAGTGAATGTATGCTTGTCTATTTGTTGTATGTTTCCAGAGATAAGACGACAAATTCCTTGTATATGCAAGTATACTTTGCCAAATAAACCTGATTCTGAATATCTGCCCGTCCCAAAAAAGGACTATGAAAACATACATTTAGAAGTGCATGAGTACAAACAGGCCCTTTTCCACCACAGGAACTTTCCCATTTACTCGGGTAAATTAATTTCCACCAAAAAGTACCCGGGTGGATTGACTTCTTCAGGAACTTTTTTTTGTTCCTGCCACTGTCCCATGCATGTTCCATGTGCTAGTGTCCAAAGCACTGGGGTTTAAATCCCGGCACTGTTTTCAGTGTCTCATCTACTTTTTTCTGTGTCTCGTGCTCTGGTTTCAATGTCTCGTGCATTGTAATGTCAGTTATCAACTTTCCGCAACAATTAACTTTACCCTGGAATTATTTATCTCAGAATTAGTGTAAAGAAAAACTATTTTCTAAATAAAAAAAATTTGGTAACGCTTCACGAATTTGCGTGTCATCCTTGCTGCAGGGGCCATGCTAATCTTCTCTGTATCGTTCCAATTTTAGTATGTGTGTTACCGAAGTAACACATTATCTCAGAGCAGCCCAGTAAGTATAAGTATACTGTTTTTTTTAATGTACGTGACAGACACGGTGGCGGCGTTACGACATTTTCACCATAGAAATAATTTATTGTTCATTGTTCTTTAACTTCATATTTCAAATCATGTTTTTGTGGAGTCACGACCAGCAATGCTAAGAAAACTTTTGTTTTAAGTTAAGTTTAAGTTAACTTTAACTTAACTTAAAACAAACGGTTACGCCGTTTGAGCTGGTCTGGTAGGGGCTGATGGGAAATATATGCAAATTAATGTGACACGACGTGCTCCCATTGGTGTCTCGCCATAGGCCCCCGCCCAAGGTGGCTGTGGAGATGGCCTGACGAAAATAACAGAAGAAATTAAAATATACAAATTCATGTGCTGTGCGCCACATGGGAAGGATTGTCCATGATGGCGAGCAGTTTGTCCAGTGTCCTCCTGTCCCTCACTGACACAAACGCCTCCAACTGCGTGCCAATAGTTTGGCCGGCTTTCCGGATCAGTTTGTCAATCCGGTTTAAGTCCCTTTTGCTGGTGCTGCTCCCCCAACAAACCACTGCAAAGTACAGGGCACTGGCCACAAAAGACTGAAAAAAGATCTCCAACAGCTTACTGCACACATTAAAGGACCTAAGCTTCCTCAGGAAAAAGAGTCTGCTCATGCCCTTCTTGTATACAGCTTTGCTGTTGTCCTTCCAGTCCAGTCTGCTGTTCAAGTGGACTCCCAGGTACTTGTACTGCCCCACTACTGCTGATAGACAAACTGCTTCTTCGGAACAAGACTAACAAGGATTTTGCACACTCGGCTGCCCTCTGCTTCACCGAAACCTGGCTCAGTGATATGATTCCTGATAACGGATTACTCCTACCCGGGTTCGGAGACCGGCAAAATGAGCTATCAGGAAAAACTAAAGTAGGGGGAATCTGATCGTACATAAACGAAGGTTGGTGCACAGACGTTACTGATATCAGTAACATCACAGCCCGAATTTGGAGTCACTTTTTCTAAACTGTAAGCCATTCTACTCTCCGCGGGAAAGCTCTTCGTTCATTCTGGTCAGAGTTTATATTAACCCCCGAGCCGACGTGAGTGAAGCGCCGCAAACTCTCGCTGATCATGTAAACTCTGCTGAACCCTTGCCCTCAGGAAATTGGGAACCTACAGGATTGCAAGTTTGGAGTTTAGGAGGAAGTTTAGAGACATTAGCAACATCTGGTAGGAATCCCCCACAGATAGGAGTAGAGGATAGGGGTCGGAGGTTACCAGACTCAAACTGATCAAAGGAATAATGTCAAGCAAAGATAGACTGGCCAGACTGACCGGCTCCAAGGCTAGAACTACAAAGAGGAAGGGTTTTTGTGTAAAAGGTATTTAAAGGACAGTTGTCTGAGAAGATAGCAGAAGAGAGTATTTAGGCCCACTCTTTCTCCTGGAAGCTGCAGGTTCCAGTCTGAGGCTCGCTGAAACAAATAAAGCTGTTTGTTCGACGATTCCTCGTTGGCGTATTCTTGGCTCATCACGCATCACACAGTCACTCTGTCCTGGGAGAGTGGCACGACAAAGACTTTCCGCACCTTCAACAACAACAAACCACGGTTCACAGCAAAACTGAGCCAGCTGCGTCAGGCAAAGGAGGAGGCATACAGAGCGGGAGACAGGTCTCTGTACAAAACACTCAGGAACACTTTGAATAAGGAAATCAGAGCTGCAAAAAATAAATTCTCTGAGAAGCTGAAAGTCCAGTTTTCAGCCAACAACTTGTGTTTGTTGTGGAAAAGTCTTCAAGAAATGACTACCTACAAAAGACCATCACCCAATGTTGATGCTAATTATGGACTTGCTGAGGAGCTGAATAGCTTCTATTGTCGTTTTGATAAAGGGCCTTTTAAACCCCTCCCCCACTCCAGTCCAATCACCTCCACTCACCTTGCTACACCTCCCCCGCCCGACACAATCCACACTAATCATACATGAGGAATATGTTCACCGCCTATTTCAGAGACAGAACATCCGAAAGGCACCAGGACCTGACAGAGTTACACCTTCCTGTCTCTGGACGTGTGCTGGCCAACTGCACCTGTCTTCACACAGATATTCAACAGATCACTGGAGCTGTGCAAAGTCCCCTCATGCTTCAAAAACTCCACCGTCATTCCAGTCCCTAAGAAATCCTCCATCACTGAACTGAATAACTACAGATCTGTGGCCTTGACTTCAGTCGTCATGGAGTCCTTTGAACGGTCAGTGCTGTCCCATCCAAAAAGCACCATAGACCACCAGCTGGACCCCTTGCAGTTTGCCTACAGAGCAAACAGGTCAGTGAATGATGCAGTTAACATGGAACTGCATTTCATCCTGCAACATCTTGACCAACCAGGGACCTATGCCAGGATACTGTTTGTTGACTTCAGCTCCACGTTCAAAACCATCATACCTGAAATCCTCACCGCCAAACTCTCCACCTCGCTGTGCCTCCTGCTACTTGTCAGTGGATCTCCAGCTTCCTGACAAACAGGAGCCAGCACGTGCGGTTGAAAGACATCACATCTGGAACAAGGTCAATCAACACTGGAGCGCCACAGGGGTGCATCCTTTCTCCACTGCTCTTCTCCCTATACACAAATGACTGCACCTCCAAGGATCCAGCTGTGAAACTCTTAAAATTTGTAGATGACACCACTGTCATTGGGCTCATTCAGGATGGTGACGAGTCTGCATATCGGCAGGAGGTTGAGAGCTGGTGTTTTGGTGTAGTCAACATAACCTTGAGCTGAACACTCTAAAGACTGTGGAGATGGCTGTGGACTTCAGGTAATACCCCTCAGTGCTGCCTCCCCTCACACTATCCAACAGCCCAGTGTCAATGGTGAACTCTTTCAAGTTCTTGGGAACCATCATCTCCCAGGATTTGAAGTGGGAGACAAACATCAGCACCATTCTCAAAAAGGCTCACCAGGATGTACTTCCTATGGCAACTTAGCAAATGTGGCCTACCACAAGAGCTGTTAGTCATATTCTACACTGCTACAGTTGAATCCATTCTCGGCTCATCCATTACTGTCTGGTTTGGGGCAACCACAACAAAGGACAGATGCAGACTACAGCGCACAATCGGATTAGTGGAAAAGATCATTGGTGCCCCCCTGCACCCCCTACAGGACTTGTACTCCAGCAGGACCAGGAAGAGGGCAGAGAACATCACCAAAGATCCCACACCGGCATACGCTGTCTTCAACCTCCTCCCCTCTGGCAGACGACACAGATTCCTGCACACAAAAACTACCAGACACAAGAACAGCTTCTTTCCCACTGCCATCACTCTCCTGAACCGTAGATAAGGTGGACAGCACAATCTGATCTGTTCCCAAGCACAGCCAGACTTTACTGACACTACTGACTTTATCACTCTTGCATCCTGCATATTACAGACTTATTGCACATTACAGACCATCCACCTGGTTTTTTTGCACTACTCCTTTTTTACATTTTTTGTCACTATATATTTCTCTTATGTAATAGCTGTACTTTGCACCAAATATTTTAAAGTCTTACTTGTAAATAATGTTGATAGGTGACTAGTATATGTCTTGCTGTAAAGTATGCACCTCGAGTACTTGCTTGCCCAG
Organism: Entelurus aequoreus; assembly: GCF_033978785.1. NCBI lineage: Eukaryota > Metazoa > Chordata > Actinopteri > Syngnathiformes > Syngnathidae > Entelurus > Entelurus aequoreus. The sequence continues at coordinate 8,617,822 of NC_084751.1, forward strand.
TGAATGTATGCTTGTCTATTTGTTGTATGTTTCCAGAGATAAGACGACAAATTCCTTGTATATGCAAGTATACTTGGCCAAATAAACCTGATTCTGAATATCTGCCCGTCCCAAAAAAGGACTATGAAAACATACATTTAGAAGTGCATGAGTACAAACAGGCCCTTTTCCACCACAGGAACTTTCCCATTTACTCGGGTAAATTAATTTCCACCAAAAACTACCCGGGTGGATTGACTTCTTCAGGAACTTTTTTTTGTTCCTGCCACTGTCCCATGCATGTTCCATGTGCTAGTGTCCAAAGCACTGGGGTTTAAATCCCGGCACTGTTTTCAGTGTCTCATCTACTTTTTTCTGTGTCTCATCAATCAATCAATCAATGTTTATTTATATAGCCCTAAATCACAAGTGTCTCAAAGGGCTGCACAAGCCACAACGACATCCTCGGTACAGAGCCCACATACGAGCAAGGAAAAACTCACCCCAGTGGGACGTCGGTGAATGACTATGAGAAACCTTGGAGAGGACCGCATATGTGGGTAACCCCCCCCCCCCCCCCCCCCCCCTCTAGGGGAGACCGAAAGCAATGGATGTCGAGTGGGTCTGACATAACATTGTAAAAGTCCAGTCCACAGTGGATCCAACACATCAGCGGGAGTCCAGTCCACAGCGGGGCCAACAGGAAACCATCCCGAGCGGAGACGGGTCAGCAGCGCAGAGATGTCCCCAACCGATGCACAGGCTAGTGGTCCACCCGGGGTCCCGACTCTGGACAGCCAGCACTTCATCCATGGCCACCGGACCTATGCAACTCCCCCTCGCAAGGGACAGGGGAGAAGAGGAGAGAAGAAAAGAAACGGCAGATCAACTGGCCTAAAAAAGGGGGGTCTATTTAAAGGCTAGATTATACAAATGAGTTTTAAGATGGGACTTAAATGCTTCTACTGAGGTAGCATCTCTAACTGTTACCGGGAGGGCATTCCAGAGTACTGGAGCCCGAATAGAAAACGCTCTATAGCCCGCAGACTTTTTTTGGCTCTGGGAATCACTAATAAGCCGGAGTTCTTTGAACGCTTTGGTTTCAGTGTCTTTGTTTTCAGTGTCTCATGCACTGTAATGTCAGTTATCAACTTTCCGCAACAATTAACTTTACCCTGGAATTATTTATCTCAGAATTAGTGTAAAGAAAAACTATTTTCTAAATAAAAAAAATTTGGTAACGCTTCACGAATTTGCGTGTCATCCTTGCTCCAGGGGCCATGCTAATCTTCTCTGTATCGTTCCAATTTTAGTATGTGTGTTACCGAAGTAACACATTATCTCAGAGTGGCCCAGTAAGTATAAATATACTGTTTTTTTTAATGTACGTGACAGACACGGTGGCGGCGTTACGACATTTTCACCATAGAAATAATTTATTGTTCATTGTTCTTTAACTTCATATTTCAAATCATGTTTTTGTGGAGTCACGACCAGCAATGCTAAGAAAACTTTTGTTTTAAGTTAAGTTTAAGTTAACTTTAACTTAACTTAAAACAAACGGTTACGCCGTTTGAGCTGGTCTGGTAGGAGCTGATGGGAAATATATGCAAATTAATGTGACACGACGTGCTCCCATTGGTGTCTCGCCATAGGCCCCCGCCCAAGGTGGCTGTGGAGATGGCCTGACGAAAATAACAGAAGAAATAAAAACATACAAATTCATGTGCTGTGCGCCACATGGGAAGGATTGTCCATGATGGCGAGCAGTTTGTCCAGTGTCCTCCTGTCCCTCACTGACACAAAAGCCTCCAACTGCGTACCAATAGTTTGGCCGGCTTTCCGGATCAGTTTGTCAATCCGGTTTAAGTCCCTTTTGCTGGTGCTGCTCCCCCAACAAACCACTGCAAAGTACAGGGCACTGGCCACAAAAGACTGAAAAAAGATCTCCAACATCTTACTGCACACATTAAAGGACCTAAGCTTCCTCAGGAAAAAGAGTCTGCTCATGCCCTTCTTGTATACAGCTTTGCTGTTGTCCTTCCAGTCCAGTCTGCTGTTCAAGTGGACTCCCAGGTACTTGTACTGCCCCACTACTGCTGATAGACAAACTGCTTCTTCGGAACAACACTAACAAGGATTTTGCACACTCGGCTGCCCTCTGCTTCACCGAAACCTGGCTCAGTGATATGATTCCTGATAACGGATTACTCCTACCCGGGTTCGGAGACCGGCAAAATGAGCTGTCAGGAAAAACTAAAGGAGGGGGAATCGGATCGTACATAAACGAAGGTTGGTGCACAGACGTTACTGATCTCAGTAACATCACAGCCCGAATTTGGAGTCACTTTTTCTAAACTGTAAGCCATTCTACTCCCCGCGGGAAATCTCTTCATTCATTCTGGTCGGAGTTTATATTAACCCCCGAGCCGACGTGAGTGAAGCGCCGCAAACTCTCGCTGATCATGTAAACTCTGCTGAACCCTTGCCCTCAGGAAATTGGGAACCTACAGGAATGCAAGTTTGGAGTTTAGGAGGAAGTTTAGAGACATTAGCAACATCTGGTAGGAATCCCCCACAGATAGGAGTAGAGGATAGGGGTCGGAGGTTACCAGACTCAAACTGATCAAAGGAATAATGTCAAGCAAAGGTTGACTGGCCAGACTGACCGGCTCCAAGGCTAGAACTACAAAGAGGAAGGGTCTTTGTGTAAAAGGTATTTAAAGGACAGTTGTCGGAGAAGATAGCAGAAGAGAGTAATCAGGCCCACTCTTTTTATTGGAAGCTGCAGGTTCCAGTCTGAGGCTCGCTGAAACAAATAAAGCTTTTTGTTCGACGATTCCTCGTTGGCGTATTCTTGGCTCATCACGCATCACACAGTCACTCTGTCCTGGGAGAGTGGCACGACAAAGACTTTCCGCACCTTCAACAACAACAAACCATGGTTCACAGCAAAACTGAGCCAGCTGCGTCAGGCAAAGGAGGAGGCATACAGAGCGGGAGACAGGTCTCTGTACAAAACACTCAGGAACACTTTGAATAAGGAAATCAGAGCTGCAAAAAATAAATTCTCTGAGAAGCTGAAAGTCCAGTTTTCAGCCAACAACTTGTGTTTGTTGTGGAAAAGTCTTCAAGAAATGACTACCTACAAAAGACCATCACCCAATGTTGATGCTAATTATGGCCTTGCTGAGGAGCGGAATAGCTTCTATTGTCGTTTTGATAAAGGGCCATTTAAACCCCTCCCCCACTCCAGTCCAATCACCTCCACTCACCTTGCTACACCTCCCCCGCCCGACACAATCCACACTAATCATACATGAGGAATATGTTCACCGCCTCTTTCAGAGACAGAACATCCGAAAGGCACCAGGACCTGACAGAGTTACACCTTCCTGTCTCTGGACGTGTGCTGGCCAACTGCACCTGTCTTCACACAGATATTCAACAGATCACTGGAGCTGTGCAAAGTCCCCTCATGCTTCAAAAACGCCACCGTCATTCCAGTCCCTAAGAAATCCTCCATCACTGAACTGAATAACTACAGATCTGTGGCCTTGACTTCAGTCGTCATGGAGTCCTTTGAACGGTCAGTGCTGTCCCATCCAAAAAGCACCATAGACCACCAGCTGGACCCCTTGCAGGTCAGTGAATGATGCAGTTAACATGGGACTGCATTTCATCCTGCAACATCTTGACCAACCAGGGACCTATGCCAGGATACTGTTTGTTGACTTCAGCTCCACGTTCAACACCATCATACCTGAAATCCTCACCGCCAAACTCTCCACCTCGCTGTGCCTCCTGCTACTTGTCAGTGGATCTCCAGCTTCCTGACAAACAGGAGCCAGCACGTGCGGTTGAAAGACATCACATCTGGAACAAGGTCAATCAACACTGGAGCGCCACAGGGGTGCATCCTTTCTCCACTGCTCTTCTCCCTATACACAAATGACTGCACCTCCAAGGATCCAGCTGTCAAACTCTTAAAATTTGTAGATGACACCACTGTCATTGGGCTCATTCAGGATGGTGACGAGTCTGCATATCGGCAGGAGGTTGAGAGCTGGTGTTTTGGTGTAGTCAACATAACCTTGAGCTGAACACTCTAAAGACTGTGGAGATGGCTGTGGACTTCAGGTAATACCCCTCAGTGCTGCCTCCCCTCACACTATCCAACAGCCCAGTGTCAATGGTGAACTCTTTCAAGTTCTTGGGAACCATCATCTCCCAGGATTTGAAGTGGGAGACAAACATCAGCACCATTCTCAAAAAGGCTCACCAGGATGTACTTCCTATGGCAACTTGGCAAATATGGCCTACCACAAGAGCTGTTAGTCATATTCTACACTGCTACAGTTGAATCCATTCTCGGCTCATCCATTACTGTCTGGTTTGGGGCAACCACAACAAAGGACAGATGCAGACTACAGCGCACAATCAGATTAGTGGAAAAGATCATTGGTGCCCCCCTGCTCCCCCTGCAGGACTTGTACTCCAGCAGGACCAGGAAGAGGGCAGAGAACATCACCAAAGATCCCACACCGGCATACGCTGTCTTCAACCTCCTCCCCTCTGGCAGACGACACAGATTCCTGCACACAAAAACTACCAGACACAAGAACAGCTTCTTTCCCACTGCCATCACTCTCCTGAACCGTAGATAAGGTGGACAGCACAATCTGATCTGTTCCCAAGCACAGCCAGACTTTACTGACACTACTGACTTTATCACTCTTGCATCCTGCATATTACAGACTTATTGCACATTACAGACCATCCACCTGTTTTTTTTGCACTACTCCTTTTTTTTTACATTTTTTGTCACTATATATTTCTCTTATGTAATAGTTGTACTTTGCACCGAAGTCTTACTTGTAAATAATGTTGATAGGTGACTAGTATATGTCTTGCTGTAAAGTATGCACCTCGAGTACTTGCTTGCCCAGTGAATGTATGCTTGTCTATTTGTTGTATGTTTCGAGAGATAAGACGACAAATTCCTTGTATATGCAAGTATACTTGGCCAAATAAACCTGATTCTGAATATCTGCCCGTCCCAAAAAAGGACTATGAAAACATACATTTAGAAGTGTGTGAGTACAAACAGGCCTTTTTCCACCACAGGAACTTTCCCATTTACTCGGGTAAATTAATTTCCACCAAAAACTACCCGGGTGGATTGACTTCTTCAGGAACTTTTTTTTGTTCCTGCCACTGTCCCATGCATGTTCCATGTGCTAGTGTCCAAAGCACTGGGGTTTAAATCCCGGCACTGTTTTCAGTGTCTCATCTACTTTTTTCTGTGTCTCATGCTCTGGTTTCAATGTCTCGTGCACTGTAATGTCAGTTATCAACTTTCCGCAACAATTAACTTTACCCTGGAATTATTTATCTCAGAATTAGTGTAAAGAAAAACTATTTTCTAAATAAAAAAAATTTGGTAACGCTTCACGAATTTGCGTGTCATCCTTGCTCCAGGGGCCATGCTAATCTTCTCTGTATCGTTCCAATTTTAGTATGTGTGTTACCGAAGTAACACATTATCTTGGAGTGGCCCAGTAAGTATAAGTATACTGTTTTTTTAATGTACGTGACAGACACGGTGGCGGCGTTACGACATTTTCACCATAGAAATAAATAATTTATTGTTCATTGTTCTTTAACTTCATATTTCAAATCATGTTTTTGTGGAGTCACGACCAGCAATGCTAAGAAAACTTTTGTTTTAAGTTAAGTTTAAGTTAACTTTAACTTAACTTAAAACAAACGGTTACGCCGTTTGAGCTGGTCTGGTAGGGGCTGATGGGAAATATATGCAAATTAATGTGACACGACGTGCTCCCATTGGTGTCTCGCCATAGGCCCCCGCCCAAGGTGGCTGTGGAGATGGCCTGACGAAAATAACAGAAGAAATAAAAACATACAAATTCATGTGCTGTGTGCCACATGGGAAGGATTGTCCATGATGGCGAGCAGTTTGTCCAGTGTCCTTCTGTCCCTCACTGACACAAACGCCTCCAACTGCGTACCAATAGTTTGGCCGGCTTTCCGGATCAGTTTGTCAATCCGGTTTAAGTCCCTTTTGCTGGTGCTGCTCCCCCAACAAACCACTGCAAAGTACAGGGCACTGGCCACAACAGACTGAAAAAAGATCTCCAACAGCTTACTGCACACATTAAAGGACCTAAGCTTCCTCAGGAAAAAGAGTCTGCTCATGCCCTTCTTGTATACAGCTTTGCTGTTGTCCTTCCAGTCCAGTCTGCTGTTCAAGTGGACTCCCAGGTACTTGTACTGCCCCACTACTGCTGATAGACAAACTGCTTCTTCGGAACAAGACTAACAAGGATTTTGCACACTCGGCTGCCCTCTGCTTCACCGAAACCTGGCTCAGTGATATGATTCCTGATAACGGATTACTCCTACCCGGGTTCGGAGACCGGCAAAATGAGCTATCAGGAAAAACTAAAGTAGGGGAAATCTGATCGTACATAAACGAAGGTTGGTGCACAGACGTTACTGATCTCAGTAACATCACAGCCCGAATTTGGAGTCACTTTTTCTAAACTGTAAGCCATTCTACTCCCCGCGGGAAATCTCTTCATTCATTCTGGTCGGAGTTTATATTAACCCCCGAGCCGACGTGAGTGAAGCGCCGCAAACTCTCGCTGATCATGTAAACTCTGCTGAACCCTTGCCCTCAGGAAATTGGGAACCTACAGGAATGCAAGCTTGGAGTTTAGGAGGAAGTTTAGAGACATTAGCAACATCTGGTAGGAATCCCCCACAGATAGGAGTAGAGGATAGGGGTCGGAGGTTACCAGACTCAAACTGATCAAAGGAATAATGTCAAGCAAAGATTGACTGGCCAGACTGACCGGCTCCAAGGCTAGAACTACAAAGAGGAAGGGTCTTTGTGTAAAAGGTATTTAAAGGACAGTTGTCGGAGAAAATAGCAGAAGAGAGTAATCAGGCCCACTCTTCCTCCTGGAAGCTGCAGGTTCCAGTCTGAGGCTCGCTGAAACAAATAAAGCTTTTTGTTCGACGATTCCTCGTTGGCGTATTCTTGGCTCATCACGCATCACACAGTCACTCTGTCCTGGGAGAGTGGCACGACAAAGACTTTCCGCACCTTCAACAACAACAAACCATGGTTCACAGCAAAACTGAGCCAGCTGCGTCAGGCAAAGGAGGAGGCATACAGAGCGGGAGACAGGTCTCTGTACAAAACACTCAGGAACACTTTGAATAAGGAAATCAGAGCTGCAAAAAATAAATTCTCTGAGAAGCTGAAAGTCCAGTTTTCAGCCAACAACTTGTGTTTGTTGAGGGAAAGTCTTCAAGAAATGACTACCTACAAAAGACCATCACCCAATGTTGATGCTAATTATGGCCTTGCTGAGGAGCTGAATAGCTTCTATTGTCGTCTTGATAAAGGGCCATTTAAACCCCTCCCCCACTCCAGTCCAATCACCTCCACTCACCTTGCTACACCTCCCCCGCCCGACACAATCCACACTAATCATACATGAGGAATATGTTCACCGCCTCTTTCAGAGACAGAACATCCGAAAGGCACCAGGACCTGACAGAGTTACACCTTCCTGTCTCTGGACGTGTGCTGGCCAACTGCACCTGTCTTCACACAGATATTCAACAGATCACTGGAGCTGTGCAAAGTCCCCTCATGCTTCAAAAACTCCACCGTCATTCCAGTCCCTAAGAAATCCTCCATCACTGAACTGAATAACTACAGATCTGTGGCCTTGACTTCAGTCGTCATGGAGTCCTTTGAACGGTCAGTGCTGTCCCATCCAAAAAGCACCATAGACCACCAGCTGGACCCCTTGCAGTTTGCCTACAGAGCAAACAGGTCAGTGAATGATGCAGTTAACATGGGACTGCATTTCATCCTGCAACATCTTGACCAACCAGGGACCTATGCCAGGATACTGTTTGTTGACTTCAGCTCCACGTTCAACACCATCATACCTGAAATCCTCACCGCCAAACTCTCCACCTCGCTGTGCCTCCTGCTACTTGTCAGTGGATCTCCAGCTTCCTGACAAACAGGAGCCAGCACGTGCGGTTGAAAGACATCACATCTGGAACAAGGTCAATCAACACCGGAGCGCCACAGGGGTGCATCCTTTCTCCACTGCTCTTCTCCCTATACACAAATGACTGCACCTCCAAGGATCCAGCTGTCAAACTCTTAAAATTTGTAGATGACACCACTGTCATTGGGCTCATTCAGGATGGTGACGAGTCTGCATATCGGCAGGAGGTTGAGAGCTGGTGTTTTGGTGTAGTCAACATAACCTTGAGCTGAACACTCTAAAGACTGTGGAGATGGCTGTGGACTTCAGGTAATACCCCTCAGTGCTGCCTCCCCTCACACTATCCAACAGCCCAGTGTCAATGGTGAACTCTTTCAAGTTCTTGGGAACCATCATCTCCCAGGATTTGAAGTGGGAGACAAACATCAGCACCATTCTCAAAAAGGCTCACCAGGATGTACTTCCTATGGCCTACCACAAGAGCTGTTAGTCATATTCTACACTGCTACAGTTAAATCCATTCTCGGCTCATCCATTACTGTCTGGTTTGGGGCAACCACAACAAAGGACAGATGCAGACTACAGCGCACAATCAGATTAGTGGAAAATATCATTGGTGCCCCCCTGCTCCCCCTACAGGACTTGTACTCCAGCAGGACCAGGAAGAGGGCAGAGAACATCACCAAAGATCCCACACCAGCATACGCTGTCTTCAACCTCCTCCCCTCTGGCAGACGACACAGATTCCTGCACACAAAAACTACCAGACACAAGAACAGCTTCTTTCCCACTGCCATCACTCTCCTGAACCGTAGATAAGGTGGACAGCACAATCTGATCTGTTCCCAAGCACAGCCAGACTTTACTGACACTACTGACTTTATCACTCTTGCATCCTGCATATTACAGACTTATTGCACATTACAGACCATCCACCTGGTTTTTTTGCACTACTCCTTTTTTTACATTTTTTGTCACTATATATTTCTCTTATGTAATAGCTGTACTTTGCACCAAATATTTTAAAGTCTTACTTGTAAATAATGTTGATAGGTGACTAGTATATGTCTTGCTGTAAAGTATGCACCTCGAGTACTTGCTTGCCCAGTGAATGTATGCTTGTCTATTTGTTGTATGTTTCCAGAGATAAGACGACAAATTCCTTGTATATGCAAGTATACTTGGCCAAATAAACCTGATTCTGAATATCTGCCCGTCCCAAAAAAGGACTATGAAAACATACATTTAGAAGTGCATGAGTACAAACAGGCCCTTTTCCACCACAGGAACTTTCCCATTTACTCGGGTAAATTAATTTCCACCAAAAACTACCCGGGTGGATTGACTTCTTCAGGAACTTTTTTTTGTTCCTGCCACTGTCCCATGCATGTTCCATGTGCTAGTGTCCAAAGCACTGGGGTTTAAATCCCGGCACTGTTTTCAGTGTCTCATCTACTTTTTTCTGTGTCTCATGCTTTGTTTTCAGTGTCTCATGCACTGTAATGTCAGTTATCAACTTTCCGCAACAATTAACTTTACCCTGGAATTATTTATCTCAGAATTAGTGTAAAGAAAAACTATTTTCTAAATTAAAAAATTTGGTAACGCTTCACGAATTTGCGTGTCATCCTTGCTCCAGGGGCCATGCTAATCTTCTCTGTATCGTTCCAATTTTAGTATGTGTGTTACCGAAGTAACACATTATCTCAGAGTGGCCCAGTAAGTATAAGTATACTGTTTTTTTTAATGTACGTGACAGACACGGTGGCGGCGTTACGACATTTTCACCATAGAAATAAATAATTTATTGTTCATTGTTCTTTAACTTCATATTTCAAATCATGTTTTTGTGGAGTCACGACCAGCAATGCTAAGAAAACTTTTGTTTTAAGTTAAGTTTAAGTTAACTTGAACTTAACTTAAAACAAACGGTTATGCCGTTTGAGCTGGTCTGGTAGGGGCTGATGGGAAATATATGCAAATTCATGTGACACGACGTGCTCCCATTGGTGTCTCGCCATAGGCCCCCGCCCAAGGTGGCTGTGGAGATGGCCTGACGAAAATAACAGAAGAAATAAAAACATACAAATTCATGTGCTGTGCGCCACGTGGGAAGGATTGTCCATGATGGCGAGCAGTTTGTCCAGTGTCTTCCTTTCCCTCACTGACACAAACGCCTCCAACTGCGTGCCAATAGTTTAGCCGGCTTTCCAGATCAGTTTGTCAATCCGGTTTAAGTCCCTTTTGCTGGTGCTGCTCCCCCAACAAACCACTGCAAAGTACAGGGCATTGGCCACAAAAGACTGAAAAAAGATCTCCAACAGCTTACTGCACACATTAAAGGACCTAAGCTTCCTCAGGAAAAAGAGTCTGCTCATGCCCTTCTTGTATACAGCTTTGCTGTTGTCCTTCCAGTCCAGTCTGCTGTTCAAGTGGACTCCCAGGTACTTGTACTGCCCCACTACTGCTGATAGACAAACTGCTTCTTCGGAACAAGACTAACAAGGATTTTGCACACTCTGCTGTCCTCTGCTTCACCGAAACCTGGCTCAGTGATATGATTCCTGATAACGGATTACTCCTACCCGGGTTCGGAGACCGGCAAAATGAGCTATCAGGAAAAACTAAAGGAGGGGGAATCGGATCGTACATAAACGAAGGTTGGTGCACAGACGTTACTGATCTCAGTAACATCACAGCCCGATTTTGGAGTCACTTTTTCTAAACTGTAAGCCATTCTACTCCCCGCTGGAAATCTCTTCATTCATTCTGGTCGGAGTTTATATTAACCCCCGAGCCGACGTGAGTGAAGTGCCGCAAACTTTCGCTGATCATGTAAACTCTGCTGAACCCTTGCCCTCAGGAAATTGGGAACCTACAGGAATGCAAGTTTGGAGTTTAGGAGGAAGTTTAGAGACATTAGCAACATCTGGTAGGAATCCCCCACAGATAGGAGTAGAGGATAGGGGTCGGAGGTTACCAGACTCAAACTGATCAAAGGAATAATGTCAAGCAAAGATTGACTGGCCAGACTGACCGGCTCCAAGGCTAGAACTACAAAGAGGAAGGGTCTTTGTGTAAAAGGTATTTAAAGGACAGTTGTCGGAGAAGATAGCAGAAGAGAGTAATCAGGCCCACTCTTCCTCCTGGAAGCTGCAGGTTCCAGTCTGAGGCTCGCTGAAACAAATAAAGCTTTTTGTTCGACGATTCCTCGTTGGCGTATTCTTGGCTCATCACGCATCACACAGTCACTCTGTCCTGGGAGAGTGGCACGACAAAGACTTTCCGCACCTTCAACAACAACAAACCATGGTTCACAGCAAAACTGAGCCAGCTGCGTCAGGCAAAGGAGGAGGCATACAGAGCGGGAGACAGGTCTCTGTACAAAACACTCAGGAACACTTTGAATAAGGAAATCAGAGCTGCAAAAAATAAATTCTCTGAGAAGCTGAAAGTCCAGTTTTCAGCCAACAACTTGTGTTTGTTGAGGGAAAGTCTTCAAGAAATGACTACCTACAAAAGACCATCACCCAATGTTGATGCTAATTATGGCCTTGCTGAGGAGCTGAATAGCTTCTATTGTCGTTTTGATAAAGGGCCATTTAAACCCCTCCCCCACTCCAGTCCAATCACCTCCACTCACCTTGCTACACCTCCCCCGCCCGACACAATCCACACTAATCATACATGAGGAATATGTTCACCGCCTCTTTCAGAGACAGAACATCCGAAAGGCACCAGGACCTGACAGAGTTACACCTTCCTGTCTCTGGACGTGTGCTGGCCAACTGCACCTGTCTTCACACAGATATTCAACAGATCACTGGAGCTGTGCAAAGTCCCCTCATGCTTCAAAAACTCCACCGTCATTCCAGTCCCTAAGAAATCCTCCATCACTGAACTGAATAACTACAGATCTGTGGCCTTGACTTCAGTCGTCATGGAGTCCTTTGAACGGTCAGTGCTGTCCCATCCAAAAAGCACCATAGACCACCAGCTGGACCCCTTGCCGGTCAGTGAATGATGCAGTTAACATGGGACTGCATTTCATCCTGCAACATCTTGACCAACCAGGGACCTATGCCAGGATACTGTTTGTTGACTTCAGCTCCACGTTCAACACCATCATACCTGAAATCCTCACCGCCAAACTCTCCACCTCGCTGTGCCTCCTGCTACTTGTCAGTGGATCTCCAGCTTCCTGACAAACAGGAGCCAGCACGTGCGGTTGAAAGACATCACATCTGGAACAAGGTCAATCAACACTGGAGCGCCACAGGGGTGCATCCTTTCTCCACTGCTCTTCTCCCTATACACAAATGACTGCACCTCCAAGGATCCAGCTGTCAAACTCTTAAAATGTGTAGATGACACCACTGTCATTGGGCTCATTCAGGATGGTGACGAGTCTGCATATCGGCAGGAGGTCGAGAGCTGGTGTTTTGGTGTAGTCAACATAACCTTGAGCTGAACACTCTAAAGACTGTGGAGATGGCTGTGGACTTCAGGTAATACCCCTCAGTGCTGCCTCCCCTCACACTATCCAACAGCCCAGTGTCAATGGTGAACTCTTTCAAGTTCTTGGGAACCATCATCTCCCAGGATTTGAAGTGGGAGACAAACATCAGCACCATTCTCAAAAAGGCTCACCAGGATGTACTTCCTATGGCAACTTAGCAAATATGGCCTACCACAAGAGCTGTTAGTCATATTCTACACTGCTACAGTTGAATCCATTCTCGGCTCATCCATTACTGTCTGGTTTGGGGCAACCACAACAAAGGACAGATGCAGACTACAGCGCACAATGAGATTAGTGGAAAAGATCATTGGTGCCCCCCTGCTCCCCCTACAGGACTTGTACTCCAGCAGGACCAGGAAGAGGGCTGAGAACATCACCAAAGATCCCACACCGGCATACGCTGTCTTCAACCTCCTCCCCTCTGGCAGACGACACAGATTCCTGCACACAAAAACTACCAGACACAAGAACAGCTTCTTTCCCACTGCCATCACTCTCCTGAACCGTAGATAAGGTGGACAGCACAATCTGATCTGTTCCCAAGCACAGCCAGACTTTACTGACACTACTGACTTTATCACTCTTGCATCCTGCATATTACAGACTTATTGCACATTACAGACCATCCCCCTGGTTTTTTTGCACTACTCCTTTTTTTACATTTTTTGTCACTATATATTTCTCTTATGTAATAGCTGTACTTTGCACCAAATATTTTAAAGTCTTACTTGTAAATAATGTTGATAGGTGACTAGTATATGTCTTGCTGTAAAGTATGCACCTCGAGTACTTGCTTGCCCAGTGAATGTATGCTTGTCTATTTGTTGTATGTTTCCAGAGATAAGACGACAAATTCCTTGTATATGCAAGTATACTTGGCCAAATAAACCTGATTCTGAATATCTGCCCGTCCCAAAAAAGGACTATGAAAACATACATTTAGAAGTGCATGAGTACAAACAGGCCCTTTTCCACCACAGGAACTTTCCCATTTACTCGGGTAAATTAATTTCCACCAAAAACTACCCGGGTGGATTGACTTCTTCAGGAACTTTTTTTTGTTCCTGCCACTGTCCCATGCATGTTCCATGTGCTAGTGTCCAAAGCACTGGGGTTTAAATCCCGGCACTGTTTTCAGTGTCTCATCTACTTTTTTCTGTGTCTCATCAATCAATCAATCAATGTTTATTTATATAGCCCTAAATCACAAGTGTCTCAAAGGGCTGTACAAGCCACAACGACATCCTCGGTACAGAGCCCACATACGGGCAAGGAAAAACTCACCCCAGTGGGACGTCGGTGAATGACTATGAGAAACCTTGGAGAGGACCGCATATGTGGGTAACCCCCCCCCCCCCCCCCCTCTAGGGGAGACCGAAAGCAATGGATGTCGAGTGGGTCTGACATAACATTGTGAAAGTCCAGTCCACAGTGGATCCAACACATCAGCGGGAGTCCAGTCCACAGCGGTGCCAACAGGAAACCATCCCGAGCGGAGACGGGTCAGCAGCGCAGAGATGTCCCCAACCGATGCACAGGCTAGTGGTCCACCCGGGGTCCCGACTCTGGACAGCCAGCACTTCATCCATGGCCACCGGACCTATGCAACTCCCCCTCGCAAGGGACAGGGGAGAAGAGGAGAGAAGAAAAGAAACGGCAGATCAACTGGCCTAAAAAAGGGGGGTCTATTTAAAGGCTAGATTATACAAATGAGTTTTAAGATGGGACTTAAATGCTTCTACTGAGGTAGCATCTCTAACTGTCACCGGGAGGGCATTCCAGAGTACTGGAGCCCGAATAGAAAACGCTTTACAGCCCTCAGACTTTTTTTTGGCTCTGGGAATCACTAATAAGCCGGAGTTCTTTGAACGCTTTGGTTTCAGTGTCTTTGGTTTCAGTGTCTCATGCACTGTAATGTCAGTTATCAACTTTCCGCAACAATTAACTTTACCCTGGAATTATTTATCTCAGAATTAGTGTAAAGAAAAACAATTTTCTAAATAAAAAAAATTTGGTAACGCTTCACGAATTTGCGTGTCATCCTTGCTGCAGGGGCCATGCTAATCTTCTCTGTATCGTTCCAATTTTAGTATGTGTGTTACCGAAGTAACACATTATCTCAGAGCGGCCCAGTAAGTATAAGTATACTGTTTTTTTTAATGTACGTGACAGACACGGTGGCGGCGTTACGACATTTTCACCATAGAAATAAATAATTTATTGTTCATTGTTCTTTAACTTCATATTTCTAATCATGTTTTTGTGGAGTCACGACCAGCAATGCTAAGAAAACTTTTGTTTTAAGTTAAGTTTAAGTTAACTTTAACTTAACTTAAAACAAACGGTTACGCCGTTTGAGCTGGTCTGGTAGGGGCTGATGGGAAATATATGCAAATTAATGGGACACGACGTGCTCCCATTGGTGTCTCGCCATAGGCCCCCGCCCAAGGTGGCTGTGGAGATGGCCTGACGAAAATAACAGAAGAAATAAAAACATACAAATTCATGTGCTGTGCGCCACATGGGAAGGATTGTCCATGATGGCGAGCAGTTTGTCCAGTGTCCTCCTGTCCCTCACTGACATAAACACCTCCAACTGCGTGCCAATAGTTTGGCCGGCTTTCCGGATCAGTTTGTCAATCCGGTTTAAGTCCCTTTTGCTGGTGCTGCTCCCCCAACAAACCACTGCAAAGTACAGGGCACTGGCCACAACAGACTGAAAAAAGATCTCCAACAGCTTACTGCACACATTAAAGGACCTAAGCTTCCTCAGGAAAAAGAGTCTGCTCATGCCCTTCTTGTATACAGCTTTGCTGTTGTCCTTCCAGTCCAGTCTGCTGTTCAAGTGGACTCCCAAGTACTTGTACTGCCCCACTACTGCTGATAGACAAACTGCTTCTTCGGAACAAGACTAACAAGGATTTTGCACACTCTGCTGCCCTCTGCTTCACCGAAACCTGGCTCAGTGATATGATTCCTGATAACGGATTACTCCTACCCGGGTTCGGAGACCGGCAAAATGAGCTATCAGGAAAAACTAAAGGAGGGGGAATCTGATCGTACATAAACGAAGGTTGGTGCACAGACGTTACTGATCTCAGTAACATCACAGCCCGAATTTGGAGTCACTTTTTCTAAACTGTAAGCCATTCTACTCCCCGCGGGAAATCTCTTCATTCATTCTGGTCAGAGTTTATATTAACCCCCGAGCCGACGTGAGTGAAGGGCCGCAAACTCTCGCTGATCATGTAAACTCTGCTGAACCCTTGCCCTCAGGAAATTGGGAACCTACAGGAATGCAAGCTTGGAGTTTAGGAGGAAGTTTAGAGACATTAGCAAGATCTGGTAGGAATCCCCCACAGATAGAAGTAGAGGATAGGGGTCGGAGGTTACCAGACTCCAACTGATCAAAGGAATAATGTCAAGCAAAGATTGACTGGCCAGACTGACCGGCTCCAAGGCTAGAACTACAAAGAGGAAGGGTCTTTGTGTAAAAGGTATTTAAAGGACAGTTGTCGGAGAAAATAGCAGAAGAGAGTAATCAGGCCCACTCTTCCTCCTGGAAGCTGCAGGTTCCAGTCTGAGGCTCGCTGAAACAAATAAAGCTTTTTGTTCGACGATTCCTCGTTGGCGTATTCTTAGCTCATCACGCATCACACAGTCACTCTGTCCTGGGAGAGTGGCACGCCAAAGACTTTCCGCACCTTCAACAACAACAAACCATGGTTCACAGCAAAACTGAGCCAGCTGCGTCAGGCAAAGGAGGAGGCATACAGAGCGGGAGACAGGTCTCTGTACAAAACACTCAGGAACACTTTGAATAAGGAAATCAGAGCTGCAAAAAATAAATTCTCTGAGAAGCTGAAAGTCCAGTTTTCAGCCAACAACTTGTGTTTGTTGAGGGAAAGTCTTCAAGAAATGACTACCTACAAAAGACCATCACCCAATGTTGATGCTAATTATGGCCTTGCTGAGGAGCTGAATAGCTTCTATTGTCGTTTTGATAAAGGGCCATTTAAACCCCTCCCCCACTCCAGTCCAATCACCTCCACTCACCTTGCTACACCTCCCCCGCCCGACACAATCCACACTAATCATACATGAGGAATATGTTCACCGCCTCTTTCAGAGACAGAACATCCGAAAGGCACCAGGACCTGACAGAGTTACACCTTCCTGTCTCTGGACGTGTGCTGGCCAACTGCACCTGTCTTCACACAGATATTCAACAGATCACTGGAGCTGTGCAAAGTCCCCTCATGCTTCAAAAACTCCACCGTCATTCCGGTCCCTAAGAAATCCTCCATCACTGAACTGAATAACTACAGATCTGTGGCCTTGACTTCAGTCGTCATGGAGTCCTTTGAACGGTCAGTGCTGTCCCATCCAAAAAGCACCATAGACCACCAGCTGGACCCCTTGCAGGTCAGTGAATGATGCAGTTAACATGGGACTGCATTTCATCCTGCAACATCTTGACCAACCAGGGACCTATGCCAGGATACTGTTTGTTGACTTCAGCTCCACGTTCAACACCATCATACCTGAAATCCTCACCGCCAAACTCGCCACCTCGCTGTGCCTCCTGCTACTTGTCAGTGGATCTCCAGCTTCCTGACAAACAGGAACCAGCACGTGCGGTTGAAAGACATCACATCTGGAACAAGGTCAATCAACACTGGAGCGCCACAGGGGTGCATCCTTTCTCCACAGCTCTTCTCCCTATACACAAATGACTGCACCTCCAAGGATCCAGCTGTGAAACTCTTAAAATGTGTAGATGACACCACTGTCATTGGGCTCATTCAGGATGGTGACGAGTCTGCATATCGGCAGGAGGTTGAGAGCTGGTGTTTTGGTGTAGTCAACATAACCTTGAGCTGAACACTCTAAAGACTGTGGAGATGGCTGTGGACTTCAGGTAATACCCCTCAGTGCTGCCTCCCCTCACACTATCCAACAGCCCAGTGTCAATGGTGAACTCTTTCAAGTTCTTGGGAACCATCATCTCCCAGGATTTGAAGTGGGAGACAAACATCAGCACCATTCTCAAAAAGGCTCACCAGGATGTACTTCCTATGGCCTACCACAAGAGCTGTTAGTCATATTCTACACTGCTACAGTTGAATCCATTCTCGGCTCATCCATTACGGTCTGGTTTGGGGCAACCACAACAAAGGACAGATGCAGACTACAGCGCACAATCAGATTAGTGGAAAAGATCATTGGTGCCCCCCTGCTCCCCCTGCAGGACTTGTACTCCAGCAGGACCAGGAAGAGGGCAGAGAACATCACCAAAGATCCCACACCAGCATACGCTGTCTTCAACCTCCTCCCCTCTGGCAGACGACACAGATTCCTGCACACAAAAACTACCAGACACAAGAACAGCTTCTTTCCCACTGCCATCACTCTCCTGAACCGTAGATAAGGTGGACAGCACAATCTGATCTGTTCCCAAGCACAGCCAGACTTTACTGACACTACTGACTTTATCACTCTTGCATCCTGCATATTACAGACTTATTGCACATTACAGACCATCCCCCTGGTTTTTTTGCACTACTCCTTTTTTTACATTTTTTGTCACTATATATTTCTCTTATGTAATAGCTGTACTTTGCACCAAATATTTTAAAGTCTTACTTGTAAATAATGTTGATAGGTGACTAGTATATGTCTTGCTGTAAAGTATGCACCTCGAGTACTTGCTTGCCCAGTGAATGTATGCTTGTCTATTTGTTGTATGTTTCCAGAGATAAGACGACAAATTCCTTGTATATGCAAGTATACTTGGCCAAATAAACCTGATTCTGAATATCTGCCCGTCCCAAAAAAGGACTATGAAAACATACATTTAGAAGTGCATGAGTACAAACAGGCCCTTTTCCACCACAGGAACTTTCCCATTTACTCGGGTAAATTAATTTCCACCAAAAACTACCCGGGTGGATTGACTTCTTCAGGAACTTTTTTTTGTTCCTGCCACTGTCCCATGCATGTTCCATGTGCTAGTGTCCAAAGCACTGGGGTTTAAATCCCGGCACTGTTTTCAGTGTCTCATCTACTTTTTTCTGTGTCTCATGCTCTGGTTTCAATGTCTCGTGCATTATAATTTCAGTTTTTTCTGTGTCTCATGCTCTGTTTTCAGTGTCTCATCTACTTTTTTCAGTGTCTCATGCACTGTAATGTCAGTTATCAACTTTCCGCAACAATTAACTTTACCCAGGAATTATTTATCTCAGAATTAGTGTAAAGAAAAACTATTTTCTAAATAAAAAAATTTGGTAACGCTTCACGAATTTGCGTGTCATCCTTGCTCCAGGGGCCATGCTAATCTTCTCTGTATCGTTCCAATTTTAGTATGTGTGTTACCGAAGTAACACATTATTTCGGAGTGGCCCAGTAAGTATAAGTATACTGTTTTTTTTAATGTACGTGACAGACACGGTGGCGGCGTTACGACATTTTCACCATAGAAATAAATAATTTATTGTTCATTGTTCTCTAACTTCATATTTCAAATCATGTTTTTGTGGAGTCACGACCAGCAATGCTAAGAAAACTTTTGTTTTAAGTTAAGTTTAAGTTAAGTTTAACTTAACTTAAAACAAACGGTTACGCCGTTTGAGCTGGTCTGGTAGGGGCTGATGGGAAATATATGCAAATTAATGTGACACGACATGCTCCCATTGGTGTCTCGCCATAGGCCCCCACCCAAGGTGGCTGTGGAGATGGCCTGACGAAAATAACAGAAGAAATTAAAACATACAAATTCATGTGCTGTGCGCCACATGGGAAGGATTGTCCATGATGGCGAGCAGTTTGTCCAGTGTCCTCCTGTCCCTCACTGACACAAACGCCTCCAACTGCGTGCCAATAGTTTGGCCGGCTTTCCGGATCAGTTTGTCAATCTTGTTTATGTCCCTTTTGCTGGTGCTGCTCCCCCAACAAACCACTGCAAAGTACAGGGCACTGGCCACAACAGACTGAAAAAAGATCTCCAACAGCTTACTGCACACATTAAAGGACCTAAGCTTCCTCAGGAAAAAGAGTCTGCTCATGCCCTTCTTGTATACAGCTTTGCTGTTGTCCTTCCAGTCCAGTCTGCTGTTCAAGTGGACTCCCAGGTACTTGTACTGCCCCACTACTGCTGATAGACAAACTGCTTATTCGGAACAAGACTAACAAGGATTTTGCACACTCTGCTGTCCTCTGCTTCACCGAAACCTGGCTCAGTGATATGATTCCTAATAACGGATTACTCCTACCCGGGTTCGGAGACCGGCAAAATGAGCTATCAGGAAAAACTAAGGGAGGGGGAATCTGATCGTACATAAACGAAGGTTGGTGCACAGACGTTACTGATCTCAGTAACATCACAGCCCGAATTTGGAGTCACTTTTTCTAAACTGTAAGCCATTCTACTCCCCGCGGGAAATCTCTTCATTCATTCTGGTCGGAGTTTATATTTACCCCCCGAGCCGACGTGAGTGAAGCGCCGCAAACTCTCGCTGATCATGTAAACTCTGCTGAACCCTTGCCCTCAGGAAATTGGGAACCTACAGGAATGCAAGTTTGGAGTTTAGGAGGAAGTTTAGAGACATTAGCAACATCTGGTAGGAATCCCCCACAGATAGGAGTAGAGGATAGGGGTCGGAGGTTACCAGACTTAAACTGATCAAAGGAATAATGTCAAGCAAAGATTGACTGGCCAGACTGACCGGCTCCAAGGCTAGAACTACAAAGAGGAAGGGTCTTTGTGTAAAAGGTATTTAAAGGACAGTCGTCGGAGAGGATAGCAGAAGAGAGTAATCAGGCCCACTCTTCGTCCTGGAAGTTGCAGGTTCCAGTCTGAGGCTCGCTGAAACAAATACAGCTTTTTGTTTGACGATTCCTCGTTGGCGTATTCTTAGCTGATATAAAGACTTTCAGGTGTTTATATATGTTTATGTTGAAGTATTTGGCAGACACTTTTATCCAAAGATTGTTTCTTCAATTTAAAAATAAATGACCGTTTTTTTCCCCCTTCTCTGGGATTATATTCCCAGTTTTGATCTGGGACGTCTGGTTACTTATAGCATATAAGAATATTCTATTACTGTTAAGCAAACTATGAATAATAAAACATGTTTCCTTTATCATAGCTACACGTATGACAAAAAAAAAGCGCTCGAAAATCAGTGGTATTCAGTGAGGTAAGATGAATGAAATGCGCTGACAGTTCATTGCTCCTGCCAAATGAATTGCACTGAGTGGAGCGGATCACCACTCCAAGACTGCTCGACCACACGTAGAATATAATTTCAGCTTGCTCACATAAGTGACAGCAAGGCGTACTAACTCAGCAGCCACACATCTTACACTGACGGTACCAATACCCAGAATCCCATGCAGCCCTGGTGGTAGCGGGGGTGTATAATGTAGACCGGAAGAGTTAGGGCTGCATGGGATTCTGGGTAATGGTTGTGTTGTGTTTATGTTGTGTTACGGTGGGATGTTCTCC
Organism: Entelurus aequoreus; assembly: GCF_033978785.1. NCBI lineage: Eukaryota > Metazoa > Chordata > Actinopteri > Syngnathiformes > Syngnathidae > Entelurus > Entelurus aequoreus. The sequence goes on from NC_084751.1 coordinate 8,638,889, forward strand.
AGAAATGTGTTTTTCATTCTTTTTTGGTGTGGGTTCACAGTGTGGCGCATATTCGTAACGTAACAATGTTAAAGTTGTTTGATACGGCTACCGTCAGTGTAAGATGTGTGGCTGATGACTAAGTATGCTTTGCTGTCTCCTGTGTGTGCAAGTAATAACAACATGCAACATGTGGCTGGACTGGCACGCTGTATGTGAATGCTACAGAGGACAATTCCTGCAGTACAATTAGGGAACGCCCTTTATTTAGTAATTAGAGTGTAAATAGGATTATTTTTTTACCTGGGAGTAATCTATGAGAGACACTGAGATCCATAAGTCTCCTGGGAAAATCGGGGGTGTCGGCATGTATGTAGCTGAGCCGCATCAGAGTGGTCAAGGAGCCGCATGCGGCTCCGGAGCCGCAGGTGGCCGACCCCTGCCTTAGAAGATGTCTGTAGCCCCAAACGCATGTGTCAGGAACAGATGTGGAAGCTCATTTTTACTAGGGATGTCCGATAATGGCTTTTTGCCGATATCCGATATTCCGATATTGTCCAACTCTTTAATTACTGATACCGATATCAACCGATACCGATATCAACCGATATACACAGTCGTGGAATTAACACATTATTATGTCTAATTTGGACAACCAGGTATGGTGAAGATAAGGTACTTTTTTAAAAAATGAATCAAATAAAATAACATAAATAAATTAAAAACATATTCTTGAATAAAAAATAAAGTAAAACAATATAAAAACAGTTACATAGAAACAAGTAATTAATGAAAATTTGTAAAATTAACTGTTAAAGGTTAGTACTATTAGTGGAGCAGCAGCACGCACAATCATGTGTGCTTACGGACTGTATCCCTTGCAGACTGTATTGATATATATTGATATATAATGTAGGAACCACAATATTAATAACAGAAAGAAACAACCCTTTTGTGTGAATGAGGAGGGAGGTTTTTTGGGTTGGTGCATTAATTGTAAGTGTATCTTGTGTTTTTATGTTGATTTAATTAAAAAAAAAAAAAAAAACGATACCGATAATAAAAAAAACGATACCGATAATTTCCGATATTACATTTTAACGCATTTATCGGCCGATAATATCGGCAGGCCGATATTATCGGACATCCCTAATTTTTACATGATAATATATCATATTGTGGGTGTTTATTACACTTTGCATTCATATTTTGCTGTTTGTTACATTTTTATTGTGTTTTGCTTGATTGTAAAAGATGTCTATGGAGGAGCTGGTCTGAGAAGTAAAAGATGTTGTTAATATTCAGTGTTTTATTGTTCATAGTTAATATTTTAAATCCCCCTTTCTTTATTTTCATGTACATTTTGGGTGTCCCATTCAGTAGAAAAAACTGTACAATTCAATTATTTTTTGAGGTTGTCAGTCATAACTTTTTTAGAACTCTATCCTTCCTGGAAAAAAAGGGACCCAAACACACATACTGTACTTTACAGCTAAATGTGTATATATTAAAGATGTCCGATATTATCGTCCAATAAATGCTTTAAAATGTAATATCGGAAATCATCGGTATCGGTTCCAAGAAGTAACATTTTTGACTTTTTAAAACGCCGCTGTGTACACGGACGTGGGGAGAAGTACAGCGCACCCAATCACACAACAGCTACGGCTTTTCACACATACTTGGTCAACAGCCATACAGGTCACACTGAGGGTGGCCGTATAAACAACTTTAACACTGTTACAAATATGCGGCACACTGTGAACCCACACCAAACAAGAATGACAAACGCATTTCGGGAGAGCATCCGCACCGTAGCACAACATAAACACAACAGAACAAATACCCAGAATCCCTTGTAGCACTAACCAGGCCCGGCCCTAACCAATCTGGCGCCCTAGGCAAGATTTTAGGTGGCGCCCCCCCCCACACCGGCAGTGAAGTGTATATACTCACAATAAACCGAATAGCTTTGTCTTTGACCTTTTTTTTTACTTAAAGAAAGCAAATTAACAATCAGAATAGTTAACAAGATGAAAAAAAATATGGATAAATAAATGAATACAAAAAATTAATATATGAAATACAATATTTTTTACATACATAAACACAAAATAAAACGTGTCATCAAGTTGCATAAAATAAATTAAAAATACAATATAAATAAGGCACTGCACAAAACAAGATATCAAACCAGTATGACTTTAACAACTATATTACAAAAAAAGGGGATCCTACAGAGTTCTCTATTTGTGCTTTTTAATATTGCATTAACTAAAATGACTTACAAATGACTGTACACCAGGGAGTACTGTAATTACCTAACGTTACATTATTATTTTCCATAACAATTTAGCCCCCTCCACAATATTAACCCGACATTAAAACAGAACTAGCTATTTATTGATTAGCAATTGCCGAATCATGTAACATTAGCTTAATGCTAAAAAGCCAGGTTACTATCACATTCTGTAACAGACAAATAATTTCATGTAGGCTAACGTTACCTACCTGCTACCGCTGTCTTTTTCTCGTTTCTCCTCTTCTTTTCTCTTTTTTCTTCCCTGGGCACCTGACAGTTTTGGCCGTTTTGACATCTTGTGTTGATTTTTTTATGTGGGACGTCCAAAAAGAGTCATGATACGGGAAGGGAGGGGGCGCACCGTGCCGGGGGAGGGAGGGGGGCATAATGTTGTAACAAATAATATTTCTATTAAATAGGTTTTACTTTGCATTTTAATTAACGTGGGATTATTTTATGTATTTAGAAATAATAGTACCAACTTTTTTTTTTTTTTTTTTCCTCCAACATTTGTGGCACTGGCGTGGCGCCCCCTGATGGACGGCGCCCTTAGCATTTGCCTATACGGCCTATGCCACGGGCCGGCCCTGGCACTAACTCTTCCGGGACGCTGCAATATACACCCCCCACTACCACCTAACCCCCCAACCTCAACCTCCTCATGTCCCAAATTCCAAGCTGCTGTTATGAGGCATGTTAAAAAAAAGAATGCACTTTGTGATTTCAATAATAAATATGGCAGTGCCATGTTGGCATTTTTTTCCATAACTTGAGTTGATTTATTTTGGAAAGCCTTGTTACATTGTTTAATGCATCCAGCGGGGCATCACAACAAAATTAGGCATAATAATGTGTTCATTCCACCACTGTATATATCGGTATCGGTTGATATCGGAATCGGTAATTAGGAGTTGGACAATATCGGAATATTGGATATTGGCAAAAAAGCCATTATCAGACACCTCTAGTGTATATCATTTATACACACATACATATTGGCCCCCCCAGGTAGGGATGATGTTTGATAAGAAATGATCGAGTTCGAGTCTATTATTGAATCCTCTTATCGAACCGATTCCTTATCGATTCTCTTATCGAGTCCAGATAGGTTGTTGTATATGGAAAAAAACACACAATATTCGGTTTAACAAAAGCTCACTTTTATTATATAAGAAAACAATTTAATCTAATAAATAAATAAATATTGACTGTTACCCCCCTAAAAAAATAAAATAAAATAAAATAAATATTGACTGTTGTTACCCAAAGTATATTAAGTGGGATTTTTCAGAGAAACAAATATATACAGTAACACAAAAACAAGCTGTCTCTGTGATCACTATAGGTGTATAAATAATAATATAGTGTTAAATAAAATCAGTCCCTTGGACACAAAACTGAAAATAATACAGCTCTCTAAAAAGTGCACTTCTGCTGCTATTGGAACATAACTGTTTGTTATGATGCTTTGACATTTTTGCACTTTATTTCTTTATTGAAAGAAAATTCTATGAAGAGAAAAGTTGTTTTGCAAATGTGGCTACAATGCTAAAAAATGAAAAGTTAAAGCTAAAAAAAGAAATACACTTTATTGAGTTAACATTATTTCTTTATAGGGGGAAAGATGTTATGAGCTAGGCTGGGGAATATAACAACTACACTACCCAGCATGCAACGGGAGTGACGAGCATGCGCGGTAGCCCCGAAAAGTGTTGTTGCATGTCGCCACCCGGCAGCTAAGAATGAGTTTATGAGCACGCTGTGAAAGTAAACGTCAAGAACTCAGCCAACACGCCTCATCTGCATTATTTTAATTAGACAGACAACACATCTACAGTGTGATTTTGTTTTGTTTACAAGGAAAGAAAAACAAAAGTTAAAAAAGGGAGATATGTTGTATATATATGTATGTGCTGCGGTGTTGTATATATATGTATGTGCTGCGGTGTTGTATATATATGTATGTGCTGCGGTGTTGTATATATATGTATGTGCTGCGGTGTTGTATATATATGTATGTGCTGCGGTGTTGTATATATATGTATGTGCTGCGGTGTTGTATATATATGTATGTGCTGCGGTGTTGTATATATATGTATGTGCTGCGGTTGCTTTAAGAAGGTTGCGACAGCTGCCGTAAAGGAGGTGCGTTGCTAGCCTGGTTGCTATGTTTCCGGTTGGTCGTAAAAGTGTTGGTCATGTGTTTGTACTCTGCTCAAATCTCTCAGTAAAGTTATTCATTGGATTATACCTTTTGTTTTGAACTTTATTACACCTTGGAGCACTTTTTCCCGTCCATTTCTTTCCTGCTTTCGCTATCTGCGCCTAATGACTGAGCTACGTGACGTCATTTCTTGTGATGTCCCACGGAGCATTTCTGGTCGGGATGGGATTCGTTCCGAGGGATTCGAATAAAGAACCAACTATTTTCTTTACTATAGTGGTCTCGATAACGGGTACCGGTTCTCAAAAAGGGATTCGAGTCCGAGGACTCGGTTCTTTTCTTATCGAACAACCGGGAAAACCGGTTTCGAGTATCATCCCTAACCCCAGGGCACATTTTCTTCTCTCAATGTGGTCAAAACATTTGCCCAGCTCTGGTGTAGAATGTTGTCATTGTTGTTTGATGAGAAAGTTATCCTGCAGGAAGGACAAAGTCAGCACTTCCTCAACAAAAAAAACAAAAAAAGTGCTGAAAACTTTTAATGGGAGTGATGGTCCAACTCAGCATATTTTGTAGTATTGCCATGTGGAATCATTCATAACATGATCATGATGATAATACTTTTGTCACGAGGACGTCATAGTTAAACTATTCTTATCATTTGACTCGTCCAACTGTCTAACTGCTGCCAGGAATTTGTGTGTGTGTGTGTGTGTGTGTGTGTGTGTGTGTGTGTGTGTGTGTGTGTGTGTGTGTGTGTGTGTGTGTGTGTGTGTGTGTCGGGAAGTCGTTGATGTCGTCATGTTGGACGTGCTGAAGCTGTGTTGTTTTTTTTAGCGTTAATGTTTTGCAGTGTTTTGTTTTGAAGATTGATCCTACACTCAACAAATAATCATCCTCGTCTGTCAAATGTGATTGACAGCTGTGTTCCAGTCAGTGATTGGCAGGTTGAGCGGGTTAGAGGGCAAGGTTACTGTAATGTTGGCCGACGAGAGACGCTCACCAGACCTCAGAGGCTCCGCCCCTCTCAGAGCAGAGGAAATAAAGGCTTAAATTACGAGAGCGGACGATTACGCAACATCCTAATGGTCACATGACTTGTGTCTAACGTTTCACTCTAATGAGCTCTTACAATAAGAATAATACATTTCATACATTCATTTTTATCATCTCTTTTTGTAAATTTATAATGATTTAAAATGTACAAAAGCAGTGAAGTTGTCATGTTGTGTAAATGGTAAATAAAAAGAGAATACAATGATTTGCAAATATATATAATATTTAAAGGCCTACTGAAAGCCACTACTAGCGACCACGCAGTCTGATAGTTTATATATCAATGATGAAATCTTAACATTGCAACACATGCCAATACGGCCGGGTTAACTTATAAAGTGACATTTTAAATTTCCCGGGGGACTTCCGGTTCAAAACGCCCCTGAAGATGACGTATGCGTGTGACGTAGCCAGTAGAACACGGGTATGCCTTCCACATTGAAGCCAATACGAAATAGCTGTTTTCATCTCATTCTGGATGTATTCTGGACATCGGATGTATTCTGGACATCTGTGTTGGTGAATCTGTTGCAATTATGTTCATTGCATTATGGAGAAAGAAGCTGAGCAAGCAAAAGAAGAAAGTCGGTGCGAAGCGGAGTATTTTGCGAGGGAAGTCAGCAACACAACACAGTCGGTGTTTCATTGTTTACATTCCCGAAAGATGCAGTCAAGATGTAAGAACTTGGAGAACAGAGACTCTTACCAGGAGGACTTTGACTTCGTTAACAGACGCAGACGCGATACCGTGAGTACGCTCCCAAACATTTGATCGCTTGCTATAACTAGCTCGAGCTAGTAGCTAGGAGCTAGTAGCTAGCATAACAAACACCTAGGTGTTTGTTATGCGGGATTAATTTGTGGCATATTAAATATAAGCCTGGTTGTGTTGTGGCTAATAGAGTATATATATGTCTTGTGTTTATTTACTGTTGTAGTCATTCCCAGCTGAATATCAGGTCCCACCCGCGCGCTTCCAAACATTTGATCGCTTGCCCGTACGTGCGTGTCATGTACGTAACTTTGGTTAAATATATAAGCTTTATGAACCTTGGGTTAGGTGAACGGTCTTTTGGGCTGAGTGAGTGTGTGTGTTGTGCAGGTGTTTGAATTGTATTGGCTGGTTATATATACAGGATCCCGTCCATATTACCCGCTCGAGCTATAACTAGCTCGAGCTAGTAGCTAGTAGCTAGCATAACAAACACCTAGGTGTTTTTATGCGGGATTAATTTGTGGCATATTAAATATAAGCCTGGTTGTGTTGTGGCTAATAGAGTATATATATGTCTTGTGTTTATTTACTGTTGTAGTCATTCCCAGCTGAATATCAGGTCACCCCCGGCTCTCACAGCATCTTCCCTATCTGAATAGCTTCAACTCCCCACTAGTCCTTCACTTGCACTTTACTCATCCACAAATCTTTCATCCTCGCTCAAATTAATGGGGAAATTGTCGCTTTCTCGGTCCGAATCTCTCTCACTTCATGCGGCCATCATTGTAAACAATAGGGAACTTTGTGTATATGTTCAACTGACTACGTCACGCTACTTCCGGTAGGGGCAAGCCTTATCTTTATCGTCGTTGTTCTATACCAGGGGTCACCAACGTGGTGCCCGCGGGTACCAGGTAGCCCGTAAGGACCAGATGAGTAGCCCGCTGGCCTGTTCTAAAAATAGCTCAAATAGCAGCACTTACCAGTGAGCTGCCTCTATTTTTTAAATTGTATTTATTTACTAGCAAGCTGGTCTCGCTTTGCCTGACATTTTTAAATCTAAGAGAGACAAAACTCAAATAGAATTTGAAAATCCAAGAAAATAGTTTAAAGACTTGGTCTTCACTTGTTTAAATACATTCATACATTTTTTTACTTTGCTTCTTATAACTTTCAGAAAGACAATTTTAGAGACAAAATACAACCTTAAAAATGATTTTTAAACACATATACCTTTTTACCTTTTAAATTCCTTCCTCTTCTTTCCTGACAATTTAAATCAATGTTCAAGTAAAAAAAATTTTTTTGTAAAGAATAATAAATCAATTTTAATTTAATTCTTCATTTTAGCTTCTGTTTTTTCGACGAAGAATATTTGTGAAATATTTCTTCAAACTTATTATGATTAAAATTCAAAAAAAAAATTCTGGCAAATCTAGAAAATCTGTAGAATCAAATTTAAATCTTATTTCAAAGTCTTTTGAATTTCTTTTAAAATTTTTGTTCTGGAAAATCTAGAAGAAATAATGATTTGTCTTTGTTAGAAATATAGCTTGGTCCAATTTGTTATATATTCTAACAAAGTGCAGATTGGATTTTAACCTCTAAAATTAATCTTAATCAGGAAAAATTGCTAATGATGTTCCAAAAATTCAAAAAGATTCAAATTAGCTAGTTTTTGTCTTCTTTTTTTCGGTTGAATTTTGAATTTTAAAGAGTCGAAATTGAAGATAAACTATGTTTCAAAATGTAATTGTCATTTTTTTCGTGTTTTCTCCTTTTTAAACCGTTCAATTAAGTGTAAATATCATTAATTATTAATAATAACATAGAGTTAAAGGTAAATTGAGCATATTGGCTATTTCTGGCAATTTATTGAAGTGTGTATCAAACTGGTAGCCCTTCGCATTAATCACTACCCAAGAAGTAGCTCTTGCTTTCAAAAAGGTTGGTGACCCCTGCTCTATACTAAATCCTTTCAGCAAAAATATGTCAATATCGCGAAATGATCAAGTATGACACATAGAATAGATCTGCTATCCCCGTTTAAATAAAAAAAATTCATTTCAGTAGGCCTTTAATTTTCACACTGAGAAAATAATCATGACCTTAGAATTTAATGGCAGCAACACATTGCAAAAAAGTTGTCACAAGGGCATTTTTACCAGTGTGCTACATGGCCTTTCCTTTTAACAACACTCAGTAAAGGTTTGGGAACTGAGAAGACGTGGCTTGGCATTGTCTTGCTGAATGAAATAAGCAGGGGCGTCCATGGTAACGTTGCTTGGATGGCAACATATGTTGCTCCAAAAGCTGTATGTACCTTTCAGCATTAATGGTGCCTTCACAGATGTGTAAGTTACCCATGTCTTGGCCACTAATACACCCCCATACCATCACACATGCTGCCTTTTACACTTTGACCCGAGAACAGTCCGGATGGTTCTTTTCCTCTTTGGTCCGGAGGACACGACGTCCACAGTTTCCAAAAACCATTTGAAATGTGGACTCGTCAGACCACAGAACACTTTTAGAACCTTTATTTAACCAGATAAGAAACCAATTGAGATCAAGATCTCCTCCACAAGGGTGACCTGGCCAAGAGGTCAACAGCACATGTCACAGAGCAGTTTCAAAAAAGTAAATACTTTAAGACATACATTTTAAAATGCATAAAAGAGAACTGTACAACAATAAAGATTTACACCTTTTAAAAACACAGGCACTGTGCAAATGTTTCTGGGTGTTGTTGATAAATGGCTTTGGCTTTGCACAGTAGGATAGGATAGGACTTTATTGTCATTGCACAAGTACAACAAAACTATGTTTTCAGCACACACCCGTTCAAGATGAGACAAACAAACAGTGTACTGGGTCAGAACAAAGGCGCCCCGTAAAAGATAAGAAAAAGGTAAAACGCTGGGGAAGAAGATGAGTAAAAAAGTACAATCTAGACTGGACTCCTAAGGGGGCCTGGTCTGGAACGGGAAAACTCCATGCAATGCACACAAACACGTTACATTTCATCACGACAACTTGCAACAGAGGGGGGGGGGAGTTGGGGCCCTGGAGGTCGACTGCTGCTACGAAGCACCGTCCATCACCCCGAGGGGAAACAAGTGGTGGTGAAGGTGTGGGGTGGGGGAGGGTGTGTGTGTGTGTGTATGTGCCCATTGTCTTGGGTGTGACGATGTAATGCTCATAGTAGAGTTTGAACTTGCACTTACAGATGTAGCGACCAACTGTAGTTACCGACAGTGGGTTTCTGAAGTGCTCCCGAGCCCATGTGGTGATATCCTTTACACACTGATGTGGCTTTTTGATGCAGGGATGTAAGGTGCGTAATATCACGGCTTACGTGCAGTGATTTCTCCAGATTCTCGGAACCTTTTGATGGTATTACGGAGCGTAGATGGTGAAGTCCCTAAATTCCTTGCAAGAGCTTGGTTGAGAAATGTTGTTCTTCAACAATTTGCTCAGGCATTTGTTGACATTCCTCAACTTTCTCAGTCTTTTTTGCCACTTGTGCCAGCTTTTTTGAAACATGTTGCAGGCATCAAAATGGATGGATTAAAACATTTGCGTGTTGTCCTGGGCAGATGAGCGACATGGACAGCAGCTCGTCAGCCTCCCACACGGAGGAGGAGGAAGAGTCGGGGGGTGAGGAGGACGAAGAGATGAAGATCAAAGACCGCGAGGGTCCCGCCCCCAGTCTGTCCAGCTTGTCGTCCACAGTGCGGGCCGTCATCCGCATCAAGCAGAAGTACCAGGCCTTGAAGAAGCGGCGCCAGGAGATGGCGCTGGTCCTGGGGGGCCACGGGGGCCTGGCCGGGGCCCCGTCCCGCACCAGCCCCAAAATCTTCACCTTTGACGCCACGACGGCGTCCAGCCACTCGTCGCTGTCCTCGCGCAAGAAGAGGAAGAGGAAAAGGCGGGTGTTGTACCCCAACAGGAGGCGCCGGCGAGGGCCCAAAGGGGAGCACAGCCCGGCGGAGTATTGTCTCTACCTGCTCAGCGCCATCGTCTTCCTCCAGGTCAGTCCCACGCACGTAGCGGCAAAGAGGTGATTGGTGAGTCAAGGAGCGGCCACCTCTTGGGGACTCACTGAAGCCTCGTGTGGCACGACGTGGCATTACATGTCGGTGTCGTTAGGCCGATTTTTATTTTATTTTTTACAAAAAATTGCAGAAAAATACAATATAAATAGGGATGTCCGATAATGGCTTTTTGCCCATATCCGATATGCCGATAATTACCGATAGCGATATCAACCGATACCGATACTGATATGTACAGTCGTGGAATTAACACATTATTATGCCTAATTTGGACAACCAGGTATGGTGAAGATAAAGTCCTTTTTTTTTTAATTAATAAAATAAGATAAATAAATTAAAAACATTTTCTTGAATAAAAAAGAAAGTAAAACAATATAAAATCAGTTACATAGAAACTAGTAATTAATAAAAATTAGTAAATTTAACTGTTAAAGGTTAGTACTATTAGTGGAGCAGCAGCACGCACAATCATGTGTGCTTACGGACTGTATCCCTTGCAGACTGTATTGATATATATTGATATATAATGTAGGAAGCAGAATATTAATAACAGAAAGAAACAACCCTTTTGTGTGAATGAGTGTAAATGGGGGAGGGAGTTGTTTTGGGTTGGTGCACTAATTGTAAGTGTATCTTGTGTTTTTTATGTGGATTTAATTTAAAAAAAACAACTAAAAAAAACCGATACCGATAATAAAAAAAACGATACAGATAATTTCCGATATTACATTTTAAAGCATTTATCGGCCGATAATATCGGCCATCTCTAAATATAAATATGCAGGAATATGCGCCCGAATGCAGCCGAGGTAGGCTCCAGCACCCCCCGCGACCCCGAAAGGGACAAGCGGTAGAGAGCGGATGGATGGACGAGCTTAAATAAATAATAATATAACTTGTCATTATTCACTATGATTAGAAATCAGTTGAAAAGCCTTTGTCTGGCAGCACTAATTGTCCAATCCAGTGTTGCCCCCATGCCAATATTTTGGTACCGGTACTGGTACCAAAATGTATTTCGATACTTTTCTAAATAAAGGGCACCACAAACAAAATGTCATTATTGGCTTTATTTTAACAAAAAATCTTAGAGTACATGAAACATATGTTTATTATTGCAATTTAGTCCTTCAATAAAATAGTCAACATACTAGACAACTTGTCTTTTAGTAGTAAGTAAACAAACAAAGACTCCTAATTAGTCTGCTGACGTATGCAGTAACATATTGTGGCATTTATACACCTATTATTTTGTACACATTATGAGGGACAAACTGTAAAAAATTGATTATTAATCCACTTGTTTGTTCACTGTTAATATCTGCTTATTTTCTGTTGTAACATGTTCTATCTACACTTCTGTTCAAATGTAATAATCACTTCTTCTTCTCTTCTTTGATACTTTACATTAGTTTTGGATGATACCACACATTTAGGTGTCGATCCGATACCAAGTCGTTACAGGATCATACATTGGTCATATTCAAAGTCCTCATGTGTCCAGGGACGTATTTCCTGACTTTATAAACATAATATGATTTTTTTTTTGGATATTTTGTGACGATAAAAAATATCGCTGTAATCATAGTAGTATCGACTAGATACACTCTTGTACTTGGTATCATTACAGTGGATGTCAGGTGTAGATCCACCCATGGCATTTGTTTACATTGTGAAGCTATAGAGATGTTGAAGTGTGATAATAACCTCTCATTATTTATCATTTACCAACAAAAATTAGCGCTGAGATGTTGAAGTGTGATGATAATCTCTCATCGTCTCATTTGCCCCAAAAAATAGAACTAAAGATATGTTGAAGTGTGTTTATAATGTCTCATTTACCAACAATAATTAGATCTATAGAGATGTTGAAGTGTGATAATAATCTCTCATTATCTATCATTTACCAACAGTAATTAGCGTTAAAGATGTTGAAGTGTGATGTTATCTCCCATCGTCTCTCATTTGTCAACAAAAATTAGCGCTCTAGAGATGTTGAAGTGTGATGATAATCTCTCATCGTCTCTTATTTACCAACAAGAATTAGTGCTATAGAGATGTTGAAGTGTGATGATAATCTCTCATCGTCTCTTATTTACCAACAAAAATGTGCGCTATAGAAATGTTGAAGTGTGATGAGAACCACTCGTTATCTATCATTTACCAACAAAAAATAGCACTATAGAGATGTTGAAGTGTGATAATAATCTCTCATAGTCTCTCATTTACCAACAACAATTAGCGCTATAGAGATGTTGAAGTGTGATAATATTCTCTCATCGTCTCTCATTTGCCAACAAGAATTAGTGCTATAGAGATGTTGAAGTGTGATGATAATCTCTCATCGTCTCTTATTTACCAACAAAAATGTGCGCTATAGAGATGTTGAAGTGTGATAATAACCTCTCATTATCTATCATTTACCAACAAAAATTAGCGCTGAGATGTTGAAGTGTGATAGTAATCTCTCATCGTCTCATTTACCCCAAAACATAGAAATAAAGAGATGTTGAAGTGTAATGATAATCTCTCATTCACCAACATCTATAGAGATGTTGAAGTGTGATAATAATCTCGCACCGTCTCCAAACTAAGGTGTTGTGTGTTCAGGTGTACAACGCCATCGAGAACCTGGACGACCACGTGCTGCGATACGACCTGGAGGGTCTGGAGAAGACCCTGAGGAGGGAGGTGTTTGGCCAGCAGGGTGCGGTGGAGGGTCTGCTGTCCCACCTGAAGGACTACCTGTCCACCTACGTGCACAACAAGCCGCTGGTGCTGTCCCTGCACGGGCCGGTGGGCGTGGGCAAGAGCCACCTGGGGCGCCTCCTGGCGGGACACTTCCGCTCGGTGGTGGGCGAGTCCCTGGTCCTGCAGTACTACGTGCTGCACCGCTGCCCCCAGGAGGCCCACGCCCCGCAGTGCGCCCGAGACCTGCGCGCCCTCATCTCCGCCATGGTGGAGCGGGCGGAGGAGGAGGAGAAGATCCCGCTGCTGGTGTTCGACGAGGCGGAGCACATGCACCAAGACCTCCTGGACGCGCTGCACGGCCTGGTGGCGTCCAAGCAGCCCAACCAGTTCCTCAACGCCGTCTACGTCTTCCTCAGCAACCTGGGCCACCGCGACATCACCAAGCACGTGCTGCACAACGTCTCCGCGGCCACCGCCTCCTCCCGTCGCCGCGGCGACCCGCTCGCCGAGCTGACGCCGGCGCTGCGGGGGTCTCTGGCCAAGCGCCACGCGCTGTGGACGCAGGCGGACATCCTGCCTCTGGGCCTCCTGGAGAAAAGTCACGTGATGCAGTGCTTCCTGGAAGAGATGACCCGCGAGGGCTTCTACCCCGACCGGCCCCACGTGGAGACGCTGGCCGGCGAGGTGGAGTACTATCCCGCCGCGGGGGGCTGGGAGTATTCCGTGACGGGCTGCAAGCAGGTGGTGGCCAAAGTCAACCTGCTGTGAAGCTGGTGACCCAAACAAAGATGGACGCCATAGCACCACTGACTCCAAGGAGAACTTTCCAGTAAGTTCTTCTTCTGGCCAATACACAACCACACTGGGTGAGCTCCAGTATGTCACACAGGTAACTAAGTGAAGGACACAACTTTTAACAGTCAGAAAATCGTTCGTTAGCTTGCTAGCTACACGAGCTAATGGCTAATATGCTAGCTTTTTGATTGATGGGTGAGGGCGGACCTACGTCACTTCCGCCTACCAATCCCCTAGCAACCGGGAATTCGTTGAAAACAAACCAGCTCACAGCGAACACAGCATTGACAGAAAAAAGCATTTAACGAGCGTTGTGGCTTGGAAGTCGGCGTTAAATCCTTCATTTACGCATTTTTACTTATTCGCATATCGTGTGAAAAAACGAAAATGTATTGTTTGCGTCAGACTCGTCTCAGTGAACTTTAAAGGCCTACTGAAAGCCACTACTAGCGGCCACGCAGTCTGATAGTTTATATATCAATGATGAAATCTTAACATTGCAACACATGCCAATACAGCCGGGTTAACTTATAAAGTGACTTTTAAAACTTCCCGGGAAATATCCGGCTGAAACGTCGCGGTATGATGACGTATGCGCGTGACGAAGTTAGGGTAACGGAAGTTATGGTACCCGTAGAATCCTATACAAAAAGCTCTGTTTTCATTTCATAATTCCACAGTATTCTGGACATCTTTTGCAATTTGTTTAATGAACAATGAAGGCTGCAAAGAAGACAGTTGTAGGTGGGATCGGTGTATTAGCAGCGGACTACAGCAACACAACCAGGAAGACTTTGTTGGAGCGCTAGCCGCGCTAGCCGCGGACCTCACCTTGACTTCCTACGTCTCCGGGCCGCCAAACGCATCGGGTGAAGTCCTTCGTCCTTCTGCCGATCGCTGGAACGCAGGTGAGCACGGGTGTTGAGTAGATGAGGGCTGGCTGGCGTAGGTGGAGAGCTAATGTTTTTAGCATAGGTCTGTGAGGTCCCGTTGCTAAGTTGCTAAGTTAGCTTCAATGGCGTCGTTAGCACAGCATTGTTAACCTTCGCCAGCCTGGAAAGCATTAACCGTGTATTTACATGTCCACGGTTTAATAGTATTGTTGATTTTCTATCTATCCTTCCAGTCAGGGGTTTGTTTTTTTGTTTCTATATGCAGTTAAAGCACGATGCTATCACGTTAGCTCGTAGCTAAAGCATTTCGCCGATGTATTGTCGTGGAGATAAAAGGCACTGAATGTCCATTTCGCGTTCTGGACTCTCATTTTCAAGAGGATATAGTATCCCAGGTGGTTTAAAATACAAATCCGTGATCCACAATAGAAAAAGGAGAGTGTGGAATCCAATGAGCCAGCTTGTACCTAAGTTACAGTCAGAGCGAAAAAAGATACGTCCTGCACTGCCTCTCTAGTCCTTCACTGTAACGTTCCTCATCTACGAATCTTTCATCCTCGCTCAAATTAATGGGGTAATCATCACTTTCTCGGTCCGAATCTCTCTCGCTCCATTGTAAACAACGGGGAATTGTGAGGAATACTAGCTCCTGTGACATCTCTATAGCCACTACTAGCGACCACGCAGTCTGATAGTTTATATATCAATGATGAAATCTTAACATTGCAACACATGCCAATACGGGTTAACTTATAAAGTGACATTTTAAATTTCCCGCTAAACTTCCGGTTGAAAACGTCTTTGGATGATGACGTATGCGCGTGACGTAGCCAGTGGAACAGAAGTATCGGTACCCCATTGAAAACAATACAAAATAGCTCTGTTTTCATCGCAAAATTCCACAGTATTCTGGACATCTGTGTTGGTGAATCTTTTGCAATTTGTTTAATGAACAATGAAGACTGCAAAGAAGAAAGTTGTAGGTGGGATCGGTGTATTAGCGGCGGACTACGGCAACACAACCAGGAAGACTTTGACTCGGATCCAATGAGCCAGCTTGTACCTAAGTTACGGTCAGAGCGAAAAAAGATATGTCTTGCACTGCATTCTAGTCCGTCACTCTAACGTTCCTCATCCACGAATCTTTCATCCTCGCTCAAATTAATGGGGTAATCGTCGCTTTCTCGGTCCGATCGCTCTAGCTGCATTGAAAACAATAGGAAAATATGAGGAGGCTATCAACTGACTACGTCACGCTACTTCCGGTACAGGCAAGGCTTTTTTTTTATCAGATACCAAAAGTTGCGATCTTTATCGTCGGTGTTCTCTACTAAATCCTTTCAGCAAAAATATGGCAATATCGCGAAATGATCAAGTATGACACATAGAATGGATCTGCTATCCCCGTTTGAATAAAAAAAAATCATTTCAGTAGGCCTTTAAACAACAATTAAGAATGTTTACAGAAGCAATAAAAGATGACTTTGTTCATTGGAAGACTATGATATTGTTAGAATAATTATGTGAAAGTTATCACACAACTCTTATGCTTAAAGGCCGTTGCTATAGTTATTAGCTATTGTGCTCAAGTTGTACTTTTCTATCTGTGCAAGGACAAAACTGGTTATCAACCACGGCGTATGAGGGTTAGATATTTTGTTTGTCTTAGCCCACTAACAGCCAAGGACATAAAGGACCTCAACGAAGATAAGACGACAGCACGCAGACGAAGCAGAGACAAGGCAATCACAAGGCCCCAGCACATTCCGTCACGTATAGTGCGTACTGGAAGCTGCTTTGCATGAAATGTGTGGCCACTCCTTTTAGAGGAGAACATGGGCTGGACTTTAGAGCGTAGGTTGGTTCTGTAACTAAGAGTACAGCCCAAAACGTCTCTCCTCATTGAGCTAAATTGAACTCTGTCTCTGCATGATTCCTTGCTTCTTGTCTGTTTAATAGATGTCATCAGTGTTAGAACCTGACAGATGTATTCTTTATATTAATATTAATTATAGCTGAATGCCAATTTTTGAAAATGAAAGGGCCAGACTGATTGTTGTCACTTTGAATTGGATATATTTCAAGGCGAGCGCTGTCATAGTGTCCCAACTTGTCTGATTATATTCTTAGCCATCTACTTTTCAGGTGAGAGGCATTATTTATGATCTAAATCAGGGGTGTCAAACTCATTTGAGCTCTGGGGCCGCATGGAGGAAAATCTGCGCACGCCAGACTATTAAAATCATGGCATTAAAACTACAACATAAAGACAACTGCAGATTGTTTTCTTTGTCTTACTTTGGCAAAAATAGAACACATTCTGAAAATATTACATTGAAAATACCGACAGCGGTAAAGTTTAGATCCATGAAGGAAAGAAGTGAATGAATGTTTATAACTGAATACATTTACATATGCATAAAAATGTGTTTTCTTTTGTATTATTTTTTTTATTAAATAGGTAACGTTTATGACATTTTCCAAAACACAAAATAGAATGTGAGATACTGTATAACAGGAAAAGGCATACATTTATCATTTGTTTTCAAAACGCTTACCCATTTTTATGACTTGATGGGTTTGTGCAGGTGTTCATTTTGTATTTTCCATGCAGTTTTAATTTTCACGTCTCATTTACCAACAAGAATTAGCACTATAGAGATGTTGAAGCGTGATAATAATCTTTCATAGTCTCATTTACCAACAACAATTAGCGCTATAGAGATGTTGAAGTGTGATAATATTCTCTCATCGTCTCTCATTTGCCAACAAGAATTAGTGCTATCGAGATGTGGAAGTGTGATGATAATCTCTCATCGTCTCTCATTTACCAACAACAATTAGCGCTATAGAGATGTTGAAGTGTGATAATATTCTCTCATCGTCTCTCATTTGCCAACAAGAATTAGTGCTATCGAGATGTTGAAGTGTGATGATAATCTCTCATCGTCTCTCATTTACCAACAAGAATTAGTGCTATAGAGATGTTGAAGTGTGATGATAATCTCTCATCGTCTCTCATTTACCAACAAGAATTAGTGCTATAGAGATGTTGAAGTGTGATGATAATCTGTCATTGTCTTTCATTTACCAACAAGAATTAGTGCTATAGAGATGTTGAAGTGTGATGATAATCAATCTCTCATCGTCTCTCATTTACCAACAAGAATTAGTGCTATCGAGATGTTGAAGTGTGATGATAATCTCTCATCGTCTCTCATTTACCAACACGAATTAGTGCTATAGAGATGTTGAAGTGTGATAATAACCTCTCATTATCTATCATTTACCAACAAAAATTTGCGCTATAGAGATGTTGAAGTGTGATGATAATCTCTCATAGTCTCTCATTTACCAACAAGAATTAGTGCTATAGAGATGTTGAAGTGTGATGATACTCTCTCATCGTCTCTCATTTACCAACAAGAATTAGTGCTATAGAGATGTTGAAGTGTGATGATAATCTGTCATTGTCTTTCATTTACCAACAAGAATTAGTGCTATAGAGATGTTGAGGTGTGATGATAATCTCTCATCGTCTCTCATTTACCAACAAGAATTAGTGCTATAGAGATGTTGAAGTGTGATAATAACCTCTCATTATCTATCATTTACCAACAAAAATTTGCGCTATAGAGATGTTGAAGTGTGATGATAATCTCTCATAGTCTCTCATTTACCAACAAGAATTAGTGCTATAGAGATGTTGAAGTGTGATGATAATCTGTCATTGTCTTTCATTTACCAACAAGAATTAGTGCTATAGAGATGTTGAAGTGTGATGATAATCTCTCATCGTCTCTCATTTACCAACAAGAATTAGTGCTATAGAGATGTTGAAGTGTGATGATAATCTCTCCTCGTCTCTCATTTACTAACAAGAATTAGTGCTATAGAGATGTTGAGGTGTGATGATAATCAATCTCTCATCGTCTCTCATTTACCAACAAGAATTAGTGCTATAGAGATAAAGCGGTAAAGTTTAGATCCATGAAGGAAAGAAAATGAATGTTTATAACTGAATAAATTTACATATGCATAAAAATGTGTTTTCTTTTGTATTATTTTTTTTATTAAATAGGTAAGGTTTATGACATTTTCCAAAACACAAAATAGAATGTGAGATACTGTATAACAGGAAAATGCATTCATTTATCATTTGTTTGCAAAACGCTTACCCATTTTTATGACTTGATGGGTTTGTGCAGGTATTTTCCATGCATTGTTTTAATTTTCACGCTAATAATGGACAAAGTGTGTTCCTTTTCAGTTTAGTAATAGACACGTTTGCTTCGAAATCAGTACTATTGCCTTTTTTAAAGGGACATTGAACAGACATGTTTGGGCTTTAATTTAAATATTTATTATGTCCTAGGTCATGTAGTAAAAGGAGGTGTGGCGTGAGAAGGGAGGAGTGCGGTGAGCAACACACAAAGGAAAGATGTTTGAGATGAAAAAGAATGAGGTAGAAAAGCAAAGAGTGGAACTAGAAGATTCCACCGCATTGATTCCACATCCCATGGTTCTAGGTTTGGTCGTCACGGCAACAACCCTCAACATTGAAACATGAACTTAAAAACACACACAGCCGCTCAAGTGTTCACAACACGCTACAACTCCACTGTCAACATGCGTGTGGGGGAGGATTTACGTGGTGATGTCTTCACGCCTCCAGCTCAAAGCCCATTCCCACTTTGTGACCGCCGGCGTTGAAGTTCTTGCCGTCAATCAGCGCCGACAGCGTGACTTTGACGCCTGCGTGAGGGGAGAGGACGAAGCCTTTTCACATGGCGCCCCCTGCGGGCGTGCTTTGTACTGCAGCTCATTACAATTGGCGCGTGGACTCACCTGGTCGCAGGCTCTGAGTGTAGCCCACGCCGATCAGACTGGCGTTGTTGACTTTGGCCTGCCGGAGGACAAGAGGCGCCGTGAGACCGGTGGCGGGAACTGCCGTGGGTCCGGTCACTTACCGACAGAGACGTGTCTGAGTCCACTTTGTACTTGGCGGCGATGCCGAAGCGAGTGTTGTTGCTGCCGGCCGTCCACGCCAGATTGACCGCCGTCTCCAGCTGCCCGTTCACCTTCTGGTAGATGGAGCCGCCGAACTCTGTGCCGTCGTTGCTGAGACGCAAATGACAACAATGAAGATTGACCATGCGTCCAAAAGTGCGGCCCAGGCGCCATCATTCATAGACATCTTGTAAGTAGAGAAAATGGGCCGCCATCTTGAAGTGGTGATGAGGAGACAGTTGACAGGTAGAAAACAAAGATGGTGTTCAGCGTTTTCCTGCTCAAAATGAGCGCACTGTTGAAAATAGGAATCGGGGGATTACTTTGCACAAGTAAGATTTAACATCAACATACTATTGGTTGTATTCTGTGAAAAGAATATTAGCACAGAGTTGAGAAGGAGCAAAGAGCTTCAA
Source organism: Entelurus aequoreus (assembly GCF_033978785.1). Lineage (NCBI taxonomy): Eukaryota > Metazoa > Chordata > Actinopteri > Syngnathiformes > Syngnathidae > Entelurus > Entelurus aequoreus. The sequence continues at coordinate 8,658,968 of NC_084751.1, forward strand.
TTGTACTGAAATCCTAGCCGCTAGCAAACAAGAGTATGACCATAATAGAATTGCTTGTCAATGAAATTAATTACATTTAAAAATGTCATAGTTGAGTAACAGAGTTGAAATAAACGATGAAAATAAAGATTGTTTGTCATTATTATCATTTAAAGGAAGAATGTAATACAAAATATCAATACAAAGTGTCAAGACAGAATAAACTCTCTGCTGCTGCAGCAACAGAGATACAGTCTATAGATATATAATTAGGGATGATACTCGAAACCGGTTTTCCCGGTTGTTCGATAAGAAAAGAACCGAGTCCTCGGACTCGAATCCCTTTTTGAGAACCGGTACCCGTTATCGAGACCACTATAGTAAAGAAAAAGAGTTGGTTCTTTATTCGAATCCCTCGCAACAAATCCCATCCCGACCAGAAATGCCCCTTGAGACATCACAAGAATTTACGTCACGTAGCTCAGTCATTAGGCGCAGATAGGGAAAGCAGGAAAAACAATGGAATAATAAAGTTCAAAACAATATAATCCAATGAATAACTTTACTGGGAGATTTGAGCAGGGTACAAACACATGACCAACACTTTTACCACCAACCGGAAACATAGCAACCAGGCTAGCAACGCACCTCCTTTACGGCAGCTGTCGCAACGTTCTTAAAACAACCGCAGCACATACATATATATACAACACATCTCCCTTTTTGAACTTTTGTTTTTCTTTACTTGTAAACAAACCAAAATCACACTGTAGATGTGTTGTCTGTCTAATTATAAATAATGCAGACGAGGCGTGTTGGCTGAGTTCTTGACGTTTACTTTCACAGGTGACGACATGCAACAACACTTTTCGGGGCTACCGCGCATGCTTGTCACTCCTGTTGCATACTGGGTAGTGTAGTTGTTATATTCCCTAGCTCATAACATCACATCTTTCCCCCTATAAAGAAAGATTTTAACTCAATAAAGTGTATTTCTTTTTTTAGCTTTAACTTTTCATTTTTTAGCATTGTAACCACATTTGCAAACAACTTTTCTCTTCATAGAATTGTCTTTCAATAAAGAAAAAAAGTGCAAAAATGTCAAAGCATCATAACAAACAGTTATGTCAAATAGCAGCAGAAGTGCACTTTTTGGAGAGCTGTATTATTTTCAGTTTTGTGTCAAAGGGACTGATTTTATTTAACACTATTATTATTTATACACCTATAGTGATCACAGAGACAGCTTGTTTTTGTGTTACTGTATATATTTGTTTTTCTGAAAAATCCCATTTAATATACTTTGGGTAACAACAGTCAATATTTATTTTTTTTTATTTTATTTTTTTAGGTGGGTAACAGTCAATATTTATTTATTTATTAGATTTTATTTTTTTCTTATATAATAAAAGTGAGCTTTCGTCAAACCAAATATCGTGTGTTTTTTTCCATATACAACAACCTATCTGGACTCCATAAGAGAATCGATAAGGAATCGGTTCGATAAGAGGATTCGATAATAGGCTCGAACTCGATAATTTCTTATCAAACATCATCCCTATATATAATACATTCATACATTGTTTATGTAGGATATATGCATGTATATATAACCTAATCATATTGTTTCTTCAACTTCAAAATAGCTGACCGTTTTTTCCCCCTTCTCTGGGATTATATTCCCAGTTTTGATCTGGGACGTCTGGTCACTTATAGCATATAAGAATATTCTATTACTGTTAAGCAAACTATGAATAATAAAACATGTGTCCTTTATCATAGCTACACGTATGACAAAAAAGCGCGTAAAAATCAGTGGTATTCATTGAGGTAAGATGAATTAAATGCGCTGACAGTTCATTGCTCCTGCCAAATGAATTGCACTGATCACCACTCCAAGATGGCGGCCCCGCGTCTCGTCAGCGCCAGTTGGCAGTAGCGCTCCATGCTGCGTACCCTTAGAACATGTCTATGCCATCATTAGCATGCTAGCTTTTTTGCTAATTTTTTTAAGGTATACACTTCAGCGTCAAATATTTTGTTACTTGACGAATAATACCCGATAGCATGTGAACATTAGCATGCTAACTTTTTGAGCTAATTTAACAGCTATACACCTCAGTCATATTTTGGTATTTTTACTAATGCTAACTGTAAGCATGCTATTGTTTGTACAGTACAGTATGCTTGCTTTCATTTTTTTTTTAAATAAGCTCATCTTAGTACTTGATGCATGTTAACGTTAGCATGCTACCATCTTGAAAAAATGTTTCAGCTACACACCTTTGGGTACTTGATGCATGTTACAGTTAGCATTTTAACATGCAAACATTACCAAGCTAGCTTTTTGAGCTAATTTAACAGCCATACACCTCAGTCATATTTTGGTATTTTACTCATGCTAACTGTAAGCATGCTATTGTTTGTACAGTACAGTATGCTAGCTTTTATTTTTTTTAAATAAGCTCATCTTAGTACTTGATGCATGTTAACGTTAGCATGCTACCATCTTGAAAAAATGTTTCAGGTACACACCTCAGAGTAATATATTTGGGTACTTGATGCATGTTACAGTTAGCATTTTACCATGCAAACATTAGCATGCTAGCTTTTTGAGCTATTCTAACAGCTATACACCTCAGTCACATTTAGGTATTTTTACTAATGCTAACTGTAAGCATGCTATTGTTTGTACAGTACAGTATGCTAGCTTTTATTTTTTTTAATAAGCTCATCTTAGTACTTGATGCATGTTAACGTTAGCATGCTACCATCTTAAAAACATTTTTCAGGTACACACCTCAGTAATATATTCGGGTACTTGATGCATGTTACAGTTAGCATTTTAACATGCAAACATTAGCATGCTAGCTTTTTGAGCTAATCTAACAGCTATACACCTCAGTCATATTTTGGTATTTTACTAATGCTAACTGTAAGCATGCTATTGTTTGTACAGTACAGTATGCTAGCTTTTATTTTTTTTAAATAAGCTCATCTTAGTACTTGATGCATGTTAACATTAGCATGCTACCATCTTAAAAACATTTTTCAGGTACACACCTCAGTAATATATTTGGGTACTTGATGCACGTTACAGTTAGCATTTTAACATGCAAACATTAGCATGCTAGCTTTTTGAGCTAATCTAACAGCTATACACCTCAGTCATATTTTGGTATTTTACTAATGCTAACTGTAAGCATGCTATTGTTTGTACAGTACAGTATGCTAGCTTTTTTTTTTTTAAATAAGCTCATCTTAGTACTTGATGCATGTTAACGTTAGCATGCTACCATCTTAAAAACATTTTTCAGGTACACACCTCAGAGTAATATATTTGGGTACTTGATGCATGTTACAGTTAGCATTTTATCATGTGATTTAACAGGTATACATTTTTATGATGTATAAATATTATTTCCTCTAAAATTTGGTGGGTGCAGCTCAAATACCGGTGTGCTCTGTAGTACGGAAAATATGGCAGTGAAAGCTCCCAAAACAATGTCCTGGCAGCCTCAATAACAGTAGCGACACAGCGGGAGGGCAGCTAAAGGGGCGGAGCCAGACCCAGTGAAGTGTACTGATTTTTAGATAGAGAATGCTCACTTCCTGAATAGATGGATGTTGTTTTTTTTTAAAAACTCACACGTTGGTGTGCAGCTGGAAGTCCCCGGCCTTGTAGCCCAGTGCAAAGTTGTTCTGAGCCAGCTTGGACTTGGCGGTGTCAAAGGCCATCTGGTATCCCGCCAGCCAGCCCTCGTAGCCCAGCACGGCGGCGGCGTGGATGATGGGACCCTCGAAGTCCACGTCACAGCCCAGGTTGACGTAGTCACGCTTGTATGCTGTCTTCAGCTTGCCGCTTTTCTTGCTAAAAAAAAAAAAAGGCATATGCACAATGGCGTGTGATGCGTGTGTCGTCATGACGGCACAATCAGGTGTCAACAAGCGGACGTGCTCTCACCCCGTGTTTGGAACAAAAGATGTGTCCAAGGCCACCTTCAGTCCTTGAGTCAGCTACAGGTGAAGAAAAGGCAAGTGAGCACTTTCATCACAGTACACACACACACACACACACACACACACACACACTCACCTGGTCCTCCAGCGTGACCTCGGTGGCCAGCGTGTTGTCCGTGTTCCACTTCTGGTTGATGCTCAGGCCCAACTCCTTCATCTTGTATTTGGTCTCCAGGCTGCCCGCCGCTTTGCCTGTGTCCGTGTTGCTGGAGCCTGACGTGTTGAACTCCTACACACACACCAGACTTTGTAACAACTGTGTGGAGGATTGTTTCACAAAGTAAACATTGTCAAACGTGGGGGTGTCCTAACTTTTTCCACCAAAGTTTAGATTGTTTTTAATGGGGGAAAAAAATGCTAAAAACAGATTTATATATATATATATATATTTCAAGACAACACTTTGTATAACCGTTGACTAACTTTATTAATATTATTAGTTGGAAAATTTTAGCTTTTTCTCATATTCCGATTTTTTAAAATATATATATTTTATTTGTTTTTTCCTCCTGTAAGAATAAAATATTAACATTATTAATACGATTGTGTAACTGCATAACCTAGAGCAGGGGTCGGCAACCCGCGGCTCTTCAGCGCCGCCCTAGTGGCTCTCTGGAGCTTTTTCAAAAATGTATGAAAAATGGAAAAAGATGATGGGAAAAAAATATATTTTTTGTTTTAATATGGTTACTGTAGGAGGACAAACATGACGCAAACCTCCCTAATTATTATAAAGCACACTGTTTGTATTAAACATGCTTCACTGATTCGAGTATTTGGCGAGCGCCGTTTTGTCCTACTAATTTTGGCGGTCCTTGAACTCACCTCGGTTTGTTTACATGTATAACTTTCTCCGACTTTCTAGGACGTGTTTTATGCCACTTCTATTTCTGTCTCATTTTGTCCACCAAACTTTTAACGTTGTGCATGAGTGCACAAAGGTGAGTTTTGTTGATGTTATTGACTTGTGTGGAGTGCTAATCAGACATATTTGGTCACTGCATGACTGCAAGCTAATCGATGCTAACATGCTATTTAGGCTAGCTATATGTACATATTGCATCATTATGCCTTATTTGTAGCTATATATTAGGTCATTTAGCTTCCTTTAAGTCCTCTTAATTCAATTTATATCTCATGACACACTATCTGTATGTAATATGGCTTTTAATTTTTTGCGGCTCCAGACAGATTTGTTTTTGTATTTTTGGTCCAATATGGCTCTTTCAACATTTTGGGTTGCCGACCCCTGAACTAGGGTGTCAAAAATTCTGCCTGTAAAATAATATTAATTTAACAGTGTTTAATAGTGATGTAATGTTTCAAATTAATCAATTCATAAGTTAGTATTATTTTAATTTTTTTTAAATTAAAAAACTAACCGTTGTTTATATTTTCTAATATTTTAACTTTTTCCACCAAGGGCCACATACTGAGAAGTGCAGTTTGGGAGGCCATTTTGATATTTTCTTATTTAAAAAATAAAAATAAAATAAAAACAGATAGTATGTATATTTAAAGACGAAACTGTCATATGTATCATAGTTTATTATAAATTATTAGTTTGAACATTTCCACTTTTTCTCATTACAATTTGCTTTTTTTTCTGACATTTTTACAGTTTTTTCCTCCTGTAAAAATAGAATAATATCATTATCATTAGGATTGCGTAACTGCATAAGCTAGTGTGTCAAAAATTCTGCCTGTACAACAATATTAATGTTCAGTTACACATAGCAGTGTTTATTATTGTTGTTGTATTTTTTCCAATTAATTTACATGTTAGTATTATTTTTATTTTTTAACTAACTAAACTTAGTTTTTATTTCGAGAGCTTCTAATATTTTAGATCAGGGGTGTCTAAACTTTTTCCACCAAGAACTGCTTACTGAAAAGTCAAAGTATCTTTTTTTATTCTAAAAACAGACATTCAGTACAGGCCAAAAGTTTGGACACACCTTCTCCTCATTCAATGTGTTTTCTTTATTTTCATGACTATTTACATTGTAGATTGTCACATCAAAACTATGAATGAACACTAGGGATGACCGATAATGGCTTTTTGCCGATATCCCGATATTGTCCAACTCTTTAATTACAGATACCGATATCAACCGATATATGCAGTCGTGGAATTAACACATTATTATGCCTAATTTGGACAACCATGTATGGTGAAGATAAGGTACTTTTTAAAAATAATAATAAAATAAGATAACTAAATTGAAAACATTTTCTTGAATAAAAAAGAAAGTACAACAATATAAAAACAGTTACATAGAAACTAGTAATGAATGAAAATGAGTAAAATGAACTGTTAAAGGTTAGTACTATTAGTGGAGCAGCAGCACGCACAATCATGTGTGCTTACGGACTGTATCCCTTGCAGACTGTATTGATATATATTGATGTATAATGTAGGAACCAGAATATTGATAACAGAAAGAAATGGGGGGAGGGAGGTTTTTTGGGTTGGTGCACTAATTGTAAGTGTATCTTGTGTTTTTTATGTTGATTTAATAAAAATCAAAAAATTAAAAAAAACGATACAGATAATAAAAAAAACGATACCGATAATTTCCGATATTACATTTTAACGCATCCCTAAAGGGACATCCCTAATGAACACATCTGGAGTTATGCACTTAACAAAAAAAGATGAAAAAATATAAAACATGTTTTATATTCTAGTTTCTTCAAAATAGTCACTCTTTGCTCTGATTACTGCTTTGCACACTCTTGGCATTCTCTCCATGGGCTTCACCTGTGAAGTGAAAACCATTTCAGGTGACTACCTCTTGAAGCTCATAGAGAGAATGCCAAGAGTGTACAAAGCAGTAATCAGAGCAAAGGGTGGTTATTTTGAAGAAACTAGAATATAAAACATGTTTTCAGTTATTTCCCCTTTTTTTTTTGTTAAGTACATAACTCCACATGTGTTCATTCATAGTTTTGATGTGACAATCTACAATGTAAATAGTCATGGAAATAAAGAAAACACATTGAATGAGAAGGCGTGTCCAAACTTTTGGCCTGTACTGTATATATTTAAAGACAAAACTTTGAGTTGTGACTGCGTATAGATTAACTATATTTTAAAATGTTCAGCTTTTTTTCTCATTACATTTGGATTTTTTTACTCTTCCTTTATTACATTGTTTTCATTTCCAACAACATGCTGCGGGCCAACATAACTAGGTCTGAGGGCCGCAAATGGCCCCTGTGCTGCATGTTTAAAACAGTTTCATATGCATAACTAATAAAACGCTTTAGGAAGAGGATGTAGGCAAACATGAAGCATGAAGATGGCAGAAAACGGAGAGTAAAGAAGAGAAAAAGATGATTGCACATAAAAAATGAAAACGTGAGCGTGAGAAATGAAGGAAGCGATGATGATGATGTGGCGACGATGGCGGCCTCACACTCGCCTTACCATCTACGCCAGCGCCAGACGTTCCGCAGCGGCATTGAGGTCGAGGGGGAGGAGTCAAAGAGGGGCGGTAAAGGATGGGGACAAAGAGTCAGACATTCATGCACGTTTACGCCACAGCAGGAGCTCGCAGGCTACTGATTGATCGCTGATCAGGTGGGCGGAGTCACTTGTTAGAAGGAATTAGGATTGATTGATTGAAACTTCTTTTAGTAGATTGCACATTACAGTACATATTCCGTACAATTGACCACTAAATGGTAACAATAAGTTTTTCAACTTGTTTAAGTCGGGGTCCACGTTAATCAATTCATGGTAAAAAAAGGATAAAGGATAAAAAGGAGACGCTCACCACTCCACTTTGTGATTTGGTCTTCACGTCCAGCTTCACGAGTCCAAAGCCTAAAAAGATCGTGTTTAACAGGAGAGTGGTTAACGAGCATGTTTGTCACATGAGTGGAGTTGAATGATTGACTCACCGTAGCCTTTGCTGAAAATATCCTTGGCAGACTTGCCCAGGTCAGCGTATGAAGGTGGGACAGCCATGATGCTGCAACACACAGCAGGGACAATGATGCAAACGTCACATCCATCTTATAGCAAGTAAAGTAGCACGGAGGCATCTCCTCCTAACTATACGAATGCACATATTGCCCGTCCCCTTAAAAGGGGTGTGGGGGTCGCACTAATATACAATGAAAACCTTAACCTTACCCCCAACCTAAGTAATAAATATAAATCATTTGAGGTGCTAACAATGAGGTCTGTCGCACCGCTGCCTCTCTACCAGGCTGTTGTCTACCTCTGTATTTGACCCATCCCCTTTGATCACCCCCTTGGAGGTGAGGGGAGCAGTGGGCAGCAGCCGCGCCCGGGAATCATTTTTGGTGATTTAACCCACAATTCCAACCTTTGATGCTGAGTGCCAATCAGGGAGGTAATGGGTCCCATTTTTATAGTCTTTGGTATGACTCTGATGGGGTTTGAACTCACAACCTACCCATCTCAGGGCGGACACTCTAACCACTAGGTAGAAGAAGAATTGGAGCGATTCGTGGATGAGGAATAACTTCATAAAGTGAACTTTACATGTTTATTTTGTGTGTTGTGTTGTGTGACATTAACGTTTGAGCAACGTCGAGTTATTGATATATTGTTATTGCTCTGCACTATTTCGAGTGTTACTATATTGTGATTGCACTAACGTTTGATTTACCGTAACACGAGTAAATCAGCTGTTTATTCATTTTGGGAGTGAACAGAGTTGTCAGAACGCTGGTTTGTAATCTATTAGTAAAGTTTGACTGACCTATCTGACTGTTTTGTTGACATTCCCTTTAGCGCAGCTCCATCTAATGCAGGGGTGGGCAATTAATTTTCACCGGGGGCCGCATAAGCAACCCGAGCACTGCTGGAGGGCCACACGACAATATTTCAATTAAATTTTGCTCAATATTATTTTTGATATACCGTAAGATAAATAATAATGATGATAATAATAATAATAATTACTAATAATAATAATAATAATTTAATTTAACCTAACTTAACTTTATACAAAAGCAGATTGCTTTTGATGGTCACTTTATCCTGCATTATCCAACATCTTTCCCCATCAGATTTGGACAACCATCTGTTGTTAAAAATAGTTTTTAATCATATTTATTTTATATTGGTTTTATATGTAATTGTTTTTTCTTTTTATAGTCATTGGTGGAGCTAAGGATAATATTTGAATATTGTTTTTAATATTGTTGTGCAGCACTTTGCAAACATTTTGTTGTTTAAATGTGCTATACAAATAAAGTGGATTGGATTGTCACACCTGCCAGCTTGTCCCAACACGCATTTACCTCTGTGAACAAGTCATTACCTGTGGTTGTCTCTTTAATTGACTGCATGGCTGCCAGCTACTCCGTGATTTGAAAGTCTGCAGTTATCCCACGTAAGAAGAAGAGCAACTGGGCGGTATCACGTACATCAGAGCTGTCATCCAAAGTTAGCGAAAAACAGTCCATGTCTCCGGGCATTATCAGCGCAACAAAGTCCAATAAGCACTCCTTAATAAACTCTCCGTCAGAAAACGCCTTACTTTTTCCGGCGCTTTTGTGAGGAATGACGAAACTTGTCCTGACGGCTGCATCTCTGGGGGTGTGAAATATGGCAAAAAGTCCTTGTTGGGGTTGCAGTTTTACCATCAACGCATCGGCCTCCCTTGCGCGCGCTTCATCAGACACATTCCGGTATTTTCCCTCGTGTTTCTTCGTGTAGTGGCGATTAAAATTATATTCTTTAAACACAGCAAGCTGTGTACCAAAAATTAAGCACACGGCTTTACCTTTAATTTATGTAAAGAAATACTTGCCAGTCCATGTCTTGTTGAAAACACGCCATTCGTCATCAACTTTTCCTTTTTTAGCGTCTCATCACTTGTCTCTATGCACCTTCACTCACAGGTTCCCCCCGGACATACGGCATAAATAACACATTTCAAAATAAAATCAGCACAGTTGTATTGCGCGCACGACATAGATGTTTTTTAAACTTTATTTTGTCATTTGTGATTGCGCCGTTCAATTCACTCACAATCGCACACGCGCATACGTCCACACGGAAGTAATACAAATAATGCTTTTCAAAACAAAAGCAGCATCGTTGTATTGCACACTCGACATAGATACTTTTTGAAATGTATTTTGTAATTTATGATTGGCCTAACGCGGGCCGGACAGGGATGCGCCCCGCGGGCCGTACAATGCCCAGGTCTGATCTAATGGATGCATAGGTGCGCCTTACATATGAACACAGTTTTGAAATATGCCATTCATTGAAGGTGCGCCTTATAATCCGGTGGGCCTTATAGTGCGGAAAATATAAGGCCCAATATATATGGTGTATCGTGACATGGCCTAAAAATATCGAGATATTAATAAAAGTCCATATCGCCCAGCCCTAGGCTATATAAGTAAACATTGATTGATTGATTGATTGAAATGCATTAACATAGTTTTTTGCTCTCCTGCAGTAGAAAGCAAAAGTGCAATGTAACACAAGTCGTAAATAGAAATTATTCCAAATAACAACAATCTACTTGATGCAGCATTTTTAATAGTGGACAAAGCACACAAAGGGACAAAGGTGAGGGGTGACAGCTGGGCTGCGCGAACAATTAGCAAGCTCAGCAGCCGACATTACTTGACACAAATATGCGGATTGTGGCGAGGAAAGGACGATAAAGGCTGGGATTAAAGCATGCATCATGCATGCGAGGCTAAACATTATTACATAATGCAAGCTAGCGTTAGCCCCCCCACATGCTAGCTGAGGGGTGGGGGCTAACCTTGGACGGACATAATGCTATCAAAGTGCGCTGAATAGGCGCAGAAACAATAACTATTTGCGCGTAAAAAGATGTCGGAGCTGCCTCACCAATGCGAAGCGGCGTCTGCGGAGCGTGCGGGTGTTGTTGGCGGGATGCTGCTGAGGAGATTGACAGCTAGCTCGTTTTAGCGCTGTCACACAGCAGCCAGGACAGGACACTACCAAGGAGACTCACTGCGCATGCGCCGCTGACCAGCCAGCAATCGCAGAGAGTGACAGTGACAACGAGACATAAACCCCTCCCTCGTCTGTGACGTCGAGCAAACGTTTCCGGAAGTAAAGACCAATTGTTGTCACTTTCAGATGCGGCGGTTGTTATGGAGCTAAATTATGTCTAAACGTTTTGTACTTGACAAAAATTATGTAAATGTAAAGTTAAAGATTTTATGTTAAATTCGTTGTCTTGAAATAATGTATTAAAGCATGAAATAATTAATGAAATAATGATATAGGGAATTCAATAATTGGAATAATTAAATATTTATTTTAAATGATTAAAAACATGTTTACATTAAATACAGGGCATTACACATTCAGTAACACATGTATGTATTTAGTTCCAATTATAATTAATTCATAACTTTTGTTTTATGCATTCTAACTCCTAAATAAATGGTAGCAAACGTCAGCTAACAATGGAGCTAACGAGACATGAACCCCTCCCTCGTCTGTGACGTCGAGCAAACGTTTCCGGAAGTAAAGACCGATTGTTGTCACTTCCAGATGCGGTTTTTATTAAAGTGCGGTTGTTATGGAGCTAAATTATGTTCAAACGTTTTGTACTTAAAAAAAAAAAAAACTTTAAAATGTAAAGTTAAAGTTTTCAATCAATGTTTATTTATATAGCCCTAAATCACAAGTGTCTCAAAGGGCTGTACAAGCCACAACAACATCCTCGGTACAGAGCCCATTGATGATTGATTGATTGATTGATTGATTAAAGTTTTGATGTTAAATTAATTGTCTTGAAATGATCCATTAAAGCATGAAATAATTGATTGTATCATGAAATAAAAACACTTTAAGACCAATGTCTTGGAAAAATATATTACCCTTCATTTCATTTTATTATTATTTTTTTTCATTTATTTATTTATTTCAGGCAATGACATAAAAAAGTACAAAGTTGACAACACATAATAATATAAATTAATATAGTGCAAAAGGTAATGTATAGTATGTAATGCATGACTCTTGAATCAACACAGTAGTTAAGACTATGATTATTGTTAATTACAAACTAAATGTGGGATACAAATAATAATGGAAGTATAATTGTTTGTATATAGTATATAATTGGTACAAAGGTTTAAATAACATGTGTACAAGGGTATTTCACATGTCTTTACTGTGTATATAATTGAACAGTGTTTATGTTGTGTACAAGGTGTATTTATAATATGTTGTGCAAAGGAAATGTTGTATTTTTTGGAAGCTCATCTTGTATTTGACATTGTTTATAGGGTTAGGCGCAATAAGTGTTCAACTTCAGCCTAAACCCTTTCGGTCTGCAACGTTTTCAATTTATGAATGTACAACTGTTTGTTTATGTAAAACTGTTTGTTTATTTTGTTGACCACTGACCGAAGAAATAAAAAAATAAAAAAAATAAAATAGGGAATTCAATAATTGTAATAATTAAATATTTATTTTAAATTATTAAAAACATGTTTACGTTAAATACATGACATGACACATTCAATAACACTTGTATGTATTTAATTCCGATTATAATTCATTCATAACTTTTGTTTTATGTATTCTAAGTCAAATTCCAACTTGGGCAGCACGGTGGAAGAGGGGTTAGTGCGTCTCCCTCACAATATGAAGGTCCTGGGGTCGATCCTGCGCTCTGGATTTTCTGTAATGAAATAAATCATAAAATAATTAAGGTGTGAACAAATTAATCAAATCAATAAATAACAATTTAAATATTTAAAACAATAAAATAATTAATTAAATGTAGTTCTGTATTAGCTAAATTATTGTTTTAAATGATTAATGTATCTAACTCCAATTATAAATAATTTGAAGATTGATTGATTTATTTTATTTTGTCCCATTTTACCCTCTACAATTTACTATTATGAATGTTGACTAATTTAATACCAACACAGGCTCGTGAAATATTTAAATAAATCTTGAAATTACTCATTAAATCGTGAACTAATTAATTAAATCATAACTGGGAACGCCTCGGGATCCCCCGAAAAAAGCTGGACGAAGTGGCTAGGGAGAGGAAAGTCTGGGCTTCCCTGCTTAGGCTGCTGCCCCCGTGACCCAACCTCGGATAAGCGGAAGAAGATGGATGGATGGATAACATATTTTTAAATTAAACGTTTGAATGGGAATTAAAATATTTAAAACAATAAATTAAATAATTACATGTACTTTTACATTAGATACATTAATGACGTTTGTATCTAATTCCAATTAACATTCACGTAACTATGTGAAGATTTATTTATTTGGTCCCCTTTTACCCTACACAATTTACTATTATAAATGTTGACCAATTTAATACCAACACTGGTTCATGAAATAAGGAAATAAATCATAAAATAATTAATGAAGTTGTCAACTAATTAATTAAATCATGTAATCAATCTTAATTAAATGATGAAATAACAATTTAAATATTTAAAACAATAAAATAATTAATTAAATATAGTTTTGCGTTAGCTAAATTATTATTTAAATTATTTATGTATGTTACTCCAATTATAAATAATTTGAAGATTTATTTATTTAATTTATTTTGTCCCACTTTACCCTACACAATTTACTATTATAAATGTTGACCAATTTAATACCAACACTGGTTCATGAAATAATGAAATAAATCATAAAATACTTAATCAAGTTGTCAACTAATTAATTAAATTATGTTATCAATTTTAATTAAATTATTAAATAACAAATTAAATATTTAAAACACTAAAATAATTAATTAAATATAGTTTTGCATTAGATAAATTATTGTTTAAATTATTCATGTATCTAACTCCAATTAAAAATCATTTTAAGATAAAAACGCTCTGACGAAGGCCACGTGCCGAAACGCGTAAGCGTTCCTCTTTTTTGATGTGAGCAATAAATCAAGTGAAATGTGAGTATTTTGTCCTACTAGTCTTAACTTTGGGATGTGCTACCTTTTCAAACATTTTTGAAACATTTACTGGATTACTTTTTTTTTTGGGTTTGGCACTCCATCTTGAATCACATTGAGAAGCGCAATCTCCTTTTTGAATCATTTTAAGATGTATTTATTTATTTTATTTTGTCCCACTCTACCCTATACAATTTATTATTAGAAATGTTGACCAATTTAATACCAACACAGGCTCATGAAATAATGAAATAAATCATAAAATAATTAATGAAGTTGTCAACTAATTAATTAAATCATGTAATCAATTTTAATTGAATTATGAAACAACAAATTAAATATTTAAAACAATAAAATAATTAATTAAATATAGTTTTGCATTAGATAAATTATTGTTTAAATTATTCATGTACCTAACTCCAATTACAAATAATTTTAAATGTATTTATTTATTTTATTTTGTCCCACTCTACCCTATACAATTTATTATTAGAAATGTTGACCAATTTAATACCAACACAGGCTCATGAAATATTTAAATAAATCATGAAATTATGATTTAAACCGTGAACTAATTAATGAAATAATTAAATATTTTTTAATTAAACGTTTAAAAATGTGAATTAAAATATTCAAAACAATACATTTCATAATTACATTAGATAAATTAATGACGTTTGTATCTAATGCCAATTAACATTCAAGTATGTGAAGATTTATTTATTTGTTTATTTTGTCCCATTTTACCCTGCACAACTTACTTTTGTAAATGATGTTCACCAATTTAGGAGCAATACTTTGGTCCACCACTTTGGTCACCTTTGTATTTATTTATTTTATTTTGTCCCACTCTACCCTATACAATTTATTATTAGAAATGTTGACCAATTTAATACCAACACTGGTTCATGAAATAATGAAATAAATCATAAAATACTTAATCAAGTTGTCAACTAATTAATTAAATCATGTGATCAATTTTAATTAAATTATGAAATAACAAATTAAATATTTAAAACAATAAAATAATTAATTAAATATAGTTTTGCATTAGCTAAATTATTGTTTAAATTATTTATGTATCTAACTCCAATTATAAATAATTTGAAGATTTATTTATTAAAATTATTTTGACCCACTTTACCCTACACAATTTACTATTATAAATGTTGACCAATTTAATACCAACACAGGCTGATGAAATGATGAAATACATCATAAAATAATTAATCAAGTTGTCAACTAATTAATTAAATCATGCAATCAATTTTAATTAAATTATGAAATAACCCAAATGCAGAGGACAAATTTCACCATATCTAGTGTGTGTGTGACAATCATTGGTACTTTAATCTTTAACAAATTAAATATTTAAAACAATAAAATAATTAATTAAATATAGTTTTGCATTAGATAAATTATTGTTTAAATTATTCATGTATCTAACTCCAATTACAAATCATTTTAAGATGTATTTATTTATTTTATTTTGTCCCACTCTACCCTATACAATTTATTATTAGAAACCAATTTAATACCAACACAGGCTCATTAAATATTTAAATAAATCATGAAATTATGAATTAAACCGTGAACTAATCCATTAAATAATAAAATATTTTTTAATTAAACGTTTAAAAATGGGAATTAAAATATTCAAAACAATACATTTCATAATTGCATTAGATAAATTAGATAATAACATTCAAGTATGTGAAGATTTTTTTATTTTTTTATTTTGTCCCATTTTACCCTGCACAACTTACTATTATAAATGATGTTCACCAATTTAGGAGCAATACTTTGGTCCACCTTTAATATTTGCACCATGTTAAAAGGGGAGGGGGATGCTGGGGTGGGCGCCTGACAGGCCACGCCCCACGAGAAGCCTGACACGACGTTATCAGCCCTCAGTGGCAAAGCGAGCCAACTTTTCCCTGTCAAAAGTCCACAACAAGAGCGACCCGAGTCCCCAAGTCCAATGGTCAGGACCGAACGTCACAGTTTGGACCTCGACTGCTGCACAAAAGCTGCAGGAGCGCATGAAGCTTCACTCAACTCCTCCTTCCTGAGCACAGCAGCGAGGCCGGGGGCAACGCAGTCATGTCCGGACACTCGAGCTTCGTCAACCCGTTCCACAGGAGCCACAGCCTGGCCGCAGCCGCCCCCGCGGGCAAAGCCAAACTGACGCACCCCGGCAAGGCCATCCTGGCGGGTAAGGAGGCTTCACTTTCATGCTCCTCAACCCACTTAGAGTAGACTTCACTCTTAATCATCAAAGTTGCAAACACAAATGAGACGCAACATCCCTTTGAAGTAGATAAAGTCTTCAAATAGTTGTCGTCTCGCGTGGATGTGATCGAAGCAATTGATGTTAAACAGCGACATTCAAACATGCAGTTACACATGAAAACAACTGTTGTTCTCGTCCAGGCCGCTAGATGGCGGTGGCTGACAATGAGATACACCAAGCAGAAGCCACGAAGAAGACACGTTTTACATTCTTCACATTATTTTGTTGCTTCTTTGCGAAAGAGACACACCCGACAGCTTTATGGCTCTTTTATTACAGTTACATTTATTTTTACTCTTCACTAGAATTCATATAATTTACACAAATATTACTCTGTAGGTGTTTTCTTTGTAAACATTCTATAATGCGGTGCCGTATTTTTTCATTTTCCCTCACTTAAAAATGTGCAGCGTTTTAAAGGCCTACTGTAATGATTTTTTTTATTCAAACGGGAATATCAGATCCATTCTATGTGTCATACTTGATCATTTCGCGATATTGCCATATTTTTGCTGAAAGGATTTAGTAGAGAAAATCGACGATAAAGTTCGCAACTTTTGCTCGCTGATAAAAAAAAAGCCTTGCCTGTACCGGAAGTAGCGTGACGTCACAGGAGGTAATATTCCTCACAATTTTCCTGTGTTTACAATGGAGCGAGAGAGATTGTATTTTAAACCACCTCGGATACTATATCCTCTTGAAAATGAGAGTCGAGCACGCGAAATGGACATTCACAGTGACTTTTATCTCCACGACAATACATCGGTGACACACTTAGCTACTGAGCTAACGTGATAGCATCGTTCTCAAATGCAGATAGAAACAAAATACATAAATCCCTGACTGGAAGGATAGACATAAGATCAACAATACTATTAAACCATGTACATGTAACTACACGGTTAATAATTCTCAGCCTGGTAAAGCTTAACAATGCTGTTGCTAACGACGCTAAGGCTAACTTAGCAACCGGACCTCACAGAGCTATGATAAAAACATTAGCGCTCCACCTACGCCAGCCAGCCCTCATCTGCTCATCAACACCCGTGCTCACCTGCGTTCCAGCGATCGACGGCGCGACGAAGGACTTCATCCGTGGGTTTGGTGGCTAGCATCGGCTAGGCGTCTGCTATCAGGGTAAGTAGTCCTTGTTGTGTTGCTGCAGCCAGCCGCTAATACACCGATCCCACCTACAACGTTCTTCTTTGCAGCCTCCATTGTTCATTAAACAAATTGCAAAAGATTCACCAACACGGATGTCCAGAATACTGTGGAATTTCGTCGAAGAAAACAGAGCTCTGTGTATTGTGTCCAAACACTTTCCGTGGACCTCGCGACGTCACGCGCATACGTCATCCTCCAAAGGCGTTTTCAACCGGAAGTTTAGCGGGAAATTTAAAATGTCACTTTATAAGTTAACCCGGCCGTATTGGCATGTGTTGCAATGTTAAGATTTCATCATTGATATATAAACTATCAGACTGCGTGGTCGCTAGTAGTGGCTTTCAGTAGGCCTTTAACAATATAGGAAAACAAATACACAGATAAGCAAGAACTAGGGTTGTACGGTATACCAGTACGAGTATAGTATCGCGGTACTAATGAATCAAAAACCGTACTATACTCTGTTTGAAAAGTACCGGTTCCCGGGCATGACGTTGCTGGTTTTACGAGCAGAGGAGCATGTCCGGCAGCGCACAGTCACAGAGTACTTACAAGCAGACACAGTGTGTAGACAGACAAGGGAGATTGGACGCATTTTGGTGTAAAAAGTAAAGATAAAGGTGAAGTTATAACACTGAAACACCCTCAGGAAGAGCTGCTTTAAGACATGGCTAGCTAGCTAGCAGCTAATGTCTATCTGCAGTCGACAGTGGTTTAGCTACTTCTAAATCACAAATCCTGGCCTCCATGGCGACAAATAAAGTAAGTTTATTACAAGTATCATTATCACTGGAGGACGAGGAATAGCTAAACATGCTTCACTACACACCGTAGGAGGATACAATAGCTCACCGGCGTCACAATGTAAACAAATGCCATGGGTGGATCTACACCTGACATCCACTGTAATGATACCAAGTACAAGAGCGTATCTAGTTGATACTACTATGATTACATCGATATTTTTTTATCGTCACAAAATCTTTTTTCCTTTTAAAAAAAATTCATATTATGTTTATAAAGTCAGGAAATACGTCCCTGGACACATGAGGACTTTGAATATGACCAATGTATGATCCTGTAACTACTTGGTATCGGCTCGATACACAAATGTGTGGTATCATCCAAAACTAATGTAAATTATCAAAGAACAGAAGAATAAGTGATTATTACATTTTAACAGAAGTGTAGATAGAACATGTTGAAACAGAAATAATGCAGATATTAACAGTAAATGAACAAGTGGATTAATAATCAATTTTTACAGTTTGTCCCTCATAATGAGTACAAAATAATAGGTGTATAAATGACACAATATGTTACTGCATACGTCAGCAGACTAATTAGGAGTCTTTGTTTGTTTACGTACTACTAAAAGACAAGTTGTCTAGTATGTTCACTATTTTATTTAAGGACTAAATTACAATAATAAACATATGTTTCATGTACTCTGAGATTTTTTTGTTAAAATAAAGCCGATAATGGCATTTTTTGTGGTCCCTTTTATTTAGAAAAGTATCAAAGTATCGGTACCAAAATATTGGTTTCGGGTCAACCCTAGTAGGAACATGCATTAGTGGATGTAACAAGTATAAATAAAACTATTACATAATAAAAATGTGAGTACAAAATTGTCCTATCCATTAGAATAATTACCCCGAAAAGTGAATAAAAATAAAAATACATATTTTTTTAATTGTATTTATTTGTTTTTATTTTGTTTATTTTAATTGTATTTGTATTAAAATAATGATTTAAAATATATACATATATTTCTATTCGTTAGGTCATGAGAAAACACGGAGGCTATTTCATCCCTACAAGCCTGTTTCGCAGGTTTCTCTGCTCTTCAGGGGATTTTTGATGAAATAGCCTCCGTGTTTTTTCCTGACCTAACGAATATTCCGCTCTACCCCGGTATTGAGCACTGTATAAAGGATAAACCACAGCAACCTTAGCTACATATATTTCTATATTTGTATGCGTAAAAATATATATATTTTCTACAAAATAAAAGTTATTCCGAACGCTGCAAAGTTTCCTTTAACTCTGACTCATTTTCTAGTCCGGTTGCCAGCCGTACGTGCAGAGTGGACAATTGTCGTGCAAAAAAAAATACGTCTCGCAACCGAGAATCGATTCTTATAGTTCACGTTTAAAAAGGTAGTTCAAAAGACTCAATTTGTTGGCAAATGTCACGTCTCCACTGTCAGCACACATTAAATATGTAGGTTGTTTTTATTGAGTCACATCATATATTTATGACTTTGACAGCTTTGGGAGGGCTCTTCT
Organism: Entelurus aequoreus; assembly: GCF_033978785.1. Lineage (NCBI taxonomy): Eukaryota > Metazoa > Chordata > Actinopteri > Syngnathiformes > Syngnathidae > Entelurus > Entelurus aequoreus. Next base: position 8,678,636 of record NC_084751.1, read on the forward strand.
TCTTACATGTGTCAACTTTAGCACACTTGGATCAATCATTACTACCACGCAATTGTGACGTCACACACGTGCACGGACCGTACACAATTCTATGGCCTTTGCACTGTCTGCATAGAGGCCCCTACACACACATTCCTGTATTTGTAACCTTCTTGAGACCTGCAAAACATGCCTACCTCATTAGGACCACCCTTTCTAGATATATAAAGATTTGTATTTACAATATTAATAATATATACTATATATATATATATATATATATATATATATATATATATATATATATATATATATATATATATATATATATATATATATATATATATATATATATATATATATATATATATATATATATATACTATGCAAATATAAAAAAAAGACTGCTTTTAGTTAATTTTTATTTTTTAAATGTTTTGTTTGTAATTGGTTTTTAATCTTCATTATTTACTTCAAGTTATTACAGTATGTCTCTGTATATATATATATTTATTTGATTTTTTTGTGTGTTAATTTTGGCCAAAGAGGGCGTATTTCAATTTCTTGCACACACTTGTTATTTCATATGTTGACCTTTTTAACACCGTCACAAAGTCAATTTGAAAAATCCCTCCTTTTTGGGACCACCCTCATGTTGATAGATGTCACCAGTGACATTGTCTATTAGATGCAATGTTATTGGGACTATGATTTATGTCGTCACTTGTTCGCACCTCCTCATATGGAAGATACTTTTCCTTCTTGGTGTCTCAAGAAGAGCAGAAATACAAGAACACACACACACATTCTTGTATTTGACACCTTCTTGAGACCTGAGAAAAATGCCTCCCTCATTAGGACCACCCTTTCTAGATATATAAATATTAGTATTTACAAAATTAATTATATATATATATATATATATATATATATATATATATATATATATATATATATATATATATATATATATATATATATATATATATATACTATGCAAATATAAAAAAAGACTGCTTTTAGTTAATTTTTATTTTTTAAATGTTTTGTTTGTAATTGGTTTTTAATCTTCATTATTTACTTCAAGTTATGACAGTATGTCTCTATATATATATATTTATTTGATTTTTGTGTGTGTTAATTTTGGCCAAAGAGGGCGTATTTCAATTTCTTGCACACACTTGTTATTTCATATGTTGACCTTTTTAACACCGTCACAAAGTCAATTTGAAAAACCCCTTCCTTTTTGGGACCACCCTCATGTTGATAGATGTCACCAGCGACATTGTCTATTAGATGCAACGTTATCGGGACCATGATTTATGTCGTCACTTGTTCGCACCTCCTCATATGGAAGATACTTTTCCTTCTTCATGTCTCAAGAAGAGTAGAAATGCAAGAACACACACACATTCTTGTATTTGACACCTTCTTGAGACCTGAGAAAAATGCCTCCCTCATTAGGACCACCCTTTCTAGATATATAAAGATTTGTATTTACAAAATTAATAATATATATATATATATATATATATATATATATATATATATACTATGCAAATATAAAAAAAAGACTGCTTTTAGTTAATTTTTATTTTTTAAATGTTTTGTTTGTTATTGGTTTTTAATCTTCATTATTTACTTCAAGTTATTACAGTATGTCTCTATATATATATTTATTTGATTTTTTTGTGTGTTAATTTTGGCCAAAGAGGGCGTATTTCAATTTCTTGCACACACTTGTTATTTCATATGTTGGCCTTTTTAAAACCGTCACGAAGTCAATTTGAAAAATCCCATCCTTTTTGGGACCACCTTCATGTTAAAAGATGTCACCACAAATGAGACATTGTCTATTAGATGCAATGTTATTGGGACCATGATTTATGTCATCACTTATTCACACCTCCTCATATGGAAGGTACTTTTCCTTCTTGGTGTCTCAAGAAGGGCAGAAATACAAGAACACACTCACGCACACACATGATTGTCAGTGGAAGCATTGGTGTTGCAACTTGTGTTTAATAATAAACAGAAGCGTTGTCGCGGCTGTTGGACGTGGTAAAGTGCTTGTGTGTGTCTCCTCAGCCGTGTGAGGTGTGGACCAGGATGCAGGTGACTTGTCACCGAGCCTCAGGTGTGTCCTCTCTCGTGCATCTTGAGCTTTTTTTGCATGAGCGACCGTCACCGACAAGTGTGAGCGCCTCAGCATGGACACACAATCAATGCACATGACTCATTACGCCACGCACTCAGCAACATGTCCTGGTTGGCCTTTGAAGCTGAACTTTTAAACATGTTCACTCTGAGAGGCCCCACCCTCCAATGGGGCCAGGGGGCGTGTCTTCAGGCCACCATGCTGCCATCAGCTGAACCAATCAGCTGCAAGGATGCTTGTTCTCAGCTGAACAGCAGGGGAGGGATTTAAGGTGGTATTGGGTCGGGTCAACGTTGACTTGTGCACAATTACAAAAGCAGTGAAGTTGTCACGTTGTGTAAATGGTAAATAAAAAGAGAATACAATGATTTGCAAATCCTTTTCAACTTATACTCAATTGAATAGACTGCAAAGACAAGATACCGTATTTCCTTGAATAGCCGCAGGGGCGCTAATTAATTTAAAACCTCGTCTCACTCCTGCGCTTACCAAAAACATGCGGGATGGGCAAGCATGCGCTAATTATTTTAAAACCTCTTCTCACTCCGGCGCTTATGTTATCATGAATAGCACATTTAATTAAAAAAAACGTTATTATGGTCTTACCTTTAAGTTATAAATGATGTCCATGTGCAGCTGCTTCTGATCAAAGGCAGTCTTCCTTATCTTTCTTCAGTTTTAAAAGTCTCGGGAGATATTCCTTTAATTATTACCTCCTGCTTTGATTGAAAGTCCAGTTTAGAAAACTGTTTTATTTTAGATATGTAATCCTCCATGGTAAAAGTGCAAGCAAACGATCGCGGCTCACGCATGCTGCTTGTTGTCTTCTTCTGCAGCACCGGTCTTCTGCAGTACTGGTAGTCGCAAGAAGGATCACTAGCGCCCTCTATCACCAGGAGGCGGGAGTCATTTAATGACTCATATTTGACCCGGCGGAAGTGCCAAACATGCGCTAATTATTTTGCGAAACGTGTTTGACCCGGCTGTAATTCTAGGCAGGCAAATACTATATTCCCGGTGGCAATTCAAGGAAATACGGTATTTCATGTTCACACTGAGAAACTTCTTTTTTTTTTTGCAAATAATCATGAACTTAATGGCAGCAACATTGTCACGTGGGGGGTCGCAGCTCCCTGTGGGGTCGTTCACCCGGGATGCAGAACGGACAACTCCGGACAAAGCGTGAAGGAAGGAGTATGATTTATTGTCATAAATCCTACACATTACAAAAAAAAGGAACCAAACAAAAGGAAAGCGTGCCGTTCGCGCGAGAAGCTAAAGAACCAAAACTTAGCACTGGAATCATGAACTAGAAGCCAAGAAAGAAGAAATCAAGCTACGTGTTGCATGCAGCAAACAGTCCACAGCATACAGCTTACAATACTCCAGCCCTGACCGGAGGGCAAGGCAGGTCTAAATAGCAGCCGGCTGATTGACACCAGGTGTGGCCAGGTGCCAATCAACCGCAGCCGAGGGGAAACAGCGCTCAGGTAGACGAGCAGGAAACTTAAAAATAAGAGCGCCGACAGGAAATAAAACAAACACAAGAGGAAAAACTAAAACATAACCAAACTGGCAGTGACAAGCCTGACAAACACATTGCAAAAAAGTAGTCAGAGGGGCATTTTTACCAGTGTGTTACATGGCCTTTCCTTTTAACAACACTCAGTAAAGGTTTGGGAACTGAGGAGACACATTTTTGAAGTGGAATTCTTTCCCATTCTTGCTTGATGTACAGCTTAACTTGTTCAACAGTCTCCCTTCTCATATTTTAGCCTTCACACATTTTCAATGTCTGGACTACAGGCAGGCCAGTCTAGTACCCACACTCATTTACTATGAAGCCACGCTGTTGTAACACGTGGCTTGGCATTGTCTTGCTGAAATAAGCAGGGGCGTCCATGATAACGTTGCTTGGATGGCAACATATGTTGCTCCAAAACCTGTATGTACCTTTCAGCATTAATGGTGCCTTCACAGATGTGTAAGTTACCCATGTCTTGGCCACTAATACACCCCCATACCATCACACATGCTGCCTTTCCACTTTGCGCCTGTACCAGTCCGGATGGTTCTTTTTCTCATTGGTCCAAAAACAATTTGAAATGTGGACTCGTCAGACCACAGAACACTTTTCCACTTTGCATCAATCCATCTTAGATGAGCTCGGGCCCAGCGAAGCTGGCGGCGTTTCTGGGTGTTGTTGATAAATGGCTTTGCACAGTAGAGTTTTAACTTACACTTACAGATGTAGCGACCAACTGTAGTTACTGACAGGGGTTTTCTGAAGTGTTCCTGAGCCCATGTGGTGATATCCTTTACACTCTGATGTCGCTTTTTGATGCAGTACCGCCTGAGGGATCCAAGGTGCGAAATATCATCGCTTACGTGCAGTGATTTCTCCAGATTCTCTGAACCTTTTGGTGATATTACAGACCTTAGATGGTGAAATCCCTAAATTCCTTGCAATAGCTGGTTGAGAAATGTTGTTCTTCAACAATTTGCTCAGGCATTTGTTGACAAAGTGGTGACCCTCGCCCCGTCCTTGTTTGTGAACGACTGAGCATTTCATGGAAGCTGCTTTTATACCCAATCATGGCACCCACCTGTTCCCAATTAGCCTGTTCACCTGTGGGATGTTCCAAATCAGTCTTTGATGAGCATTCCTCAACTTTCTCAGTCTTTTTTGCTACTTGTGCCAGCTTTTTTGAAACATGTTGCAGGCATCAAATTCCAAATGAGCGAATATTTGCATAAAATAACAACGTTTTCCAGTTGGAACGTTAAGTATCTTGTCTTGTTGGTCTATCTTGGGGGCGGTATAGCTCGGTTGGTAGAGCGGCCGTGCCAGCAACTTGAGGGTTCCAGGTTCGATCCCCGCTTCCGCCATCCTAGTCACTGCCGTTGTGTCCTTGGGCAAGACACTTTACCCACCTGCTCCCAGTGCCACCCACGCTGCTTTAAATGTAACTTAGATATTGGGTTTCACTATGTAAAGCGCTTTGAGTCACTAGAGAAAAAGCGCTCTATAAATATAATTCACTTCACTTCGTCTTTGCAGTCTGTTAAATTGAATATAAGTTGAAAAGGATTTGCAAATCATTGTATTCTCTTTTTATTTACCATTTACATAACGTGACAACTTCACTGCTTTTGGGTTTTGTACTCCAACAAACACCTCCGCTTTCTTTGATACATATTGAATAGAGATGTCCGATAATATCGGCCTGCCGATATTATCGGCCGATAAATGCTTTAAAATGTAATATCGGAAATTATCGGTATCGTTTTTTTTATTATCGGTATCGTTTTTTTTTGTTTTTGTTTTTTTAAATTAAATCAACATAAAAAACACAAGATACACTTACAATTAGTGCACCAACCCAAAAAAATTCCCTCCCCCATTTACACTCATTCACACAAAAGGGTTGTTTCTTTCTGTTATTAATATTCTGGTTCCTACATTATATATCAACATATATCAATACAGTCTGCAAGGGATACAGTCCGTAAGCACACATGATTGTGCGTGCTGCTGCTCCACTAATAGTACTAACCTTTAACAGTTAATTTTACTCATTTTCATTAATTACTAGTTTCTATGTAACTGTTTTTATATTGTTTTACTTTCTTTTGTATTCAAGAAAATGTTTTTAATTTATTTATCTTATTTTTTAAAAATTTTTAAAGGACCTTATCTTCACCATACCTGGTTGTCCAAATTAGGCATAATAATGTGTTAATTCCACGACTGTATATATCGGTATCGGTTGATATCGGTATCGGTAATTAAAGAGTTGGACAATATCGGAATATCGGATATCGGCAAAAAGCCATTATCGGACATCCCTAATATTGAATCGTAATTTTAATGCGTTCATGCTACTTTTCATGCTCACTGGCCACATCATTAGGTACAGCTGCACTGAGTGATGACGCTATTGTAGCTCGCTACCACCGTTGGAGCTCTTTCTGATACTTGAACCCTCTCTCGTGTTGATGATGTCATTAGATCAGACGTGTTCAAACTTTTGGTTTGTACATGTAAGATCCTAAAGGCAATATCGGTCGCTATATGCTAAGCTAGCATCTTCGCTTGGTGTTACAGGCAACAAAGGAAATTAATATAATTAAGAAACAATTCATTGGACTTTTTACTGTGTTGATATCAGCAAAAAATAAAACACTCCATGATATCAATAAGCACAAAAAAGGTTGCAAATTGTTTAAAAAATGTAAACATGCTAGGCTGTACCATAGGCTACTAAGAACTTGCAGCTACACGACAGCTAAGCACAGAATAGCACACTAGCTAGACATATGTCCTTGATTCAGTCCTTCTCAAATAGTGGTTTATCAGTATCATGCTTCAGACCCCACTTTCAACAGCTGTGCGCTACAAAACATGCTCTTTAATTGTATTTAATCCAGACTTCCTCTTTTGGATTTTAAAAAAAAAAAGTTTTGTTTTGTAGGTTAACGTGTTTTATATATTGTGCTCCTGGGTTGATGTTGATTTTATTATTGTTTATTGAGTTTATTTAATTGTATTTTTCAGTGTCAAATGGTCGCTACTAAAAAAATTTTATAGTTTAAATAAGGATTTATCTTTTATTTTGCATTTTAAATATTTTCTGTTACAAACTACAAAAAAAATGTTAATAAAGTTATTGTTAGTTGATCTATAATCCTCTTTTTTGTTTTCTTGAATGTTAATAAGGATAAATTTAATGCAGAGGTGTACTTATAACAATTTGATCGACAAATTTACTCGCTGTGGGGGGGACGCAAATTTTTTTACTTCTTACGAGGGGGTGCATAAAACAATATTGCAGTCAAAAACAGCACATGTGTCAATATAAACAAGTATCAAATAATGATGGTTGCATATTACTGAAATACACTACCGTTCAAAAGTTTGGGGTCACCCAAACAATTTAGTGGAATAGCCTTCATTTCTAAGAACACGAATAGACTGTCGAGTTTCAGATGAAAGTTCTCTTTTTCTGGCCATTTTGAGCGTTTAATTGACCCCACAAATGTGATGCTCCAGAAACTCAATCTGCTCAAAGGAAGGTCAGTTTTGTAGCTTCTGTAACAAGCTAAATTGTTTTCAGATGTGTGAACATGATTGCACGAGGGTTTTCTAATCATCAATTAGCCTTCTGAGCCAATGAGCAAACACATTGTACCATTAGAACACTGGAGTGATAGCTGCTGGAAATGGGCCTCTATACACCTATGTAGATATTGCACCAAAAACCAGACATTTGCAGCTAGAATAGTCATTTACCACATTAGCAATGTATAGAGTGTATTTCTTTCAAGTTAAGACTAGTTTAAAGTTATCTTCATTGAAAAGTACAGTGCTTTTCCTTCAAAATAAGGACATTTCAATGTGACCCCAAACTTTTGAACGGTAGTGTATACAAAGTCTCCAAGGCAGAAGCGTATTATCGAGTAACAAATGTGTCCGCATCATTCAACTTACTGCGTCATGACCACACAAAAAAAAATTGACACTCTACTTTAAAATCATAAATCTGTCATAAGGCTTGTGTTTTCTCTGTTTGACTACTATCACTTGATCAAGCCTTATTTTTTAACATTGCACTCTATTAAATATAAAAGTATGTACTATGATTTTTGCTGATGTCATATCGCACTGATATCTGTATCGGCCAATCCTCAGGGCTCCAATGTGGGTATCGTATCAGGACAGCCTTATTTGTTTTGCAATACGGGGAGTAAAAAAACAACAACGTTGGACACGCCCACATTAGACGAGGGACGTGTACCTAATGAAGTGGCCGCTGTGTAGAAAATAAACACGGGTGTAGTTTTATCAAGTGTTTGTTGTGTTGCAGGCGGGATCGCGGGCGGCATTGAGATCTGCATCACCTTCCCCACCGAGTACGTGAAGACACAACTGCAGCTGGACGAGAAGGCCAACCCCCCCAAGTTCAAAGGCATCGGTCAGATGATGTTTTTGTACTAGAAGCCTCTTTCCTATTCCCGTCTGTACATGGCTCCTCCTCTGCTCTTTGCAGCCGACTGCGTGAAGCAGACGGTCCACGGCCATGGCGTGAGGGGTCTTTATCGAGGCCTCAGCTCGCTGCTCTACGGCTCCATTCCCAAAGCGGCCGTCAGGTACTAGCAGATGAAGCCGAGGCAGCAAATCATGTCAGGAAAAAAAGATCACATTTCGTTGCAGTTTTTGCCTGCTTGTTTGAAGTTGGCTCCTTATTGAAATAACATTGCCATTTGTTTGTGCCGTAAACCTTTTTTTTTGTTCAACTATTATAGCGTTTATGTTATTAAAGTGTCAGTGTTTCCCATAAACTGCCAAGATACCTGTGGCGGTGGGGGCGTGGCTATGGGCGTGGTCACCATGACATCATCGAGTAATTTGCATAATTTATTACAATGATTTGATTTTCTCTAAAAAGGCTCAAAAAATGTATACTTACTAATTAATAATAACAGTTTTGTTTTAAACGTCCATCCATCCATTTTACAATATAATTACAACACTTTATGTACATATTTATATACAGATTTGAACAATAAGTTATTCACTGAAATATATTTATTAATTGTGGTTCTTACAAAAAATATATCTTATAAAATATAAAAGCTAAAATGTCTCAAAGCTCTGCCCCTTTAATTAGTGCATACTAAATAATTTAACTTTAGCCTACTACTACAACCATATTATTTACCAGCAACATAAAGTGAAACAGAGGCAGAGGTGTCCTGCCACAGTCAGTAACAAATAAACAGAAAACAGTAGTGGTGGTAGATAGACACAGAGCTTCATCAAACATCTGATCCACTGAACAAAGAGCTCCAAAAATCTTGAACTTTAGACTGCCTTCAGTTTTACTCCCTACACTTAACCATGTGTTTCCTACTGCCTGCAGACTTTGCACCCTTTGTTATATACACATGTTGTGTTTCTAATATAAATACATTTAATAAAGTCAAATACAAATAAGGCAACAAGAGAAGTATCCTACACTTCTCTTTTGTAAAGTAAATCTGAACAGCCGATATGGGCATCTACATCAACTATATGATTTGCCTGAGAAGCTGGAGAGGACAAAAAATAAATAAATAAATAAATACAATTATTTATTATTATTTTATTTTTTTAAATTTTTTTTAAATTTTTTATTTGTGGCGGACGTAATTCTTTCGTGGCGGGCCGCCACAAATAAATGACTGTGTGGGAAACCCAAAGTGTTATCATTCATAACAGCCCCTCAACCATGTCAAACCCCCCCAAAATGTGTCCCATACATTTGTGCTGCAAAACAAAATTGTCCAACTATTATAGTTTTATATTATTAAAGTGTTATAATTCATAACAGCCCCTCAACTATGTCAAAACCCCCCCAAACCTGTCCCATACATCCGTGCTACATTTGTCCTGCAATTTTTTATGTCTATTAAGCTATTTATGTTATTAATAGGGATGTCCGATAATGGCTTTTTGCCGATATCCGATATTCCGATATTGTCCAACTCTTTAATTACAGATACCGATATCAACCGATACCGATATCAACCGATATATGCAGTCGTGGAATTAACACATTATTATGCCTAATTTGGACAACCATGTATGGTGAAGATAAGGTACTTTTTTTAAAAATAATAATAAAATAAGATAACTAAATTAAAAACATTTTCTTGAATACAAAAGAAAGTAAAACAATATAAAAACAGTTACATAGAAACTAGTAATGAATGAAAATAAGTAAAATTAACTGTTAAAGGTTAGTACTATTAGTGGAGCAGCAGCACGCACAATCATGTGTGCTTACGGACTGTATCCCTTGCAGACTGTATTGATATATATTGATATATAATGTAGGAACCAGAATATTGATAACAGAAAGAAATGGGGGGAGGGAGGTTTTTTGGGTTGGTGCACAAATTGTAAGTGTATCTTGTGTTTTTTATGTTGATTTAATAAAAAAAATCAATTAAAAAAATCAAAAAATCCCGATACAGATAATAAAAAACTGATACCGATAATTTCCGATATTACATTTTAACGCATTTATCGGACATATTATCGGACATCCCTAGTTATTAACCATTATATTTTTTAATGTTATCGAAGTGTTATTATTCATAACCAGCCCTCCAACCTTGTCAAACCCCCCCAAACTTGTCCCATACGTTTGTGCTGCAAAACGAAATTGTTCAACTATTGTAGTTTTTATGTTATTAGGGTCCGCAAAGGACTCTATTGAAATTGTAAGGTTTTATTATTATTATACCGGCCGCCTCTTTGAGCTGCAATTTGACCCACTTAACATGCTTCAAAACTCACCAAATTTGACACACACATCAGGACCTGCGAAAATTGCCATCTAGTAAAAAAACCAAACCCCAAAACTCAAAATTGCGCTCTAGCGCCCCCTAGGAAAAAACAAAAACTGCCTGTAACTCCCACTAGGAAGGTCGTAGAGACATGAAACAAAAACCTCTATCTAGGTCTGACGTAGACCTACATTTCATAATTTAAAATCCTCGGGCAAAAACCAACAGGAAGTTGGCAATTTCCTCTTCAAGACAAAAATGTACTAATTTTTGCCTCTTTGAGCTGTAATTTGACCCCCTTAAAATACTTCAAAACTCACCAAACTTTTCACACACATCAGGACTGGTGGAAATTGCGATCTAATAAAAAAAAAACGAACCCCAAAACTAAAATTTGCGCTCTAGCGCAATTTTTGAATAAAACAGAGACAAAACTGCTCTTTAGAGGAAAACACAGACAAAACCGCTTGTAACTTCCGGTAGGAACGTTTTAGAGACATGAAACAAAAACCTCTATGTAGGTCTCACTTAGACCTACATTTCATAGATTGACACCCTTCAGCAAAAATCAACAGGAAGTTTGCAATCCCTCCTTCAAAACTAAATTTTTGTTAAAACCAGTCACCAAACATCAAACATTATCTCCTCTGAGCGCGTTTGTCGTTTCGGCTTCAAACTACTACAGGAGAGCGATTGAACCCTTCTGATTGACGGATACTCAAAGAGTTTTGATAAGTGCTACGGTTTTGATTTTACGAGCCTTCAAAGAACCCGCTGCGCTGATAATGCTGCTGTGATTTTACGAGCCTCAATAGAACCACTGTACCACTGCGCTGATGTCAACAAAAGTATTGGGACACTTAGGACTAACAGTAGACAAAAGTTTTTGGACACTTAGGACTAGCACCTGCCAAATATGCGGGCCCGACCAACGCTGCTTGCAGCTTTAATTAAAGTTTATTATTCATAACCAACCCCTCAACCATGTCAAATATTCCCCAATTTTATAGTGCTGCAAAACGTAATTGATTTACTGTTATAGTTTTTATGATGTTAAAGCATACTTGCCAACCCTCCTGAATTTTACGGGAGACTCCCGAATTACAGTGCCTTTCCCGAAAATCTCCCGGCACAACCATTCTCCCGAATTTCTCCCGATTTCCAGCCGGACCTGAGTGAGGACAGCCTGTCGTCACGTCATACTTGCCAACCTTGAGACCTCCAATATCGGGAGGTGGGGGGTAGGGGGTGGGGGGCTTGGTCGGGGGTGGGAGGGGTGTGTGGTTGGGGGCGGGGGGCGTGGTTATTTACAGCTAGAATTCACCAACTCGAGTATTTCATATATATATATATATATATGAAATACTTGACTTTCAGTGAATTCTAGCTATATATATATATATATATATATATATATTTATTTATTTTATTATACATTATAAATAAAATAAATACTTGAATTTCAGTGTTCTGGTGGCTATCCAGTAGATGGCAGCATTGTCCCTGTTTAACTTCTCAGTTCATGATGAGTATATCATTTCGGCCACCGTGTTCAATGGAGAAGTCTGTTTTACAAAATTTACAGGCAACATACACCTTCCCCTTCGAACTGTCCTGGATGAACTGAAATTCTTGTTTCCATTCGTTTTGGAACTTGCAAGCGTATTTCTTCATCTTGCTCGTCGACGGCGTCGTCATGTCCGCCAAGGTCCGCATTGAGCTGGAGGGAGCGTGGCCTCCAGCTCCGGCTGAATACCGGGAGTTTGTCGGGAGAAAATCTCTGCCGGGAGGTTGTCGGGAGAGGCGCTGAATACCGGGATTCTCCCGCTAAAAACGGGAGGGTTGGCAAGTATGCGTCACGTCCACTTTTCCTCCATATAAACAGCGTGCCGGCCCAGTCACGTTATAACATCTACGGCTTTTGGAGCTCAGTGCGCAACTGCACACACAACAAGAAGGAGACTATTATATATGTCTCCGTTATTCATAGGTTTATCTATAACCCATAAGGTAGGCAGGCACGGAGCTATTGCTCAGCGTGTGTTCATTCCAGCCGGCACGTTAATACACTGACACACAACACCCTGATTCCCATCATGCATTGCTTCAAAACTACGGCAAGTAGTAATGTCCAAAAATAGATAGTGACAGAGAATAGAACGAGGATGGACAATTCAACCCTAAACTCAATCCTTTCCATCCATCCATCCATCCATCCATCTTCTTCCGCTTATCCGAGGTCGGGTCGCGGGGGCAGCAGCTTAAGCAGGGAAGCCCAGACTTCCCTCTCCCCAGCCACTTCGTCCAGCTGCCCATACCTATGCTCCTTTTAAAGGCTGTGCTACTGGCTGCAAAGCATTGCACTTTCAAATACAACAATGAGTAGAGAGGAGTGTTATGTGCTGCGATGAGGTGGCGACTTGTCCAGGGTGTACCCCGCCTTTCGCCTGATTGTAGCTGAGATAGGCTCCAGCGACCCCGAAGGGAATACGCGGTAGAAAATGGATGGATGGATGGAGTGTTATGTGTGTGTATATGTGTAAATAAATGAACACTGAAATTCAAGTATTTATATATATATATATATATATATATATATATATATATATATATGTATGTATGTATGTATGTATGTATGTATGTATGTATGTATGTATGTATGTATGTATGTATGTATGTATGTATGTATGTATGTATGTATGTATGTATGTATGTATATATATATATATATATATATATATATATATATATGCATATATATATATATATATATATATATATATATATATGCATGCATGCATGTATGTATATATATATGCATGTATGTATATATATATATATACATACATCCATATATATATATATATATATATATATATATATATATATATATACATACATGCATATATATATATATATATATATATATATACATACATACATACATACATACATACATACATATATATATATATATATATACATATATATATATATACATATATATATATATACATATATATATATATATATATATATATATATATATATATATATATACATATATACATATATATATATATATATATATATATATATATATATATATATATATATATATATATATATATATATATATATATATATATATATATATATATATATGTGTGTATGTATATATATATATATATATATATATATATAAAAGAAATACTTGAATTTCAGTGAATTCTAGCTATAAATATACTCCACTCCTCTTAACCCCGGCCCGCCCCACCAACCCCGACCCCGCCCAAGCAAAAATGCCAAAGTCATGTGTGAATGAAGCAAAGTAATGTGTAAATAATGTCAATAACTAGATGAACCATCTGTGGCTGTGAAGTGAACACTAGTAAGGTGGTAAATACTGTATAGAGTAGGGTAACCCATGTGGTTCCTGTGGATGTGAACACAATTACTGTAGTGACTCAATAACATAGTGACTGAAACACACAAAGTAATGTGTAAATAATGTCAATAACTAGATGGACCATCTGTGGCTGTGAAGTGAACACTAGTAAGGTGGTAAATACTGTATAGAGTAGGCTAACCCATGTGGTTCCTGTGGATGTGAACATAATTACTGTAGTGACTAAATAACATAGTGACTAAGATACACATAGTGATCATTTTTCAATTCTTTGAACACTAAAAACATCTTTAAATGTTGCTTTTTTTCGGGGCTAATTTTTGCATGTTCAATTGCTGAAATACCAGGAGCTTCGGAGCTAAGCCCTGGGCCTGGCTGGGGACCTCTGGCCCTCTGGCTTATATTTTCAGTCGTTTTCATTAAGTTCTAATCACATGCCTGGTTGCAACATATATGTAGCACAAACGAATGGGGAGACTTTGACATACCATAAAAACTATAGTAACTATCTTTTTTATCGTTGTGTATGCACCTTAGGGGATCTGCTCCAATCTCGTTGTTCTTTGAACCTGTTCACTGTCATAATGACAAATAAAACTCTATTCTATTCTAAACGTTAATAACATAAGAACTTGTAGTTGGACAAAAAAAAATGACACAAACAAACAAATTGCAGTGTTATTTTATTATTTGCTGTAAGGGGGCGTGTTTTTGCATCCTGAATGCGAATAAAATGTGATTGTCCATGTTTGGTTAGCATCAGCTGTCGTGAATGTTTGCTTACCTGGAAACAACAAACAAGACTTTATTGTTATTTTTTTTTTTTTGTGGTTTTTCCTCTTGAAAAACAGATTCGGAGTATTTGAGTTCCTGAGCAACAAGATGCGCGACGAGAGCGGGAAGCTGGACAGCAAGCGTGGATTCCTGTGTGGGCTGGGCGCCGGCGTGGCCGAGGCCGTGTTGGTGGTGTGTCCCATGGAGACGGTCAAGGTCGGCAGCGCCATTGGCAACCTTTCATCAACATCCTTTTTTTTTTTTTGCTTGACTCTTCTCTCTGCTTGTCTTTTTAGGTCAAATTCATCCACGATCAGACATCGGCAAACCCCAAGTACAGAGGATTCTTCCACGGCGTGCGGGAGATCATCAGAACTGAAGGTATTGTAGAAAGTAGCGATGTGGTGTATTGAAGCAATACAAAAGGAATGCCATTGTAAGGTAATAATACTAACACAGACACGTGTAAACGTGTTAGCATAATTACTAATGCTAACAGCGCTAACATGATTACATTGCGATCGCACGTACAAATATGCATGAAAACACTCCTACAGACATCACACACGGGACGGTTTAGTAAGTTTGAAGTGTTTTAGTTATATTGTAAAATTTACCAACGTTGCTTGGAGCGATGAATGAAGAATCCTTTCGAGCCAACACGCTATTATTATACTTCTGGTTCAAGGCACAAAACATTAAGTACACTTAAGCTGAAAAGGTTAACATGCTAATGTTATCACGCTGACATGTTAAAGTTAGCATCCTAGCAGTTACCATGTGTCACGTACCAAGTAATATGACTCCGGGGTGTACGGAGGTAAAATTGACTAAAAACTTAACAGGTTATTATTATCATGTCGAAGTTAGCATCCTAATAGTTAGCATATGTCAAGTACCAAGTAATATGACTCTGAGGTGTACGGAGGTAAAATTGTTCAAAAACATTACCATGATATTGTTATCATGGTAATGTTAGCATGTTAAAGTTAGCATCCCAACAGTTAGCACATGTCAAGTACCAAGTAATATGACTCTGAGGTGTACGGAGGTAAAATTGTTCAAAAACATTACCATGATATTGCTATCATGGTAATGTTAGCATGATAATAGTTAGCATGTGTCAAGTACCAAGTAATATGACTCTGAGGTGCACAATGGCAAAATTGGCTAAAAAGTTAACATGCTATTGTTATCATGCTAACATGTTAAAGTTAGCATCCTAACAGTTAGCACATGTCAAGTACCAAGTAATATGACTCTGAGGTGTACGGAGGTGAAATTGTTCAAAAACATTACCATGATATTGTTATCATGGTAATGTTAGCATGATAATAGTTAGCATATGTCAAGTACCAAGTAATATGACTCTGAGGTGTACAGCGGCAAAATTGGCTAAAAAAGTTAACATGCTATTGTTATCATGCTAACATGTTAAAGTTAGCATCCTAACAGTTAGCACATGTCAAGTACCAAGTAATATGACTCTGAGGTGTACGGAGGTAAAATTGTTCAAAAACATTACCATGATATTGTTATCATGGTAATGTTAGCATGATAATAGTTAGCATATGTCAAGTACCAAGTAATATGACTCTGAGGTGTACAATGGCAAAATTGGCTAAAAAAGTTAACATGCTATTGTTGTCATGCTAACATGTTAAAGTTAGCATCCTAACAGTTAGCACATGTCAAGTACCAAGTAATATGACTCTGAGGTGTACGGAGGTAAAATTGTTCAAAAACATTACCATGATATTGTTATCATGGTAATGTTAGCATGATAATAGTTAGCATCTGTCACGTACCAAGTAATATGACTCTGAGGTGTACGGCGGCAAAATTGGCTAAAAAAGTTAACATGCTATTGTTATCATGCTAACATGTTAAAGTTAGCATCCTAACAGTTAGCATATGTCAAGTACCAAGTAATATGACTCTGAGGTGTACGGAGGTAAAATTGTTCAAAAACATTACCATGATATTGTTATCATGGTAATGTTAGCATGATAATAGTTAGCATATGTCAAGTACCAAGTAATATGACTCTGAGGTGTACAATGGCAAAATTGGCTAAAAAAGTTAACATGCTATTGTTGTCATGCTAACATGTTAAAGTTAGCATCCTAACAGTTAGCACATGTCAAGTACTAAGTAATATGACTCTGAGGTGTACGGAGGTAAAATTGTTCAAAAACATTACCATAATATTGTTATCATGGTAATGTTAGCATGATAATAGTTAGCATCTGTCACGTACCAAGTAATATGACTCTGAGGTGTACGGCGGCAAAATTGGCTAAAAAAAAAAGTGCGCTTGTGTTGAATTGAGAATCGGTTTTGAATGGAATCATCACCTCAGTGTACGTACGCAATGTTTTAGGATAATGAATGTGTCGAGGGAACACTGGTAAAAGTGTGTTGGTGTAAAACGCTGATGACGATGGACAATGTGTGCAGGACTCAGAGGGACCTATCAGGGTCTGACGGCCACTGTGCTCAAACAAGGATCCAATCAGGCCATCCGCTTCTACGTGATGACCTCTCTCAGGAACTGGTACAAAGGTAAAAGCCACAGCTAACTGCTGTTATTATGTGCACAATACTGCATGTACACTGTGTGCACCTGAGGTGTGCCTAATACTGTTATGTGTCTATACTACATGTACACTGTGTGCACTAATACTGTTATTATGTGCACAATACTGCATGTACGCTGTGTGCACCTGAGGTGTGCCTAATACTGTTATTATGTGTACAATACTGCATGTACACTGTGTGCACCTGAGGTGTGCCTAATACTGTTATTATGTGCACAATACTGCATGTACACTGTGTGCACCTGAGGTGTGCCTAATACTGTTATTATGTGTCAATACTACATGTACACTGTGTGCACTAATACAGTTATTATGTGTACAATACTGCATGTACACTGTGTGCACCTGAGGTGTGCCTAATACTGTTATGTGTCTATACTACATGTACACTGTGTGCACCTGAGGTGTGCCTAATACTGTTATTATGTGCACAATACTGCATGTACACTGTGTGCACCTGAGGTGTGCCTAATACTGTTATGTGTCTATACTACATGTACACTGTGTGCACTAATACTGTTATTATGTGCACAATACTGCATGTACGCTGTGTGCACCTGAGGTGTGCCTAATACTGTTATTATGTGTACAATACTGCATGTACACTGTGTGCACCTGAGGTGTGCCTAATACTGTTATTATGTGCACAATACTGCATGTACACTGTGTGCACCTGAGGTGTGCCTAATACTGTTATTATGTGCACAATACTGCATGTACACTGTGTGCACCTGAGGTGTGCCTAATACTGTTATGTGTCTATACTACATGTACACTGTGTGCACTAATACTGTTATTATGTGCACAATACTGCATGTACACTGTGTGCACCTGAGGTGTGCCTAATACTGTTATTATGTGCACAATACTGCATGTACACTGTGTGCACCTGAGGTGTGCCTAATACTGTTATGTGTCTATACTACATGTACACTGTGTGCACTAATACTGTTATTATGTGCACAATACTGCATGTACACTGTGTGCACCTGAGGTGTGCCTAATACTGTTATTATGTGTACAATACTGCATGTACACTGTGTGCACCTGAGGTGTGCCTAATACTGTTATGTGTCTATACTACATGTACACTGTGTGCACTAATACTGTTATTATGTGCACAATACTGCATGTACGCGGTGTGCACCTGAAGTGTGCCTAATACTGTTATGTGTCTATACTACATGTACACTGTGTGCACTAATACTGTTATTATGTGCACAATACTGCATGTACACTGTGTGCACCTGAGGTGTGCCTAATACTGTTATTATGTGCACAATACTGCATGTACACTGTGTGCACTAATACTGTTATTATGTGTACAATACTGCATGTACACTGTGTGCACCTGAGGTGTGCCTAATACTGTTATTATGTGCACAATACTGCATGTACACTGTGTGCACCTGAGGTGTGCCTAATACTGTTATTATGTGCACAATACTGCATGTACACTGTGTGCACCTGAGGTGTGCCTAATACTGTTATGTGTCTATACTACATGTACACTGTGTGCACTAATACTGTTATTATGTGCACAATACTGCATGTACACTGTGTGCACCTGAGGTGTGCCTAATACTGTTATTATGTGTACAATACTGCATGTACACTGTGTGCACCTGAGGTGTGCCTAATACTGTTATGTGTCTATACTACATGTACACTGTGTGCACTAATACTGTTATTATGTGCACAATACTGCATGTACGCGGTGTGCACCTGAAGTGTGCCTAATACTGTTATGTGTCTATACTACATGTACACTGTGTGCACTAATACTGTTATTATGTGCACAATACTGCATGTACACTGTGTGCACCTGAGGTGTGCCTAATACTGTTATTATGTGCACAATACTGCATGTACACTGTGTGCACTAATACTGTTATTATGTGTACAATACTGCATGTACACTGTGTGCACTAATACTGTTATTATGTGTACAATACTGCATGTACACTGTGTGCACCTGAGGTGTGCCTAATACTGTTATTATGTGCACAATACTGCATGTACACTGTGTGCACCTGAGGTGTGCCTAATACTGTTATTATGTGCACAATACTGCATGTACACTGTTTGCACTAATACTGTTATTATGTGTACAATACTGCATGTACACTGTGTGCACCTGAGGTGTGCCTAATACTGTTATTATGTGCACAATACTGCATGTACACTGTGTGCACCTGAGGTGTGCCTAATATAACGGGACTTTTGTGCACTAAGGTGACGACCCGAACAAAGCCATTAACCCCTTGATAACGGGATCGTTCGGAGCCGTGGCAGGAGCCGCCAGTGTGTTTGGAAACACTCCGGTGGATGTCATCAAAACCAGGATGCAGGCCAGTCACCACAACTTTTATTTTGAAACATCCCCAAGGTGTGAATATATCCCAAACACTTCTTGTGTGGCGCCACAGGGTCTGGAAGCACACAAGTACAAAAGCACCTTGGACTGCGCCGTCAAGATCATGAAGCACGAGGGTCCCTTGGCGTGAGTCTATTAAGAGTTTACTAGTCAGTTTAGGGTGGAACCTTGATTTACAAGCCCCCGTTTCCATATGAGTTGGGAAATCAATCAATCAATCAATCAATGTTTATTTATATAGCCCTAAATCACTAGTGTCTCAAAGGGCTGTACAAGCCACAACGACATCCTCGGTGTCGAGTGGGTCTGATATAATATTGTGAAAGTCCAACACATCAGCGAAAGTCCAGTCCATGGTGGGGCCAGCGGGAACCATCCCGAGTGGAGACGGGTCAGCAGCGTAGAGATGTCCCCATCTGATGGACAGGCTAGCGGTCCACCCCGGAGCAGAGTAGAAAAGAAAAGAAAAGAAACGGCAGATCAACTGGTCTAAAAAGGGAGTCTATTTAAAGGCTAGAGTATACAAATGAGTTTTAAGATGAGACTTAAATGCTTCTACTGAGGTAGCATCTCTAACTTTTACCGGGAGGGCATTCCATAGTATTGGAGCCCGAATAGAAAACGCTCTATAGCCCGCAGACTTTTTTTGGGCTCTGGGAATCACTAATAAGCCGGAGTTCTTTGAACGCAGATTTCTTGTCGGGACATATGGTACAATACAATCGTCAAGATAGGCAGGAGCTTGACCGTGTAGTATTTTATACGTAAGTAGTAAAACCTTAAAGTCGCATCTTAGGTGCACAGGAAGCCAGTGCAAGTGAGCCAGTATAGGCGTAATATGATCAAACTTTCTTGTTTTTGTCAAAAGTCTAGCAGCCGCATTTTGTACCATCTGTAATCTTTTAATGCTAGACATAGGGAGGCCCGAAAATAATACGTTACAGTAATCGAGACGAGATGTAACGAACGCATGGATAATGATCTCAGCATCGCTTGTGGACAAAATGGAACGAATTTTAGCGATATTACGGAGATGAAAGAAGGCCGTTTTAGTAACACTCTTAATGTGTGACTCAAACGAGAGAGTTGGGTCGAAGATAATACCCAGATTCTTTACCGAGTCGCCTTGTTTAATTTTTTGGTTGTCAAATGTTAAGGTGGTATTATTAAATAGATGTTGGTGTTGAGCAGGACCGATAATCAGCATTTCCGTTTTCTTAGCGTTGAGTTGCAAAAAGTTAGCGGACATCCATTGTTTAATTTCATTAAGACACGCCTCCAGCTGACTACAATCCGGCGTGTTGGTCAGCTTTAGGGGCATGTAGAGTTGGGTGTCATCAGCATAACAGTGAAAGCTAACACCGTATTTGCGTATAATGTCACCTAGCGGCAGCATGTAAATACTAAAGAGTGCAGGGCCAAGAACTGAACCCTGGGGAACTCCGCACGTTACCTTAACATAGTCCGAGGTCACATTGTTATGGGAGACACACTGCATCCTGTCAGTAAGATAAGAGTTAAACCAAGACAAGGCTAAGTCTGACATCCCAATACGCGTTTTGATACGCTCTAATAAAATATTATGATCAACAGTATCGAAAGCGGCGCTAAGATCAAGAAGCAGCAACATAGATGAAGCATCAGAATCCATCGTCAGCAATAGATCATTAGTCATTTTTGCGAGGGCTGTCTCCGTAGAGTGATTTGCCCTGAAACCGGATTGAAAAGGTTCACAGAGATTGTTAGTCACTAAGTGTTCATTTAGCTGCTGTGCGACAATTTTTTCGAGAATTTTCGAGATAAACGGTAGGTGGGACACCGGCCGGTAGTTCACCATGAGGTCAGGATCGAGGTTAGGTCTTTTGAGTAGAGGATGAATAACCGCTTTTTTGAATGCTAGAGGAACAGTACCAGAGGAAAGTGATAGGTTTATAATATTTAACACTGATGGACCAAGTAATACAAAAAGCTCCTTGATAAGTTTCCCAGGAATTGGGTCAAGTAAACATGTTGTTTGTTTTGTCCCATTTACACATTTTGACAATTCCTCCAATGTTATTTCATCAAAGAGAGAGAAACTATTTTGGAGGGCAGTATCCGTCGTATATACAGTCATATCTGTGTTAATAGAACCCAGTTGTGGCTGGGATGCATTGTCTTTAATCTCTTTTCTGATGAGTTCAATTTTCTTATTAAAGAAATTCATAAAGTCATCTGCTGAGTGGGTGGAGCTACTGGGAGGAGTCCCTTGTTGGGTTAGCGATGCTACTGTACTAAACAAAAATTTAGGATCATTTTTGTTGAGGTGGATGAGATTTGAGTAATATTTAGCTTTAGCTGAGGTAAGCATGCGTTTATAAGTTATTAAACTATCACTCCATGCTTGATGGAAAACCTCAAGTTTAGTCGCACGCCATTTGCGTTCCAGCTTTCTACATGATAATTTCTGGGCTTTAGTTTCTTCTGTAAACCATGGGGTACGCCTTTTAGGGGCCCTTTTTAGCTTTAGCGGTGCTACAATATCAATGGTGTCGCGCAGGGCGTCGTTAAAGTTGTTAGTGAGGTTATCAATAGAGCCCACATAATTTGGGAAAGGTGCCATTACTGAAGGCAGTAGGTCAGTAAGAGTCGTCGTTGTGGCAGTATTAATGTTGCGGCTGCTATAGTAGTTATTATTATTATTATTAGTTTGTTGACAATGAGTCCGAACTTCGAATTTTATAAGGTAATGATCGGACATTACTTTAGTGTACGGGAGTATCGTAACTTTAGAGGTGGTGACACCCCTGACAAGCACTAGATCTATCGTATTACCGTTGCGATGCGTGGGTTCATTTATTATTTGTGTAAGACCACAGCTATCAATTATAGTCTGGAGCGCCACGCATGGAGGGTCCGATGGGGTATTCATATGGATGTTAAAGTCTCCCATTATGATTATATTGTCGGCGTGCGTCACTAGATCAGCAACGAACTCTGAAAATTCATTGATAAAGTCCGAATAGGGCCCAGGGGGGCGGTAGATGACAGCCAGGTGCAGAGGCAGCGGTGTGACAAACCTCATAGTGAGCACCTCAAACGAGTTATATTTATTATTTAGGTCCGAGGTAAGGCTAAAGTTTTTGTTGTATATTAGTGCAACACCCCCACCCCTTTTAATGGGGCGGGCAATATGCGTTCCCGCATAGCCAGGAGGAGACGCCTCACCCAGCGCAAAAAATTCGTCTGGTTTGAGCCAGGTCTCGGCTAAACCAACGACATCAAGATTGTTGTCTCTGATGACTTCATTAACTAATAACGTTTTGGAAGACAATGACCTTATGTTTAAAAAGCCCATATTATAGGTAATGGGCTGTTTTGAGGAGTTTTTGTTGAAAGTATCCGTAGTAGCAATATTAATAATGTTACGTTTATTATGCATAGTGCACTTTAAATAATTTCGACCATATCTAGGAATTGATATGACAGGAATTTTTAGATTGTTTGCCACCTCAGTAAAATGCATGTCCACCTCTGACGCAGAAAAAACATTATGTGAGTTGTATATTATTCTAGAAGAATTGCTATGTGTGCAGGGATTATCCAGCCTGGCGCTGGCTAGTTCTAGCTTAACAGACTCCTTATTAGCGCTTCTTTGTGGATTAGCATTTAGCTTTTTCGTTAGCCCCGCTAACAACAACGCATTTAGCTTTGTTGTTAGCCCCGCCCGACACCCCCGCTTCTGCTTCCGAGCGCACCGCTTACGTCTTTTTCGCTGACCGTCTCCGCTGGTAGTCGACGCCGCTGCTTCAAAGGCCACTGCTGGATGTAGCTCGCGAAGAATTCCCAAGCTAGCGAGCAGGTCCATCGTACACGCATCTATCAGCCCAAAATGGCCCGATCTCTCCACATCCAGAATTGTAAGTCGGTCGTAAGTGATCACGGAGTGAACACGCTGTGAGCCAGCCATGAAATTGACTGAATTGAGGGGTATTTTTGCCCTCACTTCCAGGAGCGCTCGCACGAAGCCGCTGCTCTGAAGCGCAGCCATCTTTTTTAAGGTGTTAGATGTAAAATATAAACGGAATACAATGATTTGCAAATCCTTTTCAAGCCATATTCAGTTGAATGCACTACAAAGACAACATATTTGATGTTCAAACTCATAAACTTTTATGTTTTTTTTTTGCAAATAATAATTAACTTAGATTTTCATGGCTGCAACACGTGCCAAAGTAGTTGGGAAAGGGCATGTTCACCACTGTGTTACATGGCCTTTCCTTTTAACAACACTCGGTAAAGGTTTGGGAACTGAGGAGACACATTTTTGAAGCTTCTCAGGTGGAATTCTTTCCCATTCTTGCTTGATGTACAGCTTAAGTCTACAGGCAGGCCAGTCTAGTACCCGCACTCTTTTACTATGAAGCCACGCTGTTGTAACACGTGGCTTGGCATTGTCTTGCTGAAATAAGCAGGGGCGTCCATGGTAACGTTGCTTGGATGGCAACATATGTTGCTACGAAACCTGTATGTACCTTTCAGCATTAATGGTGCCTTCACAGATGTGTAAGTTACCCATGTCTTGGGCACTAATACACCCCCATACCATCACACATGCCCGCTGTTCAACTTTGCACCTATAACAATCCGGATGGTTCTTTTCCTCTTTGGTCCGGAGGACACGACGTCCACAGTTTCCAAAAACAATTAGAAATGTGGACTCGTCAGACCAAGGAACACTTTTCCACTTTGCATTACTTAGATAAGCTCAGCGGCGTTTCTGGGTGTTGTTGATAAACGGCTTTGGCTTTGCATAGTAGTTTTAACTTGCACTTACAGATGTAGCGACCAACTGTAGTTACTGACAGTGGGTTTCTGAAGTGTTCCTGAGCCCATGTGGTGATATCCTTTACACCAGGGGTCACCAACGCGGTGCCCGCGGGCACCAGGTAGCCCGTAAGGACCAGATGAGTAGCCCGCTGGCCTGTTCTAAAAATAGCTCAAATAGCAGCACTTACCAGTGAGCTGCCTCTATTTTTTAAATTGTATTTATTTACTAGCAAGCTGGTCTCACTTTGCCCGACATTTTTAATTCTAAGAGAGACAAAACTCAAGTACAATTTGAAAATCCAAGAAAATATTTTAAAGACTTGGTCTTCACTTGTTTAAATAAATTCTTTTTTTTTTTTTACTTTGCTTCTTATAACTTTCAGAAAGACAATTTTAGAGAAAAAATACAACCTTGAAAATGATTTTAGGATTTTTAAACACATATACCTTTTTACCTTTTAAATTCCTTCCTCTTCTTTCCTGACAATTTAAATCAATGTTCAAGTAAATTTATTTTTTTTATTGTAAAGAATAATAAATAAATTTTAATTTAATTCTTCATTTTAGCTTCTGTTTTTTCGACGAAGAATATTTGTGAAATATTTCTTCAAACTTATTATGATTAAAATTCAAAAAAATTATTTTGGCAAATCTAGAAAATCTGTAGAATCAAATGTAAATCTTATTTCAAAGTCTTTTGAATTTCTTTTAAAATTTTTGTTCTGGAAAATCTAAAAGAAATAATGATTTGTCTTTGTTAGAAATATAGCTTGGTCCAATTTGTTATATATTCTAACAAAGTGCAGATTGGATTTTAACCTATTTAAAACATGTCATCAAAATTCTAAAATCAATCTTAATCAGGAAAAATTACTAATGATGTTCCATAAATTCTTTTTTTAAGTTTTTCTCTTCTTTTTTTCGGTTGAATTTTGAATTTTAAAGAGTCGAAATTGAAGATAAACTATGTTTCAAAATTTAATTGTAATTTTTTTCGTGTTTTCTCCTCTTTTAAACCGTTCAATTAAGTGTAAATATCATTAATTACTAATAATAACATAGAGTTAAAGGTCAATTGAGCAAATTGGCTATTTCTGGCAATTTATTGAAGTGTGTATCAAACTGGTAGCCCTTCGCATTAATCACTACCCAAGAAGTAGCTCTTGCTTTCAAAAAGGTTGCTGACCCCTGCTTTACACACTGATGTCGCATGTTGATGCAGTACCGCCTGAGGGATCAAAGGTCACGGGCATTGCCGCTTACGTGCAGGGATTTCTCCAGATTCTCTGAACCTTTTGATGATATTACGGACCGTGAATAAATTATCAACAACACCCAGAAACGCCGCCGCCTTCGCTGGGCCCGAGCTCATCTAAGATGGACTGACGCAAAGTGTAAAAGTGTTCTGTGGTCTGACGAGTCCACATTTCAAATTGTTTTTGGAAACCGTGGACGTCGTGTCTTCCGGACAATAGAGGAAAAGAACCATCCGGACTGTTCTAGGCGCATGTGTGATGGTATGGGGGTGTATTAGTGCCCAAGACATGGGTAACTTAAACATCTGTGAAGTCACCTTTAATGCTGAACGATACATACAGGTTTTGGAGCAACATATGTTGCCATCCAAGCAACGTTATCATGGACGCCCCTGCTTATTTCAGGATGACAATGCCAAGCCAGGTGTTACTTCATAGTAAAATAGTGACGCACAATGACTGAGTGAATGTAGTTCGCACACGGAAGCATATTTGCGGGATCTAAAAGTTTGTAAATCGAAAAAAAGAGGGGTTCGTAAAGCGAGGTTCCACAGTATTTCCCTGGCGACAAACTATTTTCTCTTTAAAATGTGAAAAAGTTGTCAAACATGATTTCATATCAATGATTTATTTGTTGTGTGAGCACAAAGATTGTTAGTCAACTTTATTAAAACCAAATCACATTTTCCTGGTCTTGGTGCGGTCCAGGTTCTACAAAGGCACCGTGCCCCGTCTGGGGCGGGTGTGCATGGACGTGGCCATCGTCTTCATCATCTACGAGGAGGTGGTCAAGGTCCTGAACATAGTCTGGAAGACGGACTGAGACGGGAGGCGGTCCCTCTCGCTCCTTCTAGTCTCTCCGCGGGGTTGGTCGTGGTTTTTATCCAAGCAGCATCCAGCAGAAGCACCGTGTTCCATGAGCGCGCTGACGCGAGACCAGGGTGTGGAGTTCTGCGAGGACCAGTTTTACTCTTCTTAATGTGATCTTAATCCATGGTGACTCAGTCCAAGGTGATCTTGACAAAGAAATACTTGAATATTTTACAGTACTACTAGTTATGCAATTAGGACTTTTACTTTGCTGCCACGGTACACTAACGTATCCAAATAGCATTTTTTTTTATCGTACACATTTTATGCTGACGTGCAAATGCAGAAATGTATTCAGCCTCCAGGCAGAGTCTATGAAAAGTGCCATTATGTGTTATGACTGGGTTATTTGGGATGTAAAAAATCTTTTTTTTTTCTTTTAAAGATGACTATATATGATATTCTGTTAACAGTGCCTTCCATGTCATTCCACAGAAGATTTTATATCAGATCAACTATATTATATGAGTATTGTAATATAGCCATCATGCAGCTTGTGAATGTTTACACCAGCAAGTGTCTATCAAACATCAGATGATTAATAATATTAGCGCCTGTGCCTCTAGAGTGACTAATTCTAATGTGAAAATAAATATTGGAATGTATCAGATGATTAATAATATTAGCTCCTGTGCCTCTAGAGTGACTAATTCTAATGTGAAAATAAATATCGGAATGTAAATGAAAAAGTGTCAATCATTCATTTGTGCGCGCGCGCGCTTCGCGTCGTGACCTTGCTTGGCGCCGCTTGGACTTTCTCGCTTGCCGTAGATGTCAGCTCGCTGCGGGCCAAACTCCAAGATGCCCGCCGTCGACTTCTTCCTCCTACCGCTGCTCTAAACGTGGAAGTGGGCGAAAATGTCGCTCGGCGGAGAAGGCAGCCGGGGCTTCTACTTCAACACCGTCTTGTCCCTGGCTCGCTCGCTGGCGGCTCATCGGCAAGCGCCGCTCGACAAGGTAGCTCTCCGGCTAGCATAGCTAGCTGTCAGGAGGGGCAAATGCTAGCTCAGGGTTTCACTTCTCTTTTTCCCTTTTTATCTTTCTAAATGTCCACACAAGTACTAATATGTTACTTTGTTCATCCCATAAGTCACCCATCGTATTGTTTACTACAGACTAAGGAAGGCTAATGTTGGCTGTTATTAACCTCTAATCCCCCACCTTATACCTACTGTACTGTACCTACTACAACTATTATGTACTATTGTAATAATTACCAGAGGTGTGGACTCGAGTCACATGACTTGGACTCGAGTCAGACTCGAGTCATGAATTTGATGACTTTAGACTCGACTTGACAAAATGTAAAGAGACTTGCAACTCGACTTAGACTTTAACATCAATGACTTGTGACTTCACTTGGACTTGAGCCTTTTGACTTGACATGACTTGCTACTTTCCCCAAAACCCAAAGCTTAAAAAGTTATTTGGGAGCGCTCCGTATCTTTCATTTTGTACGTGTCTGTCTGTCTATCAGCGTGTGTGCTGCGTGTCAGCGTGTGTGCTCTCAGTACAACAGCCAATCAAATTAGTTATACGTTGTTTTCATCACACAGCATTCAGCCAATCAAATTGCAGGACAACCACCGAACAAGAGTTGTCAAACAATGCGGCAGAGAGAAACAATTATGCCAAAGTTGGTTTCGTTCGGGTATAAAAACTACGACTTGGTCAACAAAAAACGAATTGCGTATGCAAATCACGCAGATCGAATATTACAGACGGAGACGCAACAACTTCCAACTTCGTTCAACATTTGAAGTTGCACAAAGAAGGGTAAGTTTTGAATGTAAGATAACGTTTATTGGCTAAGTAACATGACTTTTATTTGCTGTGTAGTTAAATCAGTGAGGCTGTAAACTCACTGCTAACGTCATAACCATAGACATCTTATAAGTAGACGCAGCATCGAGCGCTACTGCCTACTGGCGCAGACGAGACGCGGGGCCGCCATCTTGGAGTGGTGATCCGCTCCACTCAGTGCAATTCATTTGTCAGGAGCAATGAACTGTCAGCGCATTTAATTCATTTTACCTCACTGAATACCACTGATTTTCACGCGGTTTTTTGTCATACGTGTAGCTATGATAACGGACACATGTTTTGGCAAGTTTTATTATTCATAGTTTGCTTAACAGTAATATAATATTCTTATACGCTATAAGTGACCAGACGTCCGAGATCAAAACTGGGAATATAATCCCAGAGAAGGGGGAAAAAACGGTAAGCTATTTTTAAATTGAAGAAACAATATGATTAGGTTATATATACATGCGTATATCCTACATAAACAATGTATGAATACATTAGATATCTATATATCTTAGGGACCTATAGACTGCAGCAGCAGAGAGTTTATTCTGTCTTGACACTTTGTATTGATATGTTGTATTACATTCTTCCCTTAAATGATAATGTTTACAGTGATTGTTATGTATGTATTTTTTATGTATGTCGCTTTGGATAAAAGCGTCTGCCAAATACTTAAACATATACAAACACCTGAAAGTCTTTATATCAGCTAAAACCACCAATTTGTTTCACTACATTCAGAATAAAACCAAATGCTGTCTTACCCAACAATGTTAGTATTTGAATATTGTTACTTGAAGACTTATTCCTGGTTACAATTATACTGTTAAGAAAGTATTGTCTTATATTTTGCCTAAAATGAGAATGCATCATAATCAGTGGCGGCTGGTGAATTTTGTTTTAGGTGGGGCTGAAAGTTTGTAAACCAAACCCCTGTAGGGGCGTCATCCTCCCCCAGAAGATTTATTTGTGATTTTCACATACAAATATTGAAGATCTTTGCTCCTTCTCAACTCTGTGGTAATATTATTTTCATAAAATACAACCAATAGTATGTTAATGTTTGTTTTGGCAAATGTTTTTATTCTGTAAAGGAATGAGTTAAATGTTTAAAATTGTTTAAACTATTAAAATGACTGGTTAATAGTGCTATTATGAATTGCAATGTCAGCACTATTTTTTTTCCTGCTATTTCAAATGCACTTGTTTTAATAAATAAATACAGCGTTTTAAAAACATACACAATCTGTGTAAAAATATTAGTCTGTGGTTAAAAGGACTTGAAAGGACTCGAAACTCAAAATGCAGGACTTGGGACTCGACTTGAGACTTTCCAGTCTTGACTTTGGACTTGACTCGGGACTTGCCTGTCTTGACTCGGGACTTGACTCGAGACTTGAGGGCAAAGACTTGAGACTTACTTGTGACTTGCAAAGCAATGACTTGGTCCCACCTCTGATAATTACTACTTCATATTACGATTATTGCGACCGAAATATTCACGGTTATCACGATACAGTTGAAAATTATTACTTCATAGCCCGATTATTGCGACCAAAATGTTCACAATTATCACGATATCATTGTTGAAAATAATGATTACTTCATATCACGATTATTGCTACCAAAAATGTTCACGGTAGCAATCATTTTGATATTATTGCCACAACAACTATTATGTACTAGTTTAATAATTACTACTTAATATCACGATTATTGCGACCAAATTGTTCACAGTTATCACGATATCATTGTTGAAAATAATTATTACTTCATATCACGATTATTGCTACCAAAAATGTTCACGGTTATCACGATATCATTGTTGAAAATAATGATTACTTCATATCACGATTATTGCTATCAAAATGCTCACGGTAGCAATAATGTTGATATTATTGCTACAACAACTATTATGTACTATTTTAATAATTACTACTTCATATCACGATTATTGTGACCAAAATGTTCACGGTTATCACGATATTGTTGAAAATAATTATTACTTCATATCACGATTATTGCTATCAAAATGTTCACGGTAGCAATTATTTTGATATTATTGCCACAACAACTATTATGTACTATTTTAATAATTACTACTTAATATCATGATTATTGCTACCAAATTGTTCACAGTTATCACGATATCATTGTTGAAAATAATGATTACTTCATATCACGATTATTGCTATCAAAATGTTCACGGTAGCAATTATTTTAATATTATTGCTACAACAACTATTATGTACTAGTTTAATAATTACTACTTCATATCACAATTATTGCGACCAAAATGTTCACAATTATCACAATATCATTGTTGAAAATAATGATTACTTCATATCACGATTATTGCTACCAAAAATGTTCACGGTAGCAATCATTTTGATATTATTGCTACAACAACTATTATGTACTAGTTTAATAATTACTACTTAATATCACGATTATTGCGACCAAAATGTTCACAATTATCACGATATCATTGTTGAAAATAATGATTACTTCATATCACGATTATTGATACCAAAAATGTTCACGGTAGCAATCATTTTGATAATATTGCTACAGCAACTATTATGTACTATTTTAATAATTACTACATAATATCACGATTATTGCGACCAAATTGTTCACAGTTATCACGATATCATTGTTGAAAATAATGATTACTTCATATCACGATTATTGCTATCAAAATGTTCACGGTAGCAATTATTTTGATATTATTGCTACAACAACTATTATGTACTAGTTTAAAAATTACTACTTCATATCACGATTATTGCGACCAAAATGTTCACAATTATCACGATATTGTTGAAAATAATGATTACTTCATATCACGATTATTGCTACCAAAAATGTTCACGGTAGCAATAATTTTGATATTATTGCCACAACAACTATTATGTACTATTTTAATAATTACTACATAATATCACGATTATTGCGACCAAATTGTTCACAGTTATCACGATATCATTGTTGAAAATAATGATTACTTCATATCACGATTATTGCTATCAAAATGTTCACGGTAGCAATTATTTTGATATTATTGCTACAACAACTATTATGTACAAGTTTAATAATTACTACTTCATATCACGATTATTGTGACCAAAATGTTCACGGTTATCACGATACAATAGTTGAAAATTACTACTTCATAGCCCGATTATTGCGACCAAAATGTTCACAATTATCACGATATCATTGTTGAAAATAATTATTACTTCATATCACGATTATTGCTACCAAAATGTTCACGGTAGCAATCATTTTGATATTATTGCTACAACAACTATTATGTACTATTTTAAAAATTACTACTTCATATCACGATTATTGCAACCAAAATGTTTATGATATTTCACGATATCTTTGGTGAAAATAATGATTACTTCATACCACTATTATTGCGACCAAAATGTTCACAATTATCACGATATCCTTGTTGAAAATAATGATTACTTCATATCACGATTATTGCTACCAAAAATGTTCACGGTAGCAATAATTTTGATATTATTGCCACAACAACTATTATGTACTATTTTAATAATTACTACATAATATCACGATTATTGCGACCAAATTGTTCACAGTTATCACGATATCATTGTTGAAAATAATGATTACTTCATATCACGATTATTGCTATCAAAATGTTCACGGTAGCAATTATTTTGATATTATTGCTACAACAACTATTATGTACAAGTTTAATAATTACTACTTCATATCACGATTATTGTGACCAAAATGTTGACGGTTATCACGATACAATAGTTGAAAATTACTACTTCATAGCCCGATTATTGCGACCAAAATGTTCACAATTATCACGATATCATTGTTGAAAATAATTATTACTTCATATCACGATTATTGCTACCAAAATGTTCACGGTAGCAATCATTTTGATATTATTGCCACAACAACTATTATGTACTATTTTAATAATTACTACATAATATCACGATTATTGCGACCAAATTGTTCACAGTTATCACGATATCATTGTTGAAAATAATGATTACTTCATATCACGATTATTGCTATCAAAATGTTCACGGTAGCAATTATTTTGATATTATTGCTACAACAACTATTATGTACAAGTTTAATAATTACTACTTCATATCACGATTATTGTGACCAAAATGTTCACGGTTATCACGATACGATAGTTGAAAATTACTACTTCATAGCCCGATTATTGCGACCAAAATGTTCACAATTATCACGATATCATTGTTGAAAATAATTATTACTTCATATCACGATTATTGCTACCAAAATGTTCACGGTAGCAATCATTTTGATATTATTGCTACAACAACTATTATGTACTATTTTAAAAATTACTACTTCATATCACGATTATTGCAACCAAAATGTTTATGATATTTCACGATATCTTTGGTGAAAATAATGATTACTTCATACCACTATTATTGCGACCAAAATGTTCACAATTATCACGATATCCTTGTTGAAAATAATGATTACTTCATATCACGATTATTGCTACCAAAAATGTTCACGGTAGCAATAATTTTGATATTATTGCCACAACAACTATTATGTACTATTTTAATAATTACTACATAATATCACGATTATTGCGACCAAATTGTTCACAGTTATCACAATATCATTGTTGAAAATAATGATTACTTCATATCACGATTATTGCTATCAAAATGTTCACGGTAGCAATTATTTTGATATTATTGCTACAACAACTATTATGTACAAGTTTAATAATTACTACTTCATATCACGATTATTGTGACCAAAATGTTGACGGTTATCACGATACAATAGTTGAAAATTACTACTTCATAGCCCGATTATTGCGACCAAAATGTTCACAATTATCACGATATCATTGTTGAAAATAATTATTACTTCATATCACGATTATTGCTACCAAAATGTTCACGGTAGCAATCATTTTGATATTATTGCCACAACAACTATTATGTACTATTTTAATAATTACTACATAATATCACGATTATTGCGACCAAATTGTTCACAGTTATCACGATATCATTGTTGAAAATAATGATTACTTCATATCACGATTATTGCTATCAAAATGTTCACGGTAGCAATTATTTTGATATTATTGCTACAACAACTATTATGTACAAGTTTAATAATTACTACTTCATATCACGATTATTGTGACCAAAATGTTCACGGTTATCACGATACGATAGTTGAAAATTACTACTTCATAGCCCGATTATTGCGACCAAAATGTTCACAATTATCACGATATCATTGTTGAAAATAATTATTACTTCATATCACGATTATTGCTACCAAAATGTTCACGGTAGCAATCATTTTGATATTATTGCTACAACAACTATTATGTACTATTTTAAAAATTACTACTTCATATCACGATTATTGCAACCAAAATGTTTATGATATTTCACGATATCTTTGGTGAAAATAATGATTACTTCATACCACTATTATTGCGACCAAAATGTTCACAATTATCACGATATCCTTGTTGAAAATAATGATTACTTCATATCACGATTATTGCTACCAAAAATGTTCACGGTAGCAATCATTTTGATATTATTGCCACAACAACTATTATGTACTATTTTAATAATTACTACTTAATATCACGATTATTGCGACCAAATTGTTCACGGTTATCACAATACAATAGTTGAAAATTATTACTTCATAGCACGATTATTGCGACCAAAATGTTCACAATTATCACGATATCATTGTTGAAAAATAATTATTATTTCATATCACGATTATTGCTACCAAAAATTTTCACGATAGCAATCATTTTGATATTATTGCCACAACAACTATTATGTACTATTTTAATAATTACTACTTCATATCACGATTATTGCGACCAAAATGTTCACGGTTATCACGATATCGTTGTTGAAAATAATTATTACTTCATATCACGATTATTGCTATCAAAATGTTCACGGTAGCAATTATTTTTGATATTATTGCTACAACAACTATTATGTACTAGTTTAATAATTACTACTTAATATCACGATTATTGCGACCAAAATGTTCACAATTATCACGATATCATTGTTGAAAATAATTACTTCATATCACGATTATTGCTACCAAAATGTTCACGGTTATCACGATATCATTGTTGAAAATAATTATTACTTCATATCACGATTATTGCTACCAAAATGTTCACGGTTATCACGATATCATTGTTGAAAGTAATTATTACTTCATATCACAATCATTGCCACCAAAATGTTCATGGTTATCACGATATCCATCCATCCATTTTCTACCGCTTGTCCCTTTCGGGGTCACAGGGGGTGCTGGAGCCTATCTCAGCTGCATTCGTGCAGAAGGCGGGGTACACCCTGGACAAGTCGCCACCTCATCACAGGGCCAACACAGATAGACAGACAACATTCACACTCACATTCACACACTAGGGACCATTTAGTGTTGCCAATCAACCTATCCTCAGGTGCATGTCTTTGGAGGTGGGAGGGGCCTATCCCCAGGTGCATGTCTTTGGAGGTGGGAGGGGCCTATCCCCAGGTGCATGTCTTTGGAGGTGGGAGGAAGCCGGAATACCCGGAAGGAACCCACGCAGTCACGGGGAGAACATGCAAACTCCTCACAGAAAGATCCCGAGCCCGGAATTGAACCCAGAAACCCCTGTTCCACCGTGCTGCCCTCATGTTATGTGACGCTTGATTAATTGTTTAATGAATGTAACTAATACAAATTGATAAAATCCTGACCGCATAAAAGAAATAGAAGGTAAAATAAAGTCGGTGACTGCTAAAAAAAGGTGAATAGAAGGTCAATAAAAAGTAAAAGAAGGTGAATAGAAGGTAAATAAAAAGGGAATAGAAGGTAAATAGGAGGTAGAGGAAGTAATTACATTTATGGCAACCAGAAAAAGATTTTGTTTATTTCAACAATATTCAATAAAATATGCATTGAAAATATGAAGCGTATTTTATCCGATTAATTGAAAAAAAAAATTACTCGATGACTATGATAATTGATAGCTTCAGCCCTAGTTAACATATCAGCCAATATTCAAAAATACAAATGAGTGAACTTATTTTTGGTCTTCCCATTGCCTGCAGAGGATGTGAATGATGCAATTTCCTGTGGACTATGAGACTCGTGGAATATTCCATATTTTTCAGAGGGGATCGTGTGTTAGTAAGGGTAACAGGACTGAGTGAAAACCCAGGGACGCCACTGAAGTCTGAATTTGTACTAGAATGAGCATATAACGGATTTAAATGATGGTTTCATAATAAATTCAAATTTTTGAAAGCAGGGAACAAGCAACAAATGCAATTTTTCCAGTATTCAAGGTAGTTTTAAATTGCAATGATTTAATATGCGAACAGATCAATGTGGGGGACACTTTTGCAAGATAAAAAACATTTATATTAAAGTTGATTTTATCGTACATTTTATTTCCTGTGAACACAAATGGCACCGTCTAGGTCAGGGGTCGGCAACCCGCGGCTCCGGAGCCGCATGTGGCTCTTTGACCACTCTAATGCGGCTCAGCTGCATACTTGCCGACCCTCCCGATTTTCCCAGCAGCTTACTTACGATCTCCATGCCTCTCCTAGAAATCCCTCGAGGAAAATATTTTCAGATTTTTACCTTAACTGAATTAAGGGCATACTCTGATAGCTCTGCATTTATTGTCCCCTATAGGTTGTACAAACAGAATGCCAGGCAGGTCCCATGTTGTATTGAGCTTGGACTCGTACACGTAGGAGACAGCAAGGCATACTTGGTCAACAGCCACACAGTTTACACTGACGGTTGCGGTATAAAACTGTTGCGTTACAAATATGCGCCACACTGTGAACCCACACCAAAAAAGAATGACAAACACATTTCT
This sequence comes from Entelurus aequoreus, assembly GCF_033978785.1. Lineage (NCBI taxonomy): Eukaryota > Metazoa > Chordata > Actinopteri > Syngnathiformes > Syngnathidae > Entelurus > Entelurus aequoreus. The sequence goes on from NC_084751.1 coordinate 8,714,953, forward strand.
GGAGAACCTGCTCACCGTAACACAACCTAAACACAACACAACAAATACCCAGAATGCCATGCAGCCCTGACTCCAAACCCCCCCACTCCTCCGTGCGTCGGTTGAGGTGGGCGGGGTTTGGTGGTAGCGGAAGAGTCAGGGCTGCTTGGCATTCTGGGTATTTGTTTTGTTGTGTTTATGTTGTGTTACAGTGCGGATTTTCTCCAGAAATGTGTTTGTCATTCTTTTTTAGTGTGGTGCATATTTGTGCATATTTGTAACGTAACAGTGTTAAAGTTTTTTTCTACGGCCACCGTCAGTGTAAACTGTGTGGCTGTTGACCAAGTATGCCTTGCTGTCACAGACATGCGCAAACAGAAGCTGCATTCACCATGTGTGACCGAGCAGGTGCGCTATATTTGCAGACTGTAGAGGGTGCTTAAAGCAGTGCTATCAAGCCGGAAAATTGGGAAAATTGGGAACGTTGGCAAGTATGACGCTGTCAATCGCCATTCATATAAACCTCGCGGGCCACGTTAACATTAGGTTGTCATAATAAGGTGCGGGCAGGGGCGTGTGTTTGAGACCCCTGGTTAAAACATAGCACAAAGCAAAAAAAGCAGTGTTATTTCATTTTAAATTTTCGAAAAAGTTATGTGGCTCCCATTGTTTTCTTTAATTTGTGAAACTTGTCAAAATGGCTCTTTGAGTGGTAAAGGTTGCCGACCCCTGGTCTAGGTGGAGTGACTCTTATACTGTTCAACATAATGTCACAATTTGCAATCATAGGTGCAGAAGTTGCAATGCATGTGTCCCGTGGATGTGAGAGGAGTCTTTCAGCTGGATGAGAGACGGCGTGATGCTGTGGTCGCTCTGGGCATCTTCTTGGTGGAGTCCAACCTGCAGGTGACATCTGCTGCCTTCTTTTCCTTCAGTGTGACACAAAAGCGCTAACACCACACACTGGCGTTGCAGCACAAGGATGCAGTTGTCCCGTACCTTCTCGGACTTCTCAGGGGACTTCCTCGAGTTCAGTGGATTGAGGAGAGCTCGGAACGCAAAGGACGAGGTAACAGCGACCCGAGCGTGTTTTTTTCAACTTTCAAGAGTTCTATGTTTAACTGAGATTAAGTACCATATTTTCTGGACTATAAGGCGCGCTTAAAATCTTTTCATTTTCTCAAAACTCGACAGTGCGCCTTAAAACCCGGTGCGCCTAATGTACAAAATAATGCTCGTTTTGCTTGCTGACCTCGAAACAATTTTATTTGGTCCATGGTAAAATGATAGGTGTGACCAGTAGATGGCAGTCACACATAAGAGATAGTGTAGACTGCAATATGATTGCAGTCAAACATAAGAGATACGTGTAGACTGCAATATGACTCAAGTAAAGAACACCAACATTTTATATGTTCCATTGAAAATATAGAACATTACACACTGCGCTCAAAAATCCATCAAAATGTTTTAGTACGACTTTGGTAAGCTATGAAGCCACACCGCTTGATAGATTGTACCGTGCTTCAACATACGAGTATTATTATGTTGCGTGTATAAGGTAAGACGTATTAACTGGTGTTTTGTTTCACAATATTATGCAAAAGCAAGTTTTCTTACCTTCTGGTACCTGCTGATCTGTATTTGGGATCTGCATAAGTTCTGAAAAATTGCGCGCATCCGTCTTTGTAGTCGGTGCCGACGTCGTAGTCGATAAGCTTCTTTTTTTTCTCTATCTTCTTGTTTTTGTTGTCAATTCATTCTCCGTTGTTGCCATTTCTAATATTAAGTAGTGTAAAGTTCTTACTTATATCCGTCAGTAAACTCGCCATGAAAGCACTAAAACATACCGGTGTAGTGAGTTTACATTATTCACCCGAGGAACTTTAGTTAGTAGAGAGGCGGATGAGAAGATGCTGCTCCGTTATTGATTAAAGTCAAGTCTGAATGTCATTGAAACAGTTAGCTCCATCTTTTGACACTTCTCCCACTCCCGTCCTTGCACGCTACACCGCTACAACAAAGATGACGGAGAAACGACGCTGCCGAAGGTGAGCCACGTAAATAAGACCGCCCACAAAACGGCGCATCCTGAAGCGACTGTCAGAAAGCGGCTTGAAGATGATCTGTAAAACATCATTTATACAACATTTTGACCAAAGAACCGCCATTACATGTTATGTAGACCACAAGGAAGTCTTTTACATTTAGAAAAAAATAATAATAATATGACTCCTGGATGACTCCTTTAAAGGCCTACTGAAAGCCACTACTACCGACCACGCAGTCTGATAGTTTATATATCAATGATGAAATCTTAACATTGCAACACATGCCAATACGGCCGGGTTAACTTATAAAGTGACATTTTAAAATTCCCGGGAAATATCCGGCTGAAACATTGCGGTATGATGACGTATGCGCGTGACGAAGTCCGAGTAACGGAAGTTATGGTACCCCGTAGAATCCTATACAAAAAGCTCTGTTTTCATTTCATAATTCCACAGTATTCTGGACATCTTTTGCAATTTTTTTAATGAACAATGAAGGCTGCAAAGAAGACAGTTGTAGGTGGGATCAGTGTATTAGCAGCGGACTACAGCAACACAACCAGGAGGACTTTGTTGGAGCGCTAGCCGCGCTATACGCGCTAGCCGCCAATTTCACCTTGACTTCCTATGTCTCCGGGCCGCCAAACGCATCGGGTGAAGTCCTTCGTCCTTCTGCCGATCGCTGGAACGCAGGTGAGCACGGGTGTTGATGAGCAAATGAGGGCTGGCTGGCGTAGGTGGAGAGCTAATGTTTTTAGCATAGCTCTGTGCAATCCGGTTGCTAAGTTAGCTTCAATGGCGTCCTTAGCACGGCATTGTTAACCTTCGCCAGCCTGGAAAGCATTAACCGTGTATTTACATGTCCACGCTTTAATAGTATTGTTGATTTTCTATCTATACTTCGAGTCAGGGGTTTATTTCTTTTGTTTCTATATGCAGTTAAAGCAAGATGCTATCACGTTAGCTCGTAGCTAAAGCATTTCGCCGATGTAAAAGGCACTGAATGTCCATTTCGCGTTCTCAACTCTCATTTTCAAGAGGATATAGTATCCGAGGTGGTTTAAAATACAAATCTGTGATCTACAATAGAAAAAGGAGAGTGTGGAATCCAATGAGCCAGCTTGTACCTAAGTTACGGTCAGAGCGAAAAAAGATACGTCCATCGCTGCCTCTCAAGTCATTCACTGTAACGTTAGTCATCTACGAATCTTTCATCCTCGCTCAAATTAATGGGGTAATCATCACTTTCTCGGTCCGAATCTCTCTCGCTCCATTGTAAACAACGGGGAATTGTGAGGAATACTAGCTCCTGTGGCGTCACGCTACTTCCGCTACAGGCAAGGCTTTTTTTTATCAGCGAGCAAAAGTTGCGAACTTTATCATCGATTTTCTCTACTAAATCCTTTCAGCAAAAATATGGCAATATCGCGAAATGATCAAGTATGACACATAGAATGGATCTGCTATTCCCGTTTAAATTAAAAAAAATCATTTCAGTAGGCCTTTAATGCGCCTTATAATCCGATGCGCCTTATATATGAAAAAAGTTTAAAAATAGACCATTCATCGGCAGTGCGCCTTATAATCCGGTGCACCCTATGCTCCGGAAATTACGGTACAAGGCCAGATTTGTATTCACAACCTTCTAGCAATGCTAAGCACTTTTCCACTGTTCCTCTCATGATTTTTTCACAACCTTTCCCTCTCCGCAGTAATACTTCCTGTTGCGGAAAACTTCACCTTCTGTCTGGTGACGCTTCTGTCGGACGTCGCCCAACGCGATGAATCTATGCGTGAACAGGTCTTAGTTTGTGTGTTGTTTAACTTCAAGTTCCTATTATTTACTGTATTTGCACTTTTGTCAGATTCTGGAGGCGATTATGGATGTCATGCAGCTCCTGCAGGAGGTCTGCAAGGATCCTAAATCTCATGATAAAGGTGCGCGACATACTTCCTGTTCTTCAGCCAATCGTGGTCATTCACTTTTATGTTGCACCTATTTATTTCTTACCCTAAGAGTACCTGTGTCGCTACACGGTTCCTACCCTGCTGGGCGTGGCCAGAGCTTTCGGCAGATACAGCAACACAGACGAGCCGCTGCTGTCCAAGCTCTTCCCTCGGCCGGTGGCTCCGCCTCTGGCCTCCGTGGACGACGGCGACGTGGCACGCCGGCGCTCCTTCAACGACTTCCGCTCCATCCTGCCCAGCTCCTTCCTCACCGTGTGCCAGGCGGACACGCTGAGGCGTAAGAGCTCCTCCGTGTCATCCGTGTCTCAGCAGGTATGTGACCTCGCTCGGCGGACGTGTTGTCCAGATCTTCTCACATTCAGCCTTTGTCGTCAGGCCAGTCCGGAGAGGACGGGACTAACACCGAGCTCCCCCGCTGATCCCTCAACACCTTACTTTGAAGGTAAGAAAGAGGTGTGCACTATGAAGGAGAGCGTGTGCTTTGTGGTTCCTGGCTCAAGTTGAGGCAGAGGTGGTACAATCCTGACCATGCGTCAGAATTTTTACGCAAAACATTTTTAGTTTTTTTTTTTACAATTCACAGTAATATGCTGTAAAGAACACCATAAAATGTATTGTCATTTGTATTAATTTGATGGGTAGTTTGCTGTAAAATCATAAGTCAAGCAGATATTTATTTATTTATATTTAGACACATTTTTTTTAGAAAGTATAATATACTGTACTATTTGTTACAATAATGGATACTATTAAAGTTTAAAAGGCATGCAATTTGAAGCAGTACATATACTTTTTCTGTCAAAATGAAAAAAAATCCATTATATTTAGTTTGAAAATATTAAGTACTTTATTGACACATATCATTTCCACGTGTTTGTGGGCCAGATAAAATGATGTTGCGGGCCAGATCTGGCCCCCGGGCCTTGAGTTTGACATGTGTGGCCTAAGCGCTTGTGTGGTGGGGCTGTCACGCCAAATTTCTTCCCCCTACAAAAACCTTCCCCCCCCCCATTTACTTCCGTGATCATGTTTCCTCTTACGTCATTGAAAGCGATCGATAGCACTTCGGCTTTCACTGCCCGTCGCTGGAAGGATACTTCGTCTTTGACAGCTGCTGGGATCTGAAGAAATCGATTATTGTTTTTTTTTTGTACAGGCGCGAAACAGGACAGTCGCATGCCGGTTAAGGACCCCCGGCAACTTTGTGATTTTATTGGACGCAGCCCCGGAATTAAATGGGGGGGGAATGTTTTTGTAGGGGGAAGAAATTTGGCGTGACAGGGCCACTTTTGCTAATTTGCTTGAGACACTCATAGAGGATTTTGAAGCACCCTTCAAGCGCTCTGTGGAAAAAAATTCCACATGTTGTCACCACCATGAATTATTACATTTTAACTGCCTGTTATGTTAATTTCTCTGCTCTGTTTTACCTGGACTCTTGACTTTTACCCTCGCGAGATCGCTTTTTAAAGTAGTGGCTGATTTTGCCTGCCATATTTGCAACGCTAAAAAACATAAACTTTACTCTGATACGTAGGAAACGTAAAATTAAACAACATGCTTGTAATGCTTTCTTGGGGTAACTCCTTTTAGTTGACCTTGTACCAGTCAATCTGTACCATCATGAAACTCTACCTGATCCTATGCAAACTTCTCATAAATTCTTCAATCAATCGATGTATTATAATTAGTCAGAAAAAGTTGGAAACGAAGCTAACACTACTAGCTGTGTCCACATACCAGGGAGAAAATGTTCACAGCACAGTCTGGAGTGTTCTGTAGGAGTCCAGTGATCTCTCCGTATCATGCTCCGTATGGCAGAAATCCACTTGTTACGGCAGTCAACTTTATGCACCAAGTAGCGGGGAAAAAACACGATTCCATCTGTTTCTTCTTCGGTAGCTACTTTAGGTCTTTCCTGTGCACTGCTGTCGATATAGCACCTCTATAGTGGCGCAACGCTGCAACTGCAGTTAAAATACGTAGCTGCCGCACAGGGACATCAATCGCTCAATCAACACAACCGGAGCTTGAACGATATCAATCGCTCTGGCTAGGGGCGGCACAAAATTAGCTGGAGGCGGCCGCCACACATTTTTGAACACAGGAAAAACCCTGGTGTTTGTGCTCCAGGCTCCTACCTTCCTGATGGCAGCTCAGTGGACCCCAACTACTACTTCTCCACCATCAGCTCCAGCTTCTCCGTGTCGCCGCTCTTCACCGGCAGCAGCTGTGGAGAGTTCCACGTCCCTCTGGACATGCTGAGACAACTTCTCCAAATGGTCAGCACGCGCCTCTCGGCACCACGCATCATGTCCGCGTGTCACAGTCAGTGGTTGTTCTTCAACAGGGCGAACAAGTTGTGTCAGAATCCTTTTTAAAGTCACTGGATGAAACCTTGGCAGAACTGATAGAGGTAAGACCACTACCGTTATTATTAACATTGTCGTCACTAGAAAGTTGCAATGAACTTGGATATTTTTTGTTTTGAAGCTAAGTCCTGGTCTTCATCTGTACTACAAAACCTTCAGTGACACCCTGTACGTGGCCATATTTAAAATGCTCAGAGACACCCTGTACAACCTGAAAGGTACAGTAGGTCTTCATCTGATCCACCTCCCGCTGTAAAGGCCTGTCAACTCATTCTCTCAAGCAGACCTCCAGACGGACTTTGTCAAGGAGGTGCACGACTTTGTGCTGGAGCAGTTCAGCAGCAGCCAGTCGGAGCTGCAGAGGATCCTGCATGACGTGGAGTATCTGCAGAGCGAGCTGAGCCCGCTCAAACTTCGCTGCCAGGCCAACGCCGCCTGCGTTGACCTCATGGTGTGGGCTGTCACCGAGGAGCAGGGTGAGCCTTCACTTCACACTTTACCGACTATTTGATGAAACAAAACGTCCCTTTTCTCCCTGCTCTCCTTCTGCAGGAGCGGAGAACCTTTGCAGCAAACTGTCAGAGAAGCTGCAGTCCAAAACCTCCAGTAAAGTCATCATCGCTCACATGCCCCTCCTCATCTGCTGCCTTCAGGTACCCAACCTCTCCCCCCTTTTTCAAAAATCCTCCCACCTTATCCACACAAGCCCAATTTGTGTCCAGGGCTTAGGTCGCCTGTGTGAGCGCTTCCCGGTGGTGGCCCACTCCGTAACCACGTCGCTGAGAGACTTCCTGGTGGTGCCCTCTCCAGTCCTGGTCAAGCTGTACAAATACCACAGCCACTGCGCGACAGTGAGCGGTGAGATAAAGATCCACGTGACCAACGAGCACTCCCAGTCCACCCTCAACACCAACCCCAACAAGAGGAGCCAGCCCTCCATGTATGAACAGCTGAGGGACATCTCCATAGATAACATCTGCAGGTGAGGGCCACACACACACACAATAATGTATGCAACATCTCAACTCTTATTTCTCTCAGGTGTCTAAAGGCGGGGCTGACTATGGATAACGTCATCGTGGAAGCTTTCCTCGCGAGTCTGTCCAATCGACTCTACATCTCACAGGAAAATGACAAGTGGGTGAACTTAGAGCAGTTCTTTGACATTGTCTCACTTCATTAAAGTGCTAAATATACAGTACAGGCCAAAAGTTTGGACACAACTTCTCATTCCCAACACAACTGATGGTCCCAACCCCATTGATAAAGCAAGACATTCCACTAATCAACCCTGATAAGGCACACCTGTCAAGTGAAAACCATTTCAGGTGACTACCTCTTGAAGCTCATGGAGAGAATGCCAAGAGTGTGCAAATCAGTAATCAGAGCAGAGGGTGGCTATTTTGAAGAAACTAGAATATAAAACATGTTTTCAGTTAGTTCACCTTTTTTTGTTAAGTACATAACTCCACATGTGTTCATTCATAGTTTTGATGTGACAATCTACAATGTAAATAGTCATGAAAATAAAGAAAACGCATTGAATGAGAAGGTGTGTCCAAACTTTTGGCCTGTACTGTATATAATATCATAATATAATAATTGAAAAAAACTATGAATGGGCCGCATTTGCATGCGCGTTGCAATTGCATAATGTACTTAAGGCAGTTATTTATCCATCCATCCATCCATCCATCCATCCATCTTCTTCCGCTTATCCGAGGTCGGGTCGCGGGGGCAGCAGCCTAAGCAGGGAAACCCAGACTTCCCTCTCCCAAGCCACTTCGTCCAACTCCTCCCGGGGGATCCCGAGGCGTTCCTAGGCCAGCCGGGAGACACAGTCTTCCCAATGTGTCCTGGGTCTTCCCCGTGGCTTCCTACCGGTCGGACGTGCCCTAAACACCTCCCTAGGGAGGCGTTCGGGTGGCATCCTGACCAGATGCCCGAACCACCTCAACTGGCTCCTCTCGATGTGGAGGAGCAGCGGCTTTACTTTGAGCTCCCCCCGGATGGCAGTTATTTATACATTTACAAAATAATTATGCTTTGAGCTCAAATTTGCATGCACGTCGCAAATGCATAATGTAATTAAAACACTTACAAAAGTATTATGCTTTGAACTAAGATGTATTGCACCAATAAATGTGAGGATTTTTGCATTTGATTAACAAACCTTTTATTAAATTGTATTTGACACAAAAAGCACACATTCTAATGTAGTAAAATAAATGTAACTGATGATAACAATTCCAACAGAAAAACTGAATTTTATTGTTTTTTTATATTGTTATCTACATTTATTGCTAATATTATTACAAGTATTTCACTTGTTATGGTTTATTTGTTAATGAAAAAATATATGCAGTACATGCAAAAATTTAGGACACCTTCTCATTCAATGTGTTTTCTTTATTTTCATGACTATTTACATTGTAGATTGTCACATCAAAACTATGAATGAACACATGTGGAGTTATGTACTTAACAAAAAAAGGTGAAATAACTGAAAACATGTTTTATATTCTAGTTTCTTCAAAATAGCCACCCTTTGCTCTGATTACTGCTGTGCACACTCTTGGCATTCTCTCCATGAGCTTCAAGCACACCTGTGAAGTGAAAACCATTTCAGAAGACTACCCCTTGAAGCTCATTGAGAGAATGCCAAGAGTGTGCAAAGCAGTAGTCAGAGCAAAGGGTGGCTATTTTGAAGAAACTAGAATATAAAACATGTTTTCTATTTTGTCACCTTTTGTTAAGTACATACCGTATTTCCTTGAATTGGCGCAGGGAATATAGTATTCGCACGTCTAGAATTACTGCCGGGTCAAACTCGTTTTTCAAAATAATTAACGCATGCTTGGCCTTATCGCCGGTTTATTATTGAAGCTGGATCAAATTCGTTTCGCAAAATATTAATTTTATTATCGCATGTCTATAATTTTCGCCGGGTCAAACTCGTTTCGCAAAATATTTAACATATGGCTAGAACTTCCACCGGGTCAAATTCGTTACGTCACGAGTGACGCATCTGTCCTCATTTTCAAAATGGAGGAAGCTGCTTTCAGATTGAGTGAGCCTATGGCTTTGCACTTTGTTTATATTATAAATATGTTTTTTTGCATTCTATTTTAGTTACTTTGAATTTATAACCCCCTGGCGCTGCTTTGTATTCTTTTTGTACTGTTTTGTACTACTTTTGTACTTATTTGATTGTTGAAATGTTGAAATGTATAAATAAAACTTTAAAAAAAAAAAAAAAAAAAAAAAAAAGGAAGCTGCTTTCAGTAGTTTACAATCGCACAAAGGAAAAAAGATAAAGAGCTTTTCAGTAGGATTTAAGGTCCAAGCTATTGAATACCGGTACAGTATGCTAAAGAGAACAGTAAGCAGCTATGTTTTATTAATATACCGTAGCTGCGTGTGTGAAATACTGTATAAGTCATTAAATGACTCCCGCCTCCTGGTGGTAGAGGGCGCTGCCGCGCTAGTGATCCTTCTTGCGACTTCCGGTACTGCAGAAGAAGTGAACACACGCAGCAAGAGATTTTTTTTTCTTTTAACTAGGATTACATACCGGTATCTAAAATAAAACAGTTTTCTAAACTGGACTTTCAATCGAAGCAGGATGTAATAATTAAAGGAATATCTCCATCGAAACAGAGACTTTTAAAACGGAAGAAAGAAAATAAGGAAGACTTCTATAAACAAGTTATCGATGCTTTTGGTCAGAAGGAGCTGCAAATGGACTCCATTTATAAGTACAGGTAAGACCATAATAACGTTTTTTTAATTAAATGTGCTTTTCATGATGGTATGCTTACATCACACTCAAAGCGCACGCCTAAATTTTATGGATTCCTTTTGGTAAACGCCGGAGTGAGAAGAGGTTTTAAAATAATTACCGCATGCACGGCCATCCCGCCGGTTTCCGGTAAACGCAGGTGTGACAGGAGGTTTTAAATTAATTAACGCCCCTGCGGCTATTCAAGGAAATACGGTAACTCCACATGTGTTCATTCATAGTTTTGATGTGACAATATTCATGAAAATAAAGAAAACGCATTGAATGAGAAGGTGTGTCCAAACTTTGGGCCTGTACTGTATGTATATTTGAAGTTGAGTTTTGGTGGTATAATAAATACTCATCTTTTCAAATGAATGAATAATCATGTAAATAATTGTAATTACAATGTCACTCAAAATAATTGTGATGAAAACTTTTGCCATCATCATCCAGCCCTAATCTCACTAGTTCTTCCGTGTCGCTCAGGGACGCTCACTTGATCCCGGACCACACCATCCGGGCGCTGGGTCACATCGCCGTGGCCCTGCGAGACACCCCGAGAGTGATGGAGCCCATCCTGCAGATCCTGCAGCAGAAGTTCTGCCAGCCTCCTTCTCAACTGGACGTGCTTATCGTGGACCAGCTGGGCTGCATGGTCATCACGGGCAACGTAAGCGTTCCCGACTGGCCCGACCCAAAAAGATAACAGGCTAATTTGGCGGTCGTGTCCCCGCAGCAATACATCTACCAGGAAGTGTGGAATTTATTCCAGCAGATCAGCGTGAAGGCCAGCTCCATGGTCTACTCCACCAAGGACTACAAGGACCACGGCTACAGGTCGGCGTCCTTCTTCGCAGTCCTTACACACTCACTAGCTATTAACCTTCTCTGCTCTGCGTACAGACACTGCTCACTGGCAGTCATCAACGCTCTGGGCAACATAGCAGCCAACCTGCAGTCCGAGCAGATGGTGGACGAGCTGCTGGTCAACCTGCTGGAGCTCTTCGTCCAGCTGGGCCTGGAGGGGAAGAGGGCCAGCGAGCGGGCGGCAGACAAAGGCCCGGCTCTGAAGGTCCAGTACAATTGATTGTTATTAGTATTATTTAAAAAATGCTAAATGTTAGGCACATAACCCAAAGAGCAGTCCAACACAACACTAGAAGACTATCTCATGCTGTAAAACAGGGGTGTCACACTCCTTTTCATTGGGGGCCACATGGCAGTTATGACTGCCCTCAGAGGGCCACTTGGAACAGTGAATAATATATACATTATAAACTGCTTCATTACACAATTATTTATTGTTATGTATTTTTACGTACACTGTAAGAAAAATATGTAGATTTTAGAGTAAAGTTTAGCTGCGGAAATTTTACCATAAAATGTACCATGTATACCAGGGGTGGGCAATTAATTTTTACCGGGGGCCGCATGAGCAACCCGAGCACTGCTGGAGGGCCACATCGACAATATTTCAATTAAATTTTGCTCAGTATTATTTTTGATATATACCGTAAGATAAATAATAATAATAATTAATAATAATAGTAATACTTCAACATAGTGTGTGTAACAGCATTCCATGACTAATATAAATAAATTAACATTAATAATAAATGACAGTAAAATAAGCACACGTATGACTGAGGAGTCATAGTGTAACTTTGTGTGGTGTTTGAGTTGTCCGACTTTTTGTGTGGCCATAAACGCACCAGTCTTATCATTACACCATGTACCAAATAAAATTGCTTCGAAGCCGGTAAGAACAACCAGAATTGATCCGTACATTAGGCGCACCGGGTTCTAGGGCGTACTGTCAATTTTTGAGAAAATGAGAGGATTTTAAGTGCGCCCGATAGCAATGTTCCCTCTAATTGTTCATGTGTCTGAGCAAACACAAAAACTCCCTGAGCATTCAGTGGAGCACACGTGGCAATACCAGCAGCACACCTGTCTCAAACCAATCTTTTATAATAACACTCAAAGGAGAGGAGTCATTTTCATGAGATTATTTTGTAATATTAGTGATTTGGCCCACTTTTAATGAAAATAAAAGAAATCTTGTTTTTCATAAGCTATGGATTAGTATTGTACAATATGTCTGGGTGGGGGTCCTGCTTTGGAAATCATTTGTACCCCTTTCAGAGATCACATTTAGTTCCCCTTAAACATCCTCATGTTGCACAATGAAATGTAAGCATAGGATGAAGTGTGCATTCCTGTAACTTTCTCTAGTAACAGCATTCCATGATTAATATCAATAAATTAACAATAATAATAAATGACAGTAGAATAAGCACACGTATGACTGAGGAGTCATAGTGTAACTTTGTGTGGTGTTTGAGTTGTCCGACTTTTTGTGTGGCCATAAACGCACCAGTGGTTTAGTGGTATGCGTGTTGGTGACAGATGACAAGTTGGTTTTGGCCTGGTTTGTACGGCAGAAAATGACTAGTTTTTCGAGATTGAAGTGTGAAAACTCATGTTTTTGGTGTGGTTATGTCCGAATATAAACAGTTTTGCTCAATAAAGTGATTGATATAATTCCTGTCCTCGAAGCATCTCGATAGACGTTACAATAATTGAACGGTGTTCAATTGAACGGTGTTGACGAACACCGTTAGGGCCGCTTGTTGTCACTGTCACTCAAAGTTGCATTGCAAAATTACATAGAATAAATATGTTTATTTTGTTTAGAATTCAGATGGGATTTGATTTGGTGCGCGGCATATATTTGCTGCGCGCAGCGGACGCTTGAGCAGTGCGCAATTGCGCAGGCACGCACCTTAGAGGGAACGTTGCTTGGCAGTCCATGTCTTGTTGGAAACACGCCATTCTTCATCAACTTTTCTCTTTTTAGCGTCTCGGGTGTAAACCGTGCATCACTTGTCGCTGCATGTGCACCTTCACTCGCAGGTTACACACGGACACACGCCCATAAATAACACTTTTCAAAATAAAAGCAGCACAGTTGTATTGCGCGCACGACATAGATGTTTTTTCAACTTTATTTTGTAATTTGTTATTGCAGCTGTTCATATTCACTCACAATCACGCACACGCATACGTCCACACGGAAGTAATACAAATAACGATTTTCAAAAACAAAAGCAGCACCGTTGTATTGCACACTCGACATAGATACTTTTTAAAATTTATTTTGTAATTTATAATTGGCCTCACGCGGGCCGGACAGGGACGCACAAAGGGCCGGATGCGGCCCGCGGGCCGCAGAATGCCCAGGTCTGATGTATACTGTACATGTAAATGGAAAAACAGAACCACTGTTTTACTGTAAAATCTACGGTCGTTGTATTACTGTAAATGGAAAAACAATATTACACATTTTATTGTTTTGTGTTTTTACAGTAAAATTCTGGCAACTGAGCTACCAGTTTTTTACCGAAAAATTATTTTTACTTTGTACAATTTGAGGGATAAGTTGCTTCAAAATCACGAGTGAAGCAGATATTTAAGTACTTATTTAGATGTTTGGAATGTGTGATGATATTATATTTGTTACAATATTAGATAAAGTTTTAAATATGAAATTGCATACAGTACATGTATTTTTGGCTGTCAAAATAAAAAGTTGACTGCATTTAGAAACAAATAGACGCATGGTAATTCCACATAATGAGGTGGCGGGCCTTAAGTTTGACACATGTGCTGTAAAATATACACCAGCGTTAATTATTGTATTTCTTGTTTAGATGTTATGGACTATATGAATTGTTTTGTGTGCTTGTGTGTGTAGGCATCGAGCAGTGCTGGCAACCTCGGGGTTCTCATTCCTGTCATTGCAGTGGTGAGATATTAAAATACTGTTAATAGTCGCTAGATGTTGCTGATTGTTAATTGACACAATTATTTCTAATATTTTATTCAACAAATTAAAACGGTATGGCATCAGAACTGGATAAGAAGCTACATAACAAACAGGAAGCAATATGTGGACAGATGTCCACCGCTAAATACAGGTGAAACTCAAGAAATGTAAATATGGTGCAAAAATGTGTTTATTCCAGCAATTAGATTGACAAGGTGAAACTGATATGACAGGCTCAAAACATGCAACTCAAGATATTTCAAGACTTTTTTGATATGATTTGGATGATCATGGCTTACAGCTAAATGTAACATTTTAGACACATTTTGGGTTTCCAAAAAGTGTAAACCCTAAACATCCAAATTATAAAAAATAAAAGCTTGTCAAATCCCACTTTGTACGTAATGATCATATATTAGTTTCACATTTGAAGTTGAATCGCTGAAATAAATGGACTTTTACACAATATCTTGTATATCTATATCTGGGACCAAAACCTTTCAGTCTCTATATAAACGACATTTGTGACACAACTGTGTTTTGTTCAGGAGAGGACACACAAGAGCTAATACAAATAATAACAGAAGAAATGAACAAATTAAAAAGATGGTTTGACACAAACAGACTATGCATGAATCTCAGTAAAACTATCAAGCTATTCAGTAACAGCAGAAGTAAAAGTTGAACACACACAAATAGACAATTGACATTGTTAAAGAAATCCAAATTTTGGATGCAAAAATAGATGATAAAATGAACTGGAAATTGCATATAAAAATATAGAACGTAGGGTAGCAAGAAACACTTCAATAATGAATAAAGCTAAATATGTAGTGGACCAAAAACCTTCCATATTCTCTACTGCTTGCTAGTTCTCCCATGTCTGAAATATAACTATGACTGTAAAAGTACAATTCATTCACTAACCACAGTACAAAAGTGGTCAGTTAGAATAATACATAATGTTGGGTATAGAGGTTCCTCAAACCCTTTATTTATTGAATAAAAAATATATATAATTCAATGATTTGGTGCATTTGCAAACAGCTAAAATCATGCACATAGAAAACTATAACCTGCTACTGAAGAATGTACAGCAATTCTTCTCAACAAAAGAGGAGAAATATAAACCTAGGGAAAAATCCAATTTAAAACATGTGTCTGCATGTACAACCCTTAAAACCTTTAGTATGTCACTATATGGAATTCAATGATGTAGTATATTAAGTAAAAGTACTAATTTGTATTAATTTGATTCAGTTTAAGAAACTGTTCAAACTCAAAGTGTTTACATAGAGGAAGACCGCTGATAAACATTTTAAACTCTATTAAAAATGTTATCATCTTTTTCATCTAATTATTTGAATTACAATTTATTTAACTAATTAGTAAGAACTTTAATATATATTATTTATGGATTGAAATTGTGTATAAATTAAGAACCGGATAAACAAATTGAGAGCAGGAAGTGAACAAATGTGTTAGTAATTGCTTTAAAATGGAGAAGGGGTAGAATTACAGTGTTTCCCATAAACTGCCAAGATACCTGTGGGGGCGTGGCTATAAGCGTGGTCACCATGACATAATCGAGTAATTTGCATAATTTACTACAATGATAGGATTTTCTCTAAAAAGGCTAAAAAAATGTATACTTACTAATTAATAATAACAGTTTTGTTTTAAACGTCCATCCATCCATCCATCCATCCATTTTACAATATGATTACAACACTTTATGTACATATTTATATACAGATTTGAACTTAAGTTATTCACTGAAATATATTTATTAATTGTGGTTCTTACAAAAAATATATTTTATAAAAATATAAAAGCTAAAATGTCTCTTAAAGCTCTGCCCCTTTAATTAGTGCATACTAAATCATTTAACTTTAGCCTACTACTACAACCATATTATTTACCAGCAACATAAAGTGAAACAGAGGCAGAGGTGTCCTGCCACAGTCAGTAACAAATAAACAGAAAACAGTAGTGGTGGTAGATAGACACAGAGCTTCATCAAACATCTGATCCACTGAACAAAGAGCTCCAAAAATCTTGATCCTACACTTCTCTTTTGTAAAGTAAATCTGAACAGCCGATATGGGCATCTACATCAACTATATGATTTGCCTGAGAAGCTTGACAGGACACAAAAAAAAATAAAATTAAAATTAAAAAAATAAAATAAAAATAAAAATATATATATATATATATTTTTTTGTGGCGGCCTAAATTCTTTCGTGGCGGGCCGCCACAAATAAATGAATGTGTGGGAAACACTGAATTAAATAAGCACTCCTTCTTCCTTCTGGAAATATGTGACGTGTCATTTAGTAACTGTATGCACGTTTGAAATAAATTCCCACCCTAAACCATTCTTTCCTTGCGGTCAGCTGACTAAAAGGTTGCCGCCCATCAAGGAGGCCAAACCTCGCCTGCAGAAGCTCTTCAGGGACTTCTGGCTCTACTCGGTGGTGATGGGCTTCGCAGTGGAAGGCTCAGGTAGTCGTCTTTATTTCTCTCGCCAAGAACGCGTCACACAACGTGCTGTCCACCCCGCAGGTCTGTGGCCCGAGGAATGGTACGAGGGCGTTTGCGAGATCGCCACCAAATCTCCGCTGCTGACGTTCCCGAGCGGCGAGCCTCTGCGGTCCGAGCTGCAGTACAACTCGGCCCTGAAGAACGACACCGTCACGCCGGTATGACCACACCAACACACGACCCTTTATACGCCAACTTCACGCTCCTTCGCTGCATCTTAGGCGGAGCTCAACGACCTCCGCAGCACCATCATCAACCTGTTGGACCCGCTTCCAGAGGGCGCCGCGCTCATCAACAAACTGGACTTCGCCATGTCCACGTATTTGCTGTCCGTCTACAGACTAGAGTACATGAGGTGGGGTCAACGCGATGCTACAAAAGATGTATTTAAAAGAGGTCTTTCTGACGGTCTTTAAACGGTTTTCAATCAGGATGCTGCGTGCCCTGGACTCGGATCGCTTTCAGGTCATGTTTCGGTACTTTGAAGACCGAGCCATCCAGAAAGACAAATCTGGTTTGTGAGGTTAAACATACCTCTAACATTCGTGCAGTGTTTTATTTGTGAATATTAAGTGGTGTGTTTTTTTGATGCTTGTAGGCATGATGCAGTGTGTGATCGCTGTCAGCGACAAGGTCTTTGAGGTCTTCCTGCAGATGATGATAGAGAAAGTAAGCACACACAAAGCTGATAAACGTATGATGATTTTAAAGGCCTACTGAAAGCCACTACTACCGACCACGCAGTCTGATAGTTTATATATCAATGATGAAATCTTAACATTGCAACACATGCCAATACGGCCGGGTTAACTTATAAAGTGCAATTTTAAATTTCCCGCCACACTTCCGGTTGAAAAAGCCTTCGAAGGATGACGTATGCGCGTGACGTAGCCCGAGGAACAGAGGTATGCCTTCTCCATTGAATACAATACAAAAAAGCTCTGTTTTCATTTCATAATTCCACAGTATTCTGGACATCTGTGTTGGTGAATCTTTTGCAATTTGTTTAATGAACAATGGAGGCTGCAAAGAAGAACATTGTAGGTGGCTGTAGCAACACAAGGACCACTTACTCGGATAGCAGACGCCTAGCCGATGCTAGCAGACGCCTAGCCGATGCTAGCAGACGCCTAGCCCATGCTAGCAGACGCCTAGCCGATGCTAGCAGACCCACCGCACGGATGATCTGGTGAAGTCCTTCGTCGCGGCGTCAATCGCTGGAACGCAGGTGAGCACGGGTGTTGCTGAGCAAAGCAGATGAGGGCTGGCTGGCGTAGGTGGAGCGCTAATGTTTTTATCCTAGCTCTGTGAGCTCCGGTTGCTAAGTTAGCCTTAGCGTCGTTAGCAACAGCATTGTTAAGCTTTGCCAGGCTGAGATCTATTAACCGTGTAGTTACATGTACATGGTTTAATAGTATTGTTGATCTTCTGTCTATCCTTCCAGTCAGGGATTTATTTATTTTGTTTCTATCTGCATTTGAGACAGATGCTATCACGTTAGCTCATGCTAAAGATGCTAAAGAGCTTCGTCGATGTATTGTCGTGGAGATAAAAGGCACTGTAATGTCCATTTCGCGTTCTCGACTCTCATTTTCAAGAGGATATAGTATCCGAGGTGGTTTAAAATACAAATCCGTGATCCACAATAGAAAAAGGAGAGAGTGTGGAATCCAATGAGCCAGCTTGTACCTAAGTTACGGTCAGAGCGAGAAAAAAATATGTATTTCACTGCATTCTAGTCCGTCACTCTAACGTTCCTCGTCCACGAATCTTTCATCCTCGCTCAAATTAATGGGGTAATCGTCACTTTCACGGTCCGAATAGCTCTAGCTGCGTTGAAAACAATAGGAAAATATGAGGGAGTGAACAACTGACAACGTCACGCTACTTCCGGTAGGGGCAAGGTTTTTTTTTATCAGAGACCAAAAGTTGCGAACTTTATCGACGTTGGTTTATACTAAATCCTTTCAGCAAAAATATGGCAATATCGCAAAATGATCAAGTATGACACATAGAATGGATCTGCTATCCCCGTTTAAATAAAAAAAATTCATTTCAGTAGGCCTTTAACCTACCTTATTTTTCGGACTATAAGGCGCACTTAAAATCCTTTAATTTTTTCAAAACTCGACAGTGCGCCTTATAACCTAATATACGGAATAATTTTGGTTGTGCTTACCGACCTCGAAGCTATTTTATTTGGTACATGGTGAAATGATAAGTGTGACCAGTAGATGGCAGTCACACAAAGGAGATACCGTATTTCCTTGAATAGCCGCAGGGGCGCTAATTAATTTAAAACCTCCTGTCACTCCGGCGTTTACCGGAAGCCTGCGGGATGGCCGTGCATGCGGTAATTATTTTAAAACCTCTTCTCACGTTTACCAAAAGGAATGCGGTAAATTTAGGCGTGCGCTTTGAGTGTGATGTAAGCATACCATCATGAAAAGCACATTTAATAAAAAAAAACGTTATTATGGTCTTACCTGTACTTATAAATGGAGTCCATTTGCAACTCCTTCTGACCAAAAGCATCGATAACTTGTTTATAGAAGTCTT
Organism: Entelurus aequoreus; assembly: GCF_033978785.1. Lineage (NCBI taxonomy): Eukaryota > Metazoa > Chordata > Actinopteri > Syngnathiformes > Syngnathidae > Entelurus > Entelurus aequoreus. The sequence goes on from NC_084751.1 coordinate 8,734,039, forward strand.
CCTTATTTTCTTTCTTCAGTTATAAAAGTCTCTCTGTCTCGATGGAGATATTCCTTTAATTATTACCTCCTGCTTAGAAAACTGTTTTATTTTAGATACCGGTATGTAATCCTCCATGTTAAAAGTTCAGGCAGAGGAAAAAAATAAAAAATGTCTTGCTGCGTGTAGTCACTTCTTCTGCAGTACCGGAAGTCGCAAGAAGGATCACTAGCGCGGCAGCGCCCTCTACCACCAGGAGGCGGGAGTCATTTAATGACTTATACAGTATTTGACACACGCAGCTACGGTATATTAATAAAACATAGCTGCTTACTGTTCTTTTTAGCATACTGTACCGGTATTCAATAGCTACTGAATAGCTCTTTATCTTTTTTCCTTTGTGCGATTGCAAACTACTGAAAGCAGCTTCCTCCATTTTGAAAATGAGGACAGGTAAAGCGTCACTCGTGACGTAACGAATTTGACCCGGTGGAAGTTCTAGACATATGCTAAATATTTTGCGAAACGAGTTTGACCCGGCGAAAATTATAGACATGCGATAATAAAATTAATATTTTGCGAACGGATTTGATCCGGCGTTAATAATGAACCGGCGATAAGGCCAAGCATGCGTTAATTATTTTCAGAAACGAGTTTGACCCGGCAGTAATTCTAGACGTGCGAATACTATATTCCCTGCGCCACTTCAAGGAAATACGGTACGTGTAGATTGCAATATGAGTACAATTTTTCATACATAAGAGTGCCTTTTGTATGAAAAAAGACCTGACTAAACCCACTCATCGGCAGTGCGCCTTATAATCCGGTACGCCCTATGGTCCGGAAAATCCTCCTGGCCTAGATAATATGCATTGGATATGTTTTGGTGTCAATTTTGTGTGGATTCTGCTCCACAGTAACTCTTCTAACCTGTTTTTTGAGTGTGTCTGCAAGCTGTTTAATTCTGCAGGCGTTGCAAATGAAACCACGCTACACCCTCTCTAAATCATAATGTATCTTTTGATAAGGTAGAGTTTAAATATCTATCTTGAAGTCCTCTATTCAGACAGAAAAAAATCGCTTTTAGCAGCATTTATATTACTGCAGGTCGTTTGTCGATGTTATTGCCGACGCATGCCAAGCTTCATTAAAAAATTCGAATTTATCTTACCTTTTTTCCTCACAACCCATGTTGGTATTGACAAGTTGTTTTAAGACGAATATCCAACAATGCAACATTAGTCATTTAGAATAAACAAAATTCACTTAAAAAAAAGAAAAGAAAAAAGCCTATCATTCACAATCCTTATTTAAGAAAAGAACACGTTTTTAAATTTGTTATGCTTTCTAAATCGCAAACGCCAGCAAAAGTCAACTAACAATGGAGCTAATGAGAGTCGCTCTATTTCGCCTATAAAGAGCACTTAGAAAAACATCCAAAAGCCTCCATCATCGTACATATGTAATGTAGTAACAGGCACATTATGAACATGTAATATTGACGTTTTTGCTCATATCAAGCATACGGCGGTGTATTCATTTCACAGACGCCACACAACATTCGTTTTTCACTCCAACAACCAACACTACTACTCATGCAGCAGTATTGCTAAGTGCTGAACAAGATATACAAACTACGAACATAGTAAAACACTTACTGTACAATGTCTGCCCTCACTCGGATGCTGATTAATGGGATGCTCATATCTTCCTGTTTATACGAAGATTTAATCATAATCCTCATGAAATTTCCACATCTTTCTACTATCCAGGTGAGAGGCATGATTTAAATTGGTGAATTAACTTTCACCAGCTCAGAGGCAATGCAGCAGCTCACCTGCTCAATGACAATATAGCTCTCTGTGATCACGGCGCCGAAAAAAATAGTGTGTCTGCGTTAGCACTTATAATAACAATATTGCTAATACCTGGTTAATATTCAGATCATGAAATGTAAATGGAGTATTGTTGGCGGGGTTTATTAAGTGTTTTTAGAGGGATTTATGGGCGGAATTATGTTCCCAGTAGCAGCATTGTTAGCCACCACGCGCTGGCCATATCTTAGAATGCATAATAAAAACATATGTGTTCTTGTTTTACAAAATTCCCCAAAATTGCAGTTGCGCAGGTATGTCTTCTGCACTGATGTTTAAAAATGTCACCATTAAAGGCAAAAACCAAAGCCCACGAGGAGGAGCTGGAACGCCACGCTCAGTTCCTGTTGGTCAACTTTAATCACATCCACAAGAGGATCCGCAGAGTGGCTGATAAATATTTGTCTGGCTTGGCAGAAACGTGAGAATATCATCTCACTGACTTCTTTGTGAACTTGCCACCCCCCGTGCTAACAAACCTTTTCGCTACGTCGTCAGCTTCCCTCACTTGCTGTGGAGCGGCCGCGTGCTGAAGACCATGTTGGACATCCTGCAGACGCTGTCGCTTTCCCTCAGCGCAGTAAGTTATGCCCTCTGAGGACATTGAAAAGATGCATCGCACTCACTTTCCTGTCCATGCCGCAGGACATCCACAAAGACCAACCTTACTACGACATTCCCGACACTCCGTACAGGATAACAGTCCCTGATACCTACGAAGCCAGAGAGGTGAGCTTCTCCTCGTCATCTTTTTGCTCAGTCATCGCTCCGCCCCCTAATGTTTACTTGTTATTGCAGAGCATAGTGAAGGACTTTGCCGCTCGCTGTGGAGAAATCCTCAAGGAGGCCATGAAATGGGCTCCGTCCGTAACCAAATCCCACCTCCAGGTAAGAACATGGGCTCACGATCAGCATGTTTTATTCTGTCGCTCACTTGTTTATTGTCTTTTTCAGGAGTATCTGAACAAACACCAGAACTGGGTGTCGGGTCTCTCGCAGCACACGGGCCTGGCCATGGCCACAGAGAGCATCTTGCACTTTGCCGGCTACAACCGGCAGAGCACCACGCTGGGGGTAAGTGCTTTGCTTTTTTCCAATTCTACACTCGTGATGTAACGATATGAACATTTTATTTACCGGTTATTGTGACCAAAATGATCAAGGTTATCATCGCGGTATTGTTGAATGTGCTCAAAAAGTACTTATACACACACGGTCATCTTTTGACCAAGTTGTTGTTTTTTAATTCACTTAAATATACACATTTTTACAAAAGCCACTATTTTGCATGTTTTGTGTTTCTTTTTTTAATTCAATTTTTATTGACATCCAGCACCAGACATTCCTATCCATTAAATCAGGGGTGCACATTACGCCGATCGCGAGCTACCGGTCGATGGCGGAGGGTGTGTCAGTCGATCGCCAGCCAGGCATTAAAAAAATAGACCTAAAAATGAGCGATCATCAATCTTCACCAAGACGTCACTTTCGTCACTTGATTGACATTCATGGCACCCGAGGGTCTTGTGAGATGACGCTGGCTGCTGCCAGATCATTATTAAGAACAAATGGCCGACAGGAAGGCGAGAAACACTTTTTATTTCAACAGACTCTCGCGCCGTACCTGCCGTCAAAACTCTAAAGAGCGACTGCACAGTTCCTACCTTCACAATAAAAGCGCTGCTTCCACCTGCCTGCGCTAATAAAATAAGAGTCTCAGAAAGCTGGCGTGCACGCTACGGAGTTTGCCGCCAATGTATTTCTTGTAAAGTATATAAAAAGGAGCAAAAAGCAACCACTTTCATGTGGTATTGGACAGAAAGGAGGACTTTTTTTCTCCTCCATATAAAAATGTGGACGTCGCCATCACTACTGTCTGATTCCAATCAATGCAAGTCATCAGAATCAGGTCATACACCAACTTATGTTCTTGTCTTCATGAAAGAAAGGAATCTATATGTGTTAAACATGCTTGTATTATCATTAAACACCTTTAACTTGTTAACAAAAACGACTCATAAATTAATCAATATGAATTACCGTAATTTCCGGACTATAAGCCGCTACTTTTTCCCCTCGTTCTGGTCCCTGCGGCTTATACAAGGGTGCGGCTTATTTACGGCCTCTTCTTCTCCGACACCGACGAAGAGGATTTCGGTGGTTTTAGTACGCAGGAGGAAGACGATGACACAATGATTAAAGACTGACTTTTCATATACCGGTAGGCTGGTTATTTTGATAACGTACAGGCGAGCACTTTGTATTACTTTGCACCGTTGTATTATTTGTACTCTGCACGAATGCTGTTCGCCATGTCAAAGATGTGAAAGTTTGATTGAATGATTCAAAGATTTTTTGTTAATAAATGGGACGCTTTGCGTTCCCAAACAGTCATCTCTGTCCCGACAATCCCCTCCGTGGTAGCAGGAACCCCTATATACTACGGTAATTACACATCAAAACCCTGCGGCTTATAGTCGGGTGCGGCTTATATATGGAGCAATCTGTATTTTCCCCTAAATTTAGCTGGTGCGGCTTATAGTCAGGTGCGGCTTATAGTCCGGAAATTACGGTATATATATGAATGAGGTAAATCCCCTCCACTTGGTCAATTGAAAAGTAGCTCGCCTGCAGAAAAAGTGTGGCCACCCGTGCATTGCATCATATTTGCATACATCATACACCTATTGTCTGCCCTAAATGTCAAAATAATATTTTTTTGTTTATATTCCAACGATGCAGCAACAAGTTTAGTACTTTAATAATGATAATAATCCAAACAAAAGGTGACGGGGCAAAAATGCACACCATAAAATTTGGCTTGCAGCGATCGGCGAGGGAATGGCCAGGACACACTGGGAATGTTCAGTCAAAAGAAGAAAAACGCTCAACCTCTAGAGAGGAGAACAAAAAATGGAGGTTAGAGTAGAAACAAAAACAAAACCGACCTGCGTTAGAAGCTAGATATGAGTTGTGGGCGGCATAGTAAGCGATACACCAGCGAGAACAAGCTACCAGTGACCTGCTTAGATAGCCCAGTGTCAAATTAGGACCCGGTGTGTCCAATTAGGCCATCCCCTGCCGAGAAAAGAAAGCACTGAGGAGGAGAAGCAACAGCAGGGACAAAATAATAGGGAATGAAGGCGAGCAACAGAAACATAACAACTACGTTCTAAAAAAGCACAGCTTGTAGGTTCAACATACACAATTCAATAGCTTAGTAATGTGTTTGTATAAGTTTAGATTGGGGTGTGCCATTTCTTAATGGGGAAATACGTTAATGTCTCTTGTTTTCATGTTCGCATGTAAGCTAGCGAGCTGTCAGCAGTCAGTCTGAGTTTATCAAAGTACAGTTATCAAGCAGGGTTTTTTGATCATTTGGATTTAAAATGATGTTACTAACGATCAGAGGTTTTCACGCGGTGATAGTTTTTACCCTTACGTCACTATTTTACACTCCAGCATAAATGCTGCAGAGGAGAGCTTTGTACAGTTCAATTTAATACCCCCCCGAGTTCCTCAAAGGGCTCCATCTTCTCTTTTCTTTGTGTTTGGGGTCCCTTGAACTTGAACTGAAATGTGAAATCCATGCCAAACTGGTTGAGCGGCCCATGCTGGTCCCACATGCCTCTAGAGCAGGGGTCACCAACTTTTTTGAAACCAAGAGCTACTTCTTGGGTAGTGATTAACGCGAAGGGCTACCAGTTTGATACACACTTAAATAAATTGCCAGAAATAGCCAATTTGCTCAATTTACCTTTAACTCTATGTTATTATTAATAATTAATGATATTTACACTTAATTGAACGGTTTAAAAGAGGAGAAAACACGAAAAAAATTACAATTCAATTTTGAAACATAGTTTATCTTCAATTTCGACTCTTTAAAATTCAAAATTCAACCGAAAAAAAGAAGAGAAAAACTAGCTAATTCGAATCTTTTTGAAAAAATTAAAAAAATAATTTATGGAACATCATTAGTAATTTTTCCTGATTAAGATTAATTTTAGAATTTTGATGACATGTTTTAAATAGGTTAAAATTCAATCTACACTTTGTTAGAATATATAACAAATTGGACCAAGCTATATTTCTAACAAAGACAAATAATTATTTCTTCTAGATTTTCCAGGACAAAAATTTTAAAAGAAATTCAAAAGACTTTGAAAGAAGATTTAAATTTGATTCTACAGATTTTCTAGATTTGCCAGAATATTTGTTTTGAATTTTAATCAAAATAAGTTTGAAGAAATATTTCACAAATATTCTTCGTCGAAAAAACAGAAGCTAAAATGAAGAATTAAATTAAAATATATTTATTATTCTTTACAATAAAAAAAAAAAAATTACTTGAACATTGATTTAAATTGTCAGGAAAGAAGAGGAAGGAATTTAAAAGGTAAAAAGGTATATGTGTTTAAAAATCCTAAAATCATTTTTAAGGTTGTATTTTTTCTCTAAAATTGTCTTTCTGAAAATTATAAGAAGCAAAATTAAAAAAATTAATGAATTTATTCAAACAAGTGAAGACCAAGTCTTTAAAATATTTTCTTGGATTTTCAAATTCTATTTGAGTTTTGTCTCTCTTAGAATTAAAAATGTCGGGCAAAGCAAGACCAGCTTGCTAGTAAATAAATACAATTTAAAAAATAGAGGCAGCTCACTGGTAAGTGCTGCTATTTGAGCTATTTTTAGAACAGGCCAGCGGGCTACTCATCTGGTCCTTACGGGCTACCTGGTGCCCGCGGGCACCGCGTTGGTGACTCCTGCTCTAGAGTAGTTCTCTTTCAAGTTGTACTTTTGCCTGGAAATATTATTCTTTCAGTTTTAAAATGTGATTCCCTGCAGTCCACTCAGTTGACCGAGAGGCCCACCTGTGTGAAGAAGGACTACTCCAACTTCATGGCCTCCCTCAACTTGAGGAACAGATATGCTGGAGAGGTCAGCGGCCATCATTTGTCACAGTCAATGTTCAGAGGGACCTAACACTGCAGGCTTGTTCCTTATATTCCTGTCTGTAGGTGTCAGGCATGATCCACTTTGCCCAGGCGGTGCGGGGGCAGTCGGACTTGGTCCGGCTGATGATCAAGCAGATGGGAGAGGCTTTGGACTCGGCCCGAGCCGAGGGCTTCACTGAGGCCATGTTCAAACTGGCCGCCTTGCTCATCAGCACTAAAGGTACCGCACACGCCGAGACGACGAGTCCCAAGTGCTCTTGCCTTGCTGCGTGCCAATGACGACTGTGTGCGCAGAGTGCGACCCCCAGCTGCTGCACCACCTCTGCTGGTCGCCTCTCAAGATGTTCACGGAGCACGGCATGGAGACGGCCATCGCCTGCTGGGAATGGCTGCTGGCCGCACGCGCCGGCATGGAAGTGCCGGTAAAAACATCATGCGTGAGTCCCGTCCTGGTGCTGGTGCCTGATACTTCACACTGTCTGTTCAGTTCATGCGGGAGATGGCGGGAGCCTGGCAGATGACAGTGGAGCTCAAAATGGGCTTGTTTTCTGACGCCCACCAAGAGGCGGACCCCCTGGCGGCGTCTGAAGAGAGTCAGCCCGTCCCCTGCCCTCCGGACGTCACCCCTCACCACATCTGGATCGAGGTCAGCCACGAGTTTCTTAGCTCTCAGAGTCCGACCTGACCGCCAGGCCGCCTCACACGACTGCCGCTTTCTGTCCAGTTTCTGGTGCAGAGGTTTGAGATCGCCAAGTACTCCAGCGCAGACCAGGTAGAGATCTTTTGCAGTTTGCTACAGCGCTCGCTGTCCCTTAACGTGGGCGGGGCCAAGAGTAGCTTCAATCGCCACGTCGCCGCCATCGGATCTCGTTTCAGGTACGTTCACCTCGGGCTGGGCGATATACCAAGTTTGTAAGACATATCCATATATTTTTAAACAAGATATGAACTAAGAAAATATTTTAATATCGATATAATTTATTTCCCGTTAAAATAACCAAACGCCGCTTACTTGTTGTGTTCCTTGTCCTCCCCCGCTTCCCACTCCCTCTCAACACCCCATGGGCTGCTAAGCCCCACCCCTTCCTCCTTCCAAGACCGCCCACTGCACTGACGCACAACAACAACACACAAGCAAATATTTGCGACGTAGCTTAACTACATTTACTTTTTAAACAAATGGCGATTTCCGCAGCTTAGCTATTTTTAGACCCATGTAGCGGTTGGCTAAGCTACGTGCTACAAAAGAAGAGAGAGGGAGAAGATAAAGAAAGAAGTGGACGAGTGTAACAAGCGGGTGATTTATATATTTTAAAAAACTAGTGGAAGATGGCAGAGGGATTCTCTTCCTTAGATGTTTCTTTTAGCGGTGTAGACCACGTCCAGGAAACCCACAATGTGTCTACTTGGCCACATTTGGACTGGATAAAACATTCATTTGACTTGTTTACCATGTAAGCCCAAATCAAAACTGCTCTCGACATGGAAGAGGTGGAATACACATTTAAGAACACACATGATTGTGGCAGACATGTTTGCTACAGTATAGCCTGTCTAAATGCTAACTTTCATTTTCATTGGTGTTTTACAACAAGACAGTAGCTGGGAATTAAAAAGTGCCTGCCTGCAAATTAATTTTTTATCTGAGTTTGATACACGTTGTGTTATTTGCACAGCTATGTCATTTATTTTATGTAGAAAGAATATTTTTCTATTTTATGTATACATTCTTTGTTTTTTCTATTTTATTTATGTTATATATTTCTGTGCTACTTAAACAGTTTCTTTTTTGAGATGTTAATACCCATCTTGACTAACTGGGTTTTAATAAAAAATGCCACTGACAAAATTTTTTTATTTTCACCCGAAAAATATATAACCCAATCCAATCCACTTTATTTATATAGCACATTTAAACAACAAAATGTTACCAAAGTGGTGCACAACAATATTAAAAACAATATTCAAATATTATCCATAGCTCCACCAATGACTGAATAAAAACAAAAAATAAATACATATCAATCAATCAATGTTTATCAATCAATGTTTATTTATATAGCCCTAAATCACAAGTGTCTCAAAGGGCTGTACAAGCCACAACGACATCCTCGGTACAGAGCCCACATATATATAAAACCAATGTAAAAACAATATAAAATAAATATGATTAAAAACTAGAGATGTCCGATAATATCGGTCTGCCGATATTATCGGCCGATAAATGCTTAAAATGTAATATCGGAAATTATCGGTATGGTTTTTTTTATTATCGGTATCGTTTTTTAAATTTATTTATTTATTTATTTTTTTAATTTAATTTTTTTTATTAAATCCACATAAAAAACACAAGATACACTTACAATTAGTGCACCAACCCAAAAAAACCTCCATTTACACTCATTCACACAAAAGGGTTGTTTCTTTCTGTTATTAATATTCTGGTTCCTACATTATATATCAATATATATCAATACAGTCTGCAAGGGATACAGTCCGTAAGCACACATGATTGTGCGTGCTGCTGCTCCACTAATAATACTAACCTTTAACAGTTAATTTTACAAATTTTCATTAATTACTAGTTTCTATGTAACTGTTTTTATATTGTTTTACTTTCTTTTTTATTCAAGAAAATGTTTTTAATTTATTTATCTTATTTTATTTTATTCATTTTTTTAAAAAGTACCTTATCTTCACCATACCTGGTTGTCCAAATTAGGCATAATAATGTGTTAATTCCACGACTGTTTATATCGGTTGATATCGGTATCGGTTGATATCGGTATCGTAATTAAAGAGTTGGACAATATCGGCATATCGGATATCGGCAAAAAGCCATTATCGGACATCCCTATTAAAAACGATTTTAAAGGGTAAAACCAATTAAAACAGTGAATAGAAATCAAAATTTTATAAACATAGAGGACAACAGATATATATAGAGATATATATCGAATATCGAGATATACTTTTTCGCCCTACGTTCACCCAAAACCACCAGACGTTTTCTGATGAACGCTTGTGTTTACAAATGCAGGCTGCTGACGCTAGGCCTCGCTCTGCTCCACTCTGATGTCATCATCAACGCCACCATAAGGAACGTGCTCAGAGAGAAGATCTACTCCACAGCTTTTGATTACTTCAGGTACACACACACAATTTCAGTCAGTCATGTTTTATCAGCAACCACACAAATATCTAAAGAGGAGAACTCACCATTCATTCCTGTCTGCAGCGTGTCTCCAAAATTCCCCACCCAAGGTGACAAGCGTCTGCGCGAGGACATCAGCATCATGATTCGCTTCTACGCCAGCATCCTGTCGGACAAGAAGTACTTGGCAGCGTGCCACCTGGTCCCCCCCGGTGAGCTTGGTACCACCTCGACTCCGAGCACCCTCTCAGCCGGGATATTTGGATCGCTTATCGTGTCCAGCACCTCTCCAATATCGATCTTAAGTAAGCCTAACGCGGCGGGAGCAGGCTTGTACGCGTGGCAAATTTGTTGCTTTATTCAAACCTCACCGTGCTGCTCATAGATTTACTTCCTGTATGTTTTTCCCCCGCCACTGTTCATTATTATATACCGTTTACAGCACAATTCAACACAGCGCTTACGCTCTCCTTCCCCTTTATTCTGTAAACATTGTTTCAAAGTCCAGCAGCCACGAGGAAAAAAGCACAAATTTGTCACCAGCGTTGAGATGCACTATTCCTCATCATGTCAGCCCACCCGTCAGGCCCTTTTGCCTCAACCGATCAATTTGCAAGGTAGCAATTGAATCCCCCCCCCCCTCGGAAAACCCTCTCATCATTCCCGACGACCCCAAGTGGGAGCTCATTGTCACACACATCAGACTGCTTGTATGTGTGCTTTACACCCTGCTTGGGTCGGCTCATCCCGAGATGCCGTCATCATCTCCATCATCACGCACGTTCATGCTGGAAGTACTCAGAGTGTGTGTGTGTGTTGTGCGTTGTCTAAATGCTTGTGTGTGTGTGTATGTGCGCCCACAGACAACCAGGACCCGTCCTTGAACAGTCTGTCCGTGATGAACGCCGCCGACATGCGGAGCAACGTGGACTCCAGCACTCGCTCCCAGCAGAGCGGCCAGGGATGGATCAACACCTACCCGCTGTCCAGTGGCATGTCCACCGCGTCCAAGAAATCTGGTATCGTCATATTTCATTCCAATTATGAATGGTCCGCTTCGCCAGCAAGTAAAAAAGGAGTGGTTGGTGTGACGACCTGTCTTCTAGGCGTGTCCAAGAAGAGCAACAGAGGGACACAGCTCCACAAATACTACATGAAGCGCAGGACTCTCTTGTTGGCGCTGCTGGTGAGCGTCCACTTTCATGTTTACCATAACTAGAGCTGCACGATTATGGCTAAAATAATCACAATCATTTTATTATTCACCATTATTCATTATGTTTGCTAAAACAGTGTTGATGGTTGATTAGTTACGCAACGCCATCATGTAATTTGTAATTAAATAGTCGAATAAAAAAGCTAGATAAACGTTATCCATATATTTAAATACTAATGTTTGTGTTTATTATCAGTATCAACGTGTCAGCTTTTTCTCATTACATGATGCCATGAGCACTGTTTTTCCATTTTTAATGCTTCATTTCATGGCTGGCCTGCGTGTCATCAATTGGACACCCCCGCTTGACGTTAACATACATATATTTGATCGTTTGTACTGTGAAACATGTACAAAACCCAAAAGCAGTGAACTTGTCATGTTGTGTAAATGGTAAATAAAAACACAATACATTGATTTGTAAATCCTTTTGAACCTATATTCAGTTGAATAGACTGCAAAGACAAGACACTTAACATTCAAACTGGTAAACTTTGTTATTTTTTGCAAATATTAGCTCATTTGGAATTTGATGCCTGCAACATGTTTCAAAAAAGCTGGCACGAGTGTCAAAAAAGACTGAGAAAGTTGAGGAATGCTCATCAAACACTTCTTTGGAACATCCCACAGGTGAACAGGCTAACTGGGAACAGGTGGGTGCCGTGATTGGGTATAAAAGCAGCTTCCATGAAATGCTCAGTCATTCACAAACAAGGACGGGGCGAGGGTCACCACTTTGTCAACAAATGCGTGAGCAAATTGTCCTAACAGTTTAAGAACAACATTTCTCAACCAGCTATTGCAAGGAATTTAGGGATTTTGCCATCTACGCTCTGTAATATCATCAAAAGGTTTAAAGAATCTGGAGAAATCACTGCACGTAAGCGGCAAGGCCGAAAACCAACATTAAATGCCCCTGACCTTCAATCTCTCAGGCGGTACTGCATCAAAAAGCGACATCAGTGTGTAAAGGATATCACCACATGGGCTCAGGAACACTTCAGAAAACCACTGTCAGTAACTCCAGTTCGTTGCTTCATCTGTAAGTGCAAGTTAAAACTCTACTATGCAAAGCCAAAGCCTTTAAACAACAACACCCAGAAACGCAGCCGGCTTCGCTGCGCCCAAGCTCATCTAAGATGGACTGATGCAAATTGGAAAAGTGTTTTGTGGTCTGACTAGTCTACATTTAAAATTGTTTTTGGAAACTGTGGACGTCGTGTCCTCCTGACCAAAGAGAAAAAGAACCATCTAGATTGTTCTAGGCGCAAAGTGTAAAAGGCAGCATGTGTGATGGTACGGGGGTGTATTAGTGGCCAAGACATGGGTAACTTACACATCTGTGAAGGCACTTTTAATGCTGAAAGGTACATACAGCTTTTGGAGCAACATATGTTGCCATCCAAGCAACGTCTTTTTCATGGACGCCCCTGCTTATTTCAGCAAGACAATGCCAAGCCACGTGTTACAACAGCGTGGCTTCATAGTAAAAGAGTGCGGGTACTAGACTGGCCTGCCTGTAGTCCAGACCTGTCTCCCATTGAAAATGTGTGGCGCATTATGAAGTTATTATGATTGAACTCATGTGAATACAGATGGGTATTGATAAGATTTTGTCGGTTCCGATTCCACTTTCGATTCTGCTTAACGTTTCAGTTCCTTAATGGTTCTCTTATCTATTCTTATTCTGAAAAATAAGAGAAAAAAGGGTGGATTAGCATCAATTTGGTTTAGGTTAGAGGTAACGTGACCTTACAAAGCCAACAGTGAGGTCTCAAGAGGCACATACATAGCATAGAAGAAGAACATAACTTTTTTGTAAATAAATATAAGAAATTAATATTCTTCTGTAGAATTTAATCATGTGCGAATTACACAAGAATGTAACATTTAGTAGCGTGATATTAACTTAGTACATGCACAATGAGATATGTCAATTATATATAATTCTAATGATTATGGCTGAGCGTGGGCGGGGGTGCACGCTTCACAGGGCTGTTGTCTGCCCTCACGGTTGTGAAAGTGCTTGTTTTGGTTTTTGAATGTTAATATCCCGGACGATAACCCTCATTTAATCAAGGCAGCCAAAGTCGTGATTAAAAATGTGATGAATTGTGCAACCCTATTCTGGACCCCTAAACCTTTCCTCACATGTTCCCTTTATGCCTTCAGGCGAGCGAGATCGAGCGCCTGACCACATGGTACAACCCGCTGTCCACCCAGGAGCTGGCCATCGCCATGGAGCAGTCTGTGGAGACCAGCATCGCCAACTGGAGGTCCAAGTACATCAGTCTGACGGAGAAACAGTGGAAGGACAATGTCAACCTGGCCTGGAACATCGCACCTTACCTCGCTATGCAAATGCCAAGCAGGTTTGTTTGAACCCTGATGGAAACAACTTCTTTTTTTTTAATAAAACCCCTAACTCTCGTTTCTTTTTCAGGTTCAAGAACGACGCCATCATCGCTGAGGTGACCAGGCTGGTGCGTTTGGACCCCGGAGCCGTTAGCGACGTTCCAGAAGCCGTGAAGGTCCGACCATATCTACCACCTGACCTAAAAGTGTCTTTTAAAAATGTGCCGTTGTCTGACTTTATAGTTCCTGGTGACGTGGCACACCATCGATGCCGACTCTCCAGAACTGAGCCACATCCTGTGTTGGGCCCCCGCGGACCCGCCCACCGGCCTGTCCTACTTCAGCAGCATGTACCCGCCTCACCCTCTCACTGCTCAGTACGGCGTGAAGGTTCTACGCTCCTTCCCTCCGGTGAGTCGCACTAACTGACCAAGGACGTATACTCTAGAACAGTGGTCCCCAACCTTTTTGTAGCTGCGGACCGGTCAACGCTTGAAAATTTGTCCCACGGACTGGTGAGGGGGGGGGGGGTGTATTTTAAAAAAAAAAAAAAAAATTTTGTATTTATTTATGTAAAAAAAAAAAAAAAAATTTTTTTTTTTTTTTTTACATAATTAAATACTATCATGTGTGCTTACGGACTGTATCCCTGCAGACTGTATTGATCTATATTGATATAGAATGTATATATTGTGTTTTTTATGTTGATTTCATAAAAAAAATTTTTTTTTTTTTTTTTTTTTTTTTTTAAATTCTTGTGCGGCCCGGTACCAATCGGTCCGCGGACCGGTACCGGGCCGTGGCCCGGTGGTTGGGGACCACTGCTCTAGAACACAGGTGCCAAACTCAAGGCCAGGGGGCCAGATCTGACCCGCGACATCGTTTTATTTGGCCCGCAAACGCCTTAAAATAATATGTGTCATTAAAGTACTTCATATTTTCTCACTAAATGTAACAGATTTTTTTCATGTTGACAGAAAAAATATATGTACTGCTTGAAATTGCATACCTTTTCAACTTTAATAGTATCCAATATTGCAACAAATATTACAGTATATTATAGTCCTTTCCTAACATGTTTTTGCCTAAATAAAAATACTTAACTTTACAGCAAACTACACATCCAATTAATAAAAATGACAATACATGTATGTTGTTCTTTACAGCATATTACTGTAAATTGAAAAAAACTACCACTATTTTTGCTTTAGAGCTGCCAGTTTTTGACTGTAAAATCTACGGTTGTTGTTTTTAACGGTGTATTACTGTAAATGGAAAGACGGTGCATTTGTTTTTACGGTAGAAAAACTGGCAGCTAAGTTGCCTGAATAAAAAGAGAACTTGTACTGTTTTTCCATGAACAATATTTTGTAAAAACCAATGGCAAAATTTCTGGGAACTAAGCTGCCAGCTTTTTACGGAACCCCCACCCACAAAAAAAACAGTGGTACTGTTTTTTTTATAAGTGGTTGATTTATATAGGCCAGTAAGGTAAAGTTTTGTACCTGACAAGTTTCTTGTCAGGTACAAAACTTTACCTTACTAGCCTATATAAATCAACCACTTATAAATACACATTAGTAGGCTAAATGAACCTCTTCAACATGGTACTGTTTTTCAGTTTACCTTAAAATGTTGTAAAAAAACCCAAAACACTATATTTTTGAGTGTGATTGATATGCAATTTCAAGCAGTACATATGATTGATTGATTGAATGACAACCACTTTGCGATCCCTGCTCTATAACCTCCTCATCTCTCGCTCTCTCTGCAGGACGCCATCTTGTTCTACATCCCTCAGATTGTGCAAGCCCTGCGCTTCGATAAGGTGATTCTAGCATCATGAAGTCGTTTTTTACAAAGTACATTTGATGCAGGCTTGAATTGACCTGCGCTGTCGTGTCGCTCAGATGGGCTATGTCAGAGAGTACATCCTGTGGGCCGCCCAGAAGTCCCAGCTTCTCGCCCACCAGTTCATCTGGAACATGAAGACCAACATCTTCATGGACGAGGAGGGACACCAGAAAGACCGTGAGTGGAACTTACATCATCAATTATGTGCTAATATGCTAACTGACACTGATTGGTTATTGACTAATTATACTACATTGCCGATTGCGATAGCGATCAGCCAATACCAATACCGATACAGATTACATGTATTAACTAACTATATTAAAATGTATTTATGGTTCAGTTTAAACATATGAATACAATATATAGACTAGTTCCTTATTCTATTTTGTTTCATACAGTTGTTTGAGCAAAACAACGTCAATAGTAACGCCAAATGTACTGCCATATATTTAAGACCATAGGACGCACCGGATTATAAGGCGCACTACCAATGTGCTCTATTTTTATAACCGGACTATAAGGCGCATTAAAGGGGTCATTTAAAACACTTTCTTGTGGTCTACATCAGTGGTCCCCAACCACCGGGCCGCGGCCCGGTTCCGGTCCGCGGACCGATTGGTACCGGGCCGCACAAGATTTTAATAAAATCAACATAAAAAACACAATATATACATTGTATATCAATATAGATCAATACAGTCTGCAGGGATACAGTCCGTAAGCACAAATGATTGTATTTATTTATGTAAAAAAAAAAAAATAAATAAAATAAAACAATTTTTTAAATACCCCTCCACCTCCCCCCACCGGTCCGTGGGACAAATTTTCAAGCGTTGACCGGTCCGCAGCTACAAAAAGGTTGGGGACCACTGGTCTACATAACATGTAATGGTGGTTCTTTGGTCAAAATGTTGCATAGATAGACAATCTTAAAACCACTTTGTGACCATATCTTCGGGATGCGGCGTTTTGTGGGCGGTCTTATATACGTGACTCCACTTCGACAACGTCTTCCCCCCGCCGTGTTTGTTGTAGTTTGTAGTGCTTCTATAGCGAGTACACTGTGAGATATACCGTAATTTCCGGACTATAAGCCGCTACTTTTTCCCCTCGTTCTGGTCCCTGCGGCTTATACAAGGGTGCGGCTTATATACGGCCTGTTCTTCTCCGACACCGACGAAGAGGATTTCGGTGGTTTTAGTACGCAGGAGGAAGACGATGACACAATGATTAAAGACTGACTTTTCATATACCGGGAGGCTGGTTATTTTGATAACGTACAGGCGAGCACTTTGTATTACTTTGCACCGTTGTATTATTTGTTCTCTGCACGAATGCTGTTCACCATGTCAAAGATGTGAAAGTTTGATTGAATGATTGAAAGATTTATTGTTAATAAATGGGACGCTTTGCGTTCCCAAACAGTCATCTCTGTCCCGACAATCCCCTCCGTGGTAGCAGGAACCCCTATATACTACGCTAATTACACATCAAAACCCTGCGGCTTATAGTCGGGTGCGGCTTATATATGGAGCAATCTGTATTTTCCCCTAAATTTAGCTGGTGCGGCTTATAGTCAGGTGCGGCTTATAGTCCGGAAATTACGGTAAGTTAGAGCAGTACGCTACTTTGTATTAGAAATGGCAACAGCAGAGGACGAATGCCCCACAGCAAGAAGATAGAGAAAAATAAGCTGCTTAATGTTTAATGCGCCGACAATCCATCAAGTGGTGTGGCTTCATAGCTTACAAAGTCGGACTAAAACATTTTGATAGATTTTTGAGTGCCGTGTGTAATGTTCTATATTCTCAATGGAACATATCAAATGTTGCTGTTGTTTACTTGAGTCATATTGCCATCATATTGCGAAACCAGAATTATTCCGTGCATTGGAAAAAAGGATTTTAAGTGCGCCTTATAGTCTGGAAAATACGGTACATGCTCAGCCAAACATGAAAGTTATTGGTATTGAATCCACCAAGCTGTCTTGACCATCCTATTGGCTCATTCACGTGTCAGCTGACATCGGGGAGCTGCTGGAGCAGATGGTGGAGGAGATCACAGGATCGCTGTCGGGCCCGGCCAAGGACTTCTACCAGCGAGAGTTTGACTTTTTCAACAAGATCACCAACGTGTCGGCCATCATCAAGTAAGCACCAATTTAGGCGGCAAAATGCATCATTTTTGTTTGGAAAGGTCACGCTGATGTAATTGTGTTTTTTTAGGCCGGTCCCTAAAGGGGAGGAGAGGAAGCGAGCTTGCCTGAAGGCTCTATCAGTCATCAAAGTTCAGCCAGGTAATATTAGTGTGCTGCCCCCTGCTGGCCGTAAGGGAACCACAACATGAGAGTGAACGTGTGCTTGTGCTCCAGGTTGTTACCTGCCCAGTAACCCCGAGGCCATAGTCCTGGACATTGACTACAAGTCTGGCACCCCCATGCAGAGGTAAGAACTCTGTACACACCCTCCCAAATCAAACCTGTGGGAGTCACGTTGCGCCCTCTGGTGGCCACAGTGCCGCCAAGGCACCCTACCTCGCCAAGTTCAAGGTGAAGCGCTGCGGCGTGAGCGAACTGGAGAGGGAGGGACTACGCTGCCCTTCCGACTCCGTGGACGACGGCGAGGAGAATCCCGACGGGTCGCGCAGGATCTGCTGGCAGGCGGCCATCTTTAAAGTGGGAGACGACTGTCGGCAGGTAACTTGTCACTTTCACGCAAAAACACGTCCGCTGCCGTCACTCTGACGTGTTCTGGTGTGCAGGACATGCTGGCGCTGCAGATCATTGGACTCTTCAAGAACATCTTCCAGCTGGTGGGCCTGGATCTGTTTGTCTTCCCATACCGTGTGGTGGCCACGGCTCCTGGGGTGAGACCTCCATGTTTGCCATCCAAGCTAAGTGTTGGCAGCTTTCACTGACATCCTCGTCTTCCTCAGTGCGGCGTGATCGAGTGCATCCCAGACTGCAAGTCCCGGGACCAACTAGGTCGGCAGACGGACTTTGGCATGTACGACTACTTCCGAAACCAGTATGGCGACGAATCCACGCTCGCCTTCCAGAAGGTGCAGCACTTTGAATGACCTCTGCCCTCATCCAATGCTTTCACTTTAGAGCAGGGAGCTCCAAGCTTTTTTCTGAAAAATGAAAGTATGCGGGGTATTTTGGTACAAAACCAGTGAAGTATGCACGTTGTGTAATACGTAAATGACAACAGAATACTTGCTTTTGAACTTTGCGCTTATAACAATCCGGATGGTTCTTTCCCTCTTTGTTCCGGAGGACACGACGTCCACAGTTTCCGAAAACCATTTGAAATGTGGACTCGTCAGACCACAGAACACTTTTAAAGGCCTACTGAAATGATTTTTTTTTTAATTAAACGGGAATAGCAGATCCATTCTATGTGTCATACTTGATCATTTCGCGATATTGCCATATTTTTGCTGAAAGGATTTAGTAGAGAAAATCGACGATAAAGTTCGCAACTTTTGCTCGCTGATAAAAAAAAGCCTTGCCTGTACCGGAAGTAGCGTGACGTCACAGGAGCTAGTATTCCTCACAATTCCCCGTTGTTTACAATGGAGCGAGAGAGATTCCGACCGAGAAAGTGATGATTACCCCATTAATTTGAGCGAGGATGAAAGATTCGTAGATGAGGAACGTTACAGTGAATGACTTGAGAGGCAGCGATGGACGTATCTTTTTTCGCTCTGACCGTAACTTAGGTACAAGCTGCCTTTTTCTATTGTAGATCACAGATTTGTATTTTAAACCACCTGGGATACTATATCCTCTTGAAAATGAGAGTCGAGAACGCGAAATGGACATTCAGTGCCTTTTATCTCCACGACAATACATGGTGAAATGCTTTAGCTACGAGCTAACGTGATAGCATCGTGCTTTAACTGCATATAGAAACAAAAGAAATAAACCCCTGACTGGAAGGATAGATAGTAAATCAACAATACTATTAAACCGTGGACATGTAAATACACGGTTAATGCTTTCCAGGCTGGCGAAGGTTAACAATGCTGTGCTAACGACGCCATTGAAGCTAACTTAGCAACCGGACTGCACAGAGCTATGCTAAAAACATTAGCTCTCCACCTACGCCAGCCAGCCCTCCTTTGCTCATCAACACCCGTGCTCACCTGCGTTCCAGCGATCGGCAGAAGGACGAAGGACTTCACTCGATGCGTTTGGCGGCTCGGAGACGTAGGAAGTCAAGGTGAGGTCAGCGGCTAGCGCTCCGACAAAGTCCTCCTGGTTGTGTTGCTGTAGTCCGCTGCTAATACACTGATCCCACCTACAACTGTCTTCTTTGCAGCCTTCATTGTTCATTAAACAAATTGCAAAAGATGTCCAGAATACTGTGGAATTATGAAATGAAAACAGAGCTTTTTGTATAGGATTCTACGGGGTACCATAACTTCCGTTACTCGGACTTCGTCACGCGCATACGTCATCATACCGCGATGTTTCAGCCGGATATTTCCCGGGAAGTTTTAAAAGTCACTTTATAAGTTAACCCGGCCGTATTGGCATGTGTTGCAATGTTAAGATTTCATCATTGATATATAAACTATCAGACTGCGTGGTCGGTAGTAGTGGCTTTCAGTAGGCCTTTCATGAGTCCATCTTAGATGAGCTCGGGCCCAGCGAAGCCGGCAGCATTTGTGGGTGTTGTTGATAAAGACTGTGGATGATTTTAAAAAAAAGGCTTAAAAACCCTTCTTTTTAAAAAAGCCTTTTTTAAGATATATGCATACTAGTTTTAGCTATTTGGCTGTTGTAGTTTTTATTTTTATTATCTTTTTTTTTTTTTTTAAACTCTGTAGCACTTTGAGGTTGTTTACTCAATGTAAAGTGCTTTTTACAAATCTATTATTATTAATGGCTTTCGCTTTGTACAGTAGAGTTTTAACTTGCACTTACAGAGATGTAGCGACCAACTGTAGTTACTGACAGTGGATTTCTGAAGTGTTCCTGAGCCCGTGTGGTGATATCCTTTACACACTGATGTGGCTTTTTGATGCAGTACCGTCTGAGGGATGGAAGGTCTGTAACATCATGGCTTACGTGCAGTGATTTCTCCAGATTCTCTGAACCTTTTGATGATATTACGGAGCGTAGATGGTGAAATACCTAAATTCCTTGCAGTAGCTTGTTTAGAAATGTTGTTCTTAAAACAATTTGCTCAGGCATTTGTTGACAAAGTGGTGACCCTCGCCCCGTCCTTGTTTGTGAATGACTGAGCATTTCATGGAAGCTGCTTTTATACCCAATCATGGCACCCACCTGTTCCCAATTAGCCTGTTCACCTGTGGCATGTTCCAAATAAGTCTTTGATGAGTTTCTCAGTCTTTTTTGCCACTTGTGCCAGCTTTTTTGTAACATGTTGCAGGCATCAAATTCCAAATGAGCTAATATTTGCAAAAACGTTTTCCAGTGTGAACGTTAAGTATCTTGTCTTTGCAGTCTATTCAATTGAATATAAGTTGAAAAGGATTTGTTGTATTCTGTTTTTATTTACCATTTACACAACGTGACAACTTCACTGCTTTTGGGGTTTGTATTTTAAGTCTGTAAAAAAAAAAAAAGACATCAGCCCATTTTCCCCATTTTTGTAGATTTTTCTGTTGAATCTTATCCCGACAACGTGCAGCAGGCCAACTAAAAAAATGACAACCCTAGCTTTAGTTTTTGCTTTGGAACATACTTCCCGGTTTTAATTCCCGTCAATGCTCGTCAGGCTCGCTACAACTTCATCCGCAGCATGGCGGCGTACAGCCTCCTGCTCTTCCTGCTGCAGATTAAAGACCGACACAACGGCAACATCATGCTGGACAGCAAAGGGCACCTCATCCACATTGGTACGCTCGCAGCATCGCCGCTCCTACCATCATTTACATGATGCATTTTTTTTAAAATTCCGGACAGACTTTGGCTTCATGTTCGAGAGCTCCCCCGGCGGCAACCTGGGCTGGGAGCCTGACATCAAGCTGACGGATGAGATGGTGATGATCATGGGAGGCAAGATGGAGGCCACGCCCTTCAAGTGGTTCATGGAAATGTGCGTCAGGGGATATCTGGCCGTACGGTAAGAACATAGATATGTTCTTAGTAGCCGCCAGTGAGACTTTGCAACTTAAACATGGAGCTTTTCCCCATTTGGACATGCAGGCCCTACATGGATGCTGTGGTCTCATTGGTCACACTCATGCTGGACACGGGTCTGCCTTGTTTCCGAGGACAAACCATCAAACTCCTCAAGTAAGCATCATTGGCATTTTTGATTTTTTTTTGTTGATTTTTTGATTTTTATTAAGGATCCCCATTAGCTGGTTGCCTCAACAACCCACTAGTCTTCCTGGGGTCCACAATTCAATACAATTACAAGTAAGAGCATGTAATTATAACTACACAATACAGAAGAAAATAAAAGCATCAATAAAAAAACAAGCAAACAATTTACAGTCACAGAATAATAATGACTATATATAATATAAAACCAAACAAATCATCAACGAGCAAACTAATTTAAAAACTCAGATAAAATATTACTCTCTTTTTAAAAACCTGTTTACTTTCAATGCTGGTGAGAATTCGAGGCAGGTTATTCCAGAGCGATAAAGATCTATAAATAAAAGATTTCCGCGAAGCATTCTTCCTGGGACGAGGGAGTACAAAATGCCCCTCACTGGATGCCCTGGTATTGTGATTATGTATAGTGCTACTGTGAACTATTTGGGCCATGAGAAAAGCAGGAGTTTTACTACCGGTTACTGATTTGAACAATATAAGAGTATTAGCCAACAACCTGTTCTGCACTGTTAGCCAGGAAAGACGTACATCGGTATCGGCCTTCTTTATTTGTTTTTCAACTACAACCGAACTTTATCAGCAGATAGGTCAGGTGCTGTTGGTCTTAAACCCCAAACTGTGCAGGAAAACATGACTTTAATGTCAAAAAACAAACAGTGCACATGCAGGGACAACAGGAGACAATCATTGAGCCCTGACTGGAGGGCGAGGCAGGCATAAATAGCAGCCTGATTGGCAACTGCAACCAGGTGTGCCAGGCTGCCAATCAGGGACAGGTGAGGGGAACGAGTGCTCGGGGAGACATGCAGGAAGTGGAACTAAAATAAGAGCGCCGACAGGAAATAAACACAAACAGACAGGAAAAACCAAACTGTCAGTAACAATTCTGACAAGATAGAATGTATACACACTAGAGATGTCCGATAATGGCTTTTTTGCCGAAATCCGATATTCCGATATTGTCCAACTCTTAATTACCGATACCGATATATACAGTCATGGAATGAACACATTATTATGCCTAATTTTGTTGTGATGCCCCGCTGGATGCATTAAATAATGTAACAAGGTTTTCCAAAATAAATCAACTCAAGTTATGGAAAAAATGCCAACATGGCACTGCCATATTTATTATTGAAGTTACAAAGTGCTTTTTTTTTAAACATGCCTCAAAACAGCAGCTTGGAATTTGGGACATGCTCTCCCTGAGAGTGCATGAGGAGGTTGAGGTGGGCGGGGTTGGGAGGGGCGGGGTTGATGTGGGGGGGAGTAGGGGGTAGCAGGGGGTGTATATTGTAGCGTCCCGGAAGAGTTAGTGCTGCAAGGGGTTCTGGGTATTTGTTGTGTTGTGTTTATATTGTGTTACGGTGCGGATGTTCTCCCGAAATGTGTTTGTCATCCTTGTTTGGTGTGGGTTCACAGTGTGGCGCATATTTGTAACAGTGTTAAAGTTGTTTATACGGCCACCCTCAGTGTGACCTGTATGGCTGTTGACCAAGTATGCCTTGCTTTCACTTGTGTGTGTGAAAAGCCGTAAATATAATGTGACTGGGCTGGCACACAAAGGCAGTGCCTTTAAGGTTTATTGACGCTCTGTACTTCTCCCTACGTCCGTGTACACAGCGGCGTTTTAAAAAGTCATACATTTTACTTTTTGAAACCGATACCGATCATTTCCGATATTACATTTTAAAGCATTTATCGGCCGATAATATCGGCAGTCCGATATTATCGGACATCTCTAAGACACACCGTTAAAAATGCCCCTCTTAAAAAAATAGTTATTTTTGCTTATAATGAGCAAAAAAAATCTGCCAATTGAAAAAGTCAAAATTGTCTTGGTAGGATTTCTTGAAATTAGACATTAATTAAATGTATTTATTTTGTAATGCTACTTGTAAGAAACATACTTTATTTGTCGCCATGGAGGCAAGGATTAGTGATTTAGAAGTAGCTAAAACACTGCCGACTGAGGATGGATGTTAGCTGCTAGCTAGCTAGCCATGTCTTAACCTCTTAAGGCCCAAGCTGTTTGTTTACATGCTTTTTTTGTTTCTCTTTGCTATTTGGGCTTATTGGACCCTAATTAGAATAAAAACTAAGAATCATCTTTTGATATGGTGTACTTAGTCCATAAGTACACAAACGTGTACTTCATGTTTAGTGACGTGCTAATTCTTATTTTTCCAAATTCCATTGTATGTTATACTCTTCTGACACCACCAGATGGCAGTATAAGTGTCCACATAAGCGGCCATAAGACCCCAATTCAGTAGTGTACACAATTTTGGAAATAAGACCTAAAAGGTGCTGTCCACGCATGTGGCCACTAAGCCTTTTTAAAGCACCGCTTCATGAAGGCATTTCTGTGGTATAACTTCACCTTTATCTTTAGTTTTTAGGCCAAAATGCGTCCGTTCTCCCTTTTCTGTCTACACACTGTGTCTGCTTGTAAGTACTCTGTGATTGTGCGCTGCCGAACATGCTCCTCTGCTCGTAAAACCAGCAATGTCACGACACGCCGTCATGCCCATTAAAAAAAAAATGGGGAACCGGTACTTTTCAAACAGAGTATAGTACCGTTTTTGATTCATTAGTAGCGCGATACTATACTACCGTATTTTTCGGACTATAAGTCGCTCCGGAGTATAAGTCGCACAGCCGAAAATGCATAATAAAGAAGGAAAAAAACATATATAAGTCGCACTGGAGTATAAGTCGCATTTTTTGGGGAAATGTATTTCATAAATCCCAACACCAAGAATAGACATTTGAAAGGCAATTTAAAATAAATAAAGAATAGTGAACAACAGACTGAATAAGTGTACGTTATATGAGGCATAAATAACCAACTGAGAACGTGCCTGGTATGTTAACGTAACATATTATGGTAAGAGTCTTTCAAATAACTATAACATATAGAACATGCTATACGTTTACCAAACAATCTGTCACTCCTAATCGCTAAATCCCATGAAATCTTATACGTCTAGTCTCTTACGTGAATGAGCTAAATAATATTATTTGATATTTTACGCTAATGTGTTAATAATTCCACACATAAGTCGCACCCCCGGCCAAACTATGAAAAAAACTGCGACTTAATAGTCCGAAAAATACGGTAGTACTGGTATACCGCACAACCCTACTTTAAATGAATATCTGCTCCAAATATCAGTTATCGGCTTCTTTGATGACTTATAATCGGTATCGGTCGATCAGTAGTGAGTAGGACATCACCTCGTAGTAAAGTCAGCCATTGTTGGGACTTTCCTTGCGTGCATACATTTGTACAGCACTGGACAAAAGTGGAACTTACCATCAACTTGTTGTTTTCCACTTCTCAGAGGAAGGTTTAACCCGCATATGAGTGAGAAAGAAGCCGCAGCGTTCATCATCAAGGTGATCCAAAGCTGCTTCCTCAGTAGCAGGTACAACTAAAGGGACAAGATAAGCAAATGTTCTACTTCCTCCATGTTGCGTTCATGCATTACCTTTCACTTCCTGCCAGGAGCAAGACGTACGACATGCTGCAATATTACCAGAACCAAATTCCCTACTGAGGCTCTCCTGCTGTAACGAGTCCAGTACGGACGCTGATCCCAGACAAGATGCTGTCCCTCCGAGAGCAATAACTCCGGTTTTATCCAACACTTTTACTAAAGAGCTCTTTGAAATCGCCCTTTAAGAGCCATATTTACACTCTTTGTGTCATCATCATCATCATCATCATGCTGCTCTTCACTTCCAGTGCACTTTATTTCTGTCAGTATTGTCACCTTACATCAGAGACCAGGCCATTAGTGCGGGATTCAAACTCTCCGCAGTGTTTTTTCTACGTGTGAAGCAACGTCGCCGTGGACTGAAGGAGAAGGAGCGGGAGGAAACTTTTGACGTGGCGACAAGAACAAATCATCAAACATGTTCTTGCGCGAGCTACCAGTGTTAGCTACATTCCACAGGCAGCGGGGTGCATTCTGGGAACCTCCACTTAAAGGAACGATCAGTTGATGTTTTAGGAACCATTTTATTGTAAATGTGGGGGTGTAAGGGGGAAAGACAATGGCGAGAGTTGCATATCTGCATGCACACAAGTCCTCCACGTCGTTGGTGTGCGCAAAACCTGTTTGGAAACATTCCTCGTGTGTGTCATGTGACCTCGCTGCCGCATAGGGCGACTTGACCTAAAAAGCCATTCCTGCAAAATATATATGCAATATTCCCACGTACTGATGCTGTATTCGTGTGTTCCCCTTGACTCCAGTGTTGTCGTGTTGTCACACCGCTGAGAGTGTTACGATTGCAAACTTGAAGGGGCTTTTATTGTCTGATGGTGAATTCTTCACACCCCTCATGGCCACTTTTAATGTAATGCAAACACATCGTTAAAGGTTCGATTTGGTAGCCAAATTCCAGCCAGTAGGGGGAGTACATTAGCATAAAGGCCTTTAAAGCATGATTGTGAAACCATATCAAACATCCAATATGTAAACACCATTGTCTCACTGTCGCCTCTGGAGGCAGGAAAAAGCACTACATGACAGGCGTTAGCCGTTAGCATGTGCAGGCTAAAACTTTCCTTTGACAAATTGCACCTTTAAACCCAAGAGAATGAGTTTGTCAATGTTTTTGTCAGAGTCAAACGTATGGATTTTTAATGGTTTGGCTCGTTATACCGTCAGCAGCATTAATGCTGATTTCAAAATAAAAGCCGAATGAGAGTCAACCAAATGTTTCGAGATGCTTCTTTTTACATTAATGTGATGTTTGCGAACGAGTCTAAGTCTTTTGAACTGCTCTTTCAAGTGAACAATGAGAACCGATTCGCAGTTGTGAGCCATTTGATTGAGAGAACGTTTTTCATGCACATGCGAATTTATCGTCGACAATTGCCCGCCACCCGACTGGCAACTGGACTATGGAATGAGTCCCAAGTATCAGCATTTGGATTTTTTATTTTATTTAAAACATTGTATACATGTATATATATATGTGTTTTTTTAGTTTAAAAAAAAAAGTTATATATATATATATATATATATATATATGTATATGTATATATATATATATGTATATATATATATATGTATATATATATATATATATATATATATATATATATATATATATATATATATATATATATATATATATATATATATATATATATATATATATATATATATATGTTTAGTTTATTTTTATTTGGATTCACTTTCCGGGTTTGTTTCTTAACCCATTTTCTAGGCCGCGAGCGCCTCCTAGAGGACCGCCCAAAAAACGCTTCCCTGCTATGCCGCAGCAGTACTCAGTTGTAATACACTTTTCCACCGCTGGTGGCAGTAGTGACTGACTTCATTTGCACTTTCTTTTAAAGACAGTTTAGTTAAGAAACATTTATATTTTTAATTTAATTTATTCATTTTAGCACAACATAATTGCATGTAAATCGATTTTTCGTCAATTATTTCTGATTCCGTTCTTATGCAGTACATTTGGTGAGTTTTTCTAACCTAAAAATAAGGTTTATGTGTTAAATAAATAAAAACTTTGTGATTGACTCATGGTTTTAATATTATTTGACAATGTTGTAAACTAAATAGTTTAGATATAATTATTGAATAGGATGAAACACTATTTCAGTGGAAGTAAACAGGTCAAAAAGGTTAACAACCCCTGTTCTAAAGGATAGTAGTACACCAGTTATGGTAGTATAATTTTGTACTCACATTTTATCATGTCATACATTGTATATCCATTAATTAATTTAATTCTTACTTGTTAATGTGTGTATTTTTTCCTATATTGTTAAAATGCTACGCGTTTTCTTTGGAAAATTGTGATGTGACTGCTGAAGCATGGAAATATGGCACCGCCTTATGGAATGTTTACAACGAAAACCACAAAAAAATAAAATGATAGCCAATATTTCAGAATAATTCCCTCCAATAGAGTAATATTTGTGTAAATTAAATTATTGTAATCTTGATACTAGTGATTGTTAACTTCATCAGAAACTAACTATAATACTCGAGGCAGTCTCTTAGAAAGGAATGCCTCGACAAGAGTTGATCCAGTTTCGACAACATTTTGTTTTGGAGAACGCTCGGGTACTTCCGCTTCCGGCTGTTTCAAACAGGTAAATTCCTCCACCGGCCTTAAAGGATAGTAGTTAAAGCATACATACACCAGTTATGGTAGTACAATTTTGTACTCACATTTTATCATGTCATTATTTATACATTTTAATTCTTACTTGTTAATGTGTGTATTTTTTATATATTGTTAAAATGCTACACGTTTTTTTTGGAAAATTGTGATGTGACTGCTGAAGCATGGAAATATGGCACCGCCTTATGGAATGTTTACAACGAAAACCACAAAAAATACAATTATAGCCAATATTTCAGAATAATTCCCACCAATAGAGTAATATTTGTGTGAATTAAATTAGTCCAATCTACATATTATTGTTTGACTGATACTAGTGATTGTTAACTTCATCAAAAACTAACTATAATACTCGAGGCAGTCTCTTAGAAAGGAATGCCTCGACAAGAGTTGGTCCAGTTTCGACAACATTTTGTTTTGGAGAACGCTCGCGGGTACTTCCGCTTCCGGCTGTTTCAAACAGGTAAGTTCCTCCACCGGCCTGTGACGTCACAGGGATGGGCAAGTCACGTGGTGTGTCGGAGGGGGGTGGAAGACCTGCGGTGTAAAGTTTGTGTCATGGCAGGAAGAAGAAGAGGAGGAATACGGCAGAAGACCACACGGTAGGACAAGCTTTTACGACGCCGTCACCATCGACGGGGTTCGGTTCGGTTCCGAAGAAAAGTCAACTTTGTCGTCGTCGCTCCGGCAGCTAACGAAGAAGTTAGCCATGTAGCAATAAACCAGTAAAACTGGTCAAGTGCGACGTAATAATTCAGCTATTGTTGACTTTGACTTCCCTGCTAGCTTACTTCTAGAAAGTTCTCACGGTGGAGCCTCCGTCGGCCTTTTCTATTCTGTTTACCATGAATTGATTAACGTGGACCCCGACTTAAACACCTTATTCGGGTGTTACCATTTAGTGGTCAATATGTACTGTACTGTGCAATCTACTAATAAAAGTCTCAATCCATCAAAAATTGGTTCCTATAAAGCTAACATCATGACTTTTTGTTCGATGGTCTACTAGTCTTGTCAAGTACACTACACTTAAGTACACACTTACACTATTAGTACGCTGTACAGTATAATACGCCTCATACTACTATACACCTTACACTACCGGTGTAATAAGTTCCACCCAAAGTACCTGAAAGTATGTTATTGTTGACATGTTATATTCATGATGTCAACTGTTCACATCTTATTAACGTCTTATAGAACTGTCTTGGGTCTAGATCTAGATCAGACCTGGGCAAATGAAGGCCCGGGGGCCACATGCGACCCGTTGAGCTTTTCAATCTGGCCCGCCGGACATTCCCAAATCATTTTTTTAGATGTTTAAGATGGAAAGTGTAGCTGCCATTATGATGTGCAGTGATGTTTTCTAACGACCGTAAGTCTTCAACTATACTAAGTAGGGATGTCCGATAATGGCTTTTTGCCGATATCCGATATTCCGATATTGTCCAACTCTTTAATTACCGATATCAACCGATACCGATATCAACCGATATATGCAGTCGTGGAATTAACACATTATTATGCCTAATTTGGACAACCAGGTATGGTGAAGATAAGGTACTTTTTTAAAAAAATTAGTAAAATAAGATAAATAAATTAAAAACATTTTCTTGAATAAAAAAAGAAAGTAAAACAATATAAAAACAGTTACATAGAAACTAGTAATGAATGAAAATGAGTAAAATTAACTGTTGAAGGTTAGTACTATTAGTGGCCCAGCAGCACGCACAATCATGTGTGCTTACGGACTGTATCCCTTGCAGACTGTATTGATATATATTGATATATAATGTAGGAAGCAGAATATTAATAACAGAAAGAAACAACCCTTTTGTGTGAATGAGTGTAAATGGGGGGAGGGAGGTTTTTTGGGTTGGTGCACTAATTGTAAGTGTATCTTGTGTTTTTTATGTGGATTTAATAAAAAAAAAACAAAAAAAAAACGATACCGATAATAAAAAAACGATACCGATAATTTCCGATATTACATTTTAACGCATATATCGGCCGATAATATCGTCAGGCCGATATTATCGGACATCTCTAATACTAAGTATTTCAATGGTTGCAATCTGCGCTTTGGGATGATATAGCAGTTACTATGGTAATTAGGGGTGTGGGAAAAAAATCGATCCGAATTCGAATCGCGATTTTCACGTTGTGCGATTCAGAATCGATTCTCATTTTTAAAAAAATCGATTTTATTTATTTTTTTATTTATTTTTTATTTAAATTTTTATTAATGAATCCAACAAAACAATACACAGCAAAACCATAACAATGCAATACAATTCCAAAAGCAAACCCGAGCCAGCAACACTCAGAACTGCAATAAACAGAGCAATTGAGAGGAGACACAGAACAAACCAAAAGTAGTGAAACAAAAATGAATATTATCAACAACAGTATCAATATTAGTTACAATTTCAATATAGCAGTGATTAAAAATCCCTCATTGACATTATTAGACATTTATTAAAAAAAAAAAAAAAGAACAATAGTGTCACAGTGGCTTACACTTGCATCACATCTCATAAGCTTGACAACACACTGTGTCCAATATTTTCACAAAGATAAAATAAGTCATATTTTTGGTTCATTTAATAGTTAAAACAAATGTACATTATTGCAATCAGTTGATAAAACATTGTCCTTTACAATTATAAAAGCTTTTTACAAAAATCTACTACTCTGCTTGCATGTCAGCAGACTGGGGTAGATCCTGCTCAAATCTATGTATTCCATGAATAGACAATCCTTTTGAATCAGGAAAAAATCGTTTTTGAATCGAGAATCGTGTTGATTTGAAGAAAAAAAATCGATTTTGAATCGAATCGTGACCCAAATAATCGATATTGAATCGAATCGTGGGACACCCAAAGATTCACAGCCCTAATGGTAATCTAATTAGTTACAATGGTAATCTAATTAGTTACTATGGTCATCTAATTAGTTACTATGGTAATCTACGTCACAGCACCTCAGACGAGGCACCAAGCAGCGTGGGCGGGAAGCGTTTCCACAGATGCGGAAGGAGATTTTCACAACAAAGTTCTAAAGCTTAGTGATATATCAGATTGTCGGTGGGTTTATTTTGTACCTTCGCGTTCATATTTCACTGTTTGTTCCATTTTTGTTGCGTTTCACTTGATTGTAAAATATGTCGATCGAAAGGGGGTGTGACATTCATATTTTGTCAATATTCAGTGTTTTATCGTTCATAGAAAAATGTAAAATTCCATTACGTTTTTTAAGGCGGTCTGTCATAATGTTTTTAGCATTCAATCAGACATTATTGTGAGGTTTTGTATTAGTGTTCCTAAAAATAGATATACCGGCCCCCAGACACGTTCTTTTCTCTAAATGTGGCCCCCGAGTCAAAATAATTGCCCAGGCCTGATCTAGATGTTGTTTATTTGACTTTTAATTTTTATTTTAATTAAAAAAATATTTATTTAATTTTTATTGAGATCCATCGTCCGACTACGGAGCCCCTAAAGCAGAGGTGTCAAAGTCATTTGAGGGCCACACCGCAGTTACGTTTGACCCCAGAGGGCAGCATCTAACAGTGAACGCTATTATTACATAATTTTAATGGATTTTATTAGTAGATTTTTTTTAAACTAAAATGTAAAATAAATATGGTAAGTTGCAATAATTTCTCCTCAAAATTTAGTGTATTTTACTGTAAATGGAAAAACAGTACTGCTGTTTTTTTTGGTAAAAAAAAAAAAGGCAGCTCAGTTTCCAGAAGTTTACTGTAAAATTTACATTTCTTTTTTTTACTGTAAATTTTAAAAAAATGCAATTTTACAGTAACATTTTGGCACCTGAGCAGCCAGTTTTTTTGTTTATTTTTTACCGCAAATCAACTACTGTAAATTTTTCGGTGTATTGTTAATGGCAAAACTGCACTATTGATTGATTGATTGAAACTTTTATTAGTAGATTGCACAGTATAGTACATATTCCATACGATTGACCACTAAATGGTAACACCCCAATAAGTTTTTCAACTTGTTTAAGTCGGGGTCCAAGTAAATCAATTCATGGTAGACTACTGATTATTACAGTACAAAAAAGTACGGTTTTTTTCATCTAGAGAAAAATGCTGTAAAAACCACCGTAAATTTCAAAATTTTACCATGAAATCTATTGCTACTTTTACGTTGCACAATTTGATGGATAACTTGCTTTGAAATCATTATTATTAGTATTTATTTCTTTAAAAAAATGGTTTGAATGTTTGATGATATATTTTTGCATAATTAGACAATATTTAAATTAACATAATTTGTACATATATATTTTTTTCCTCCCAAAATAGAAAGAAAGAATACATTTAGTAAGAAAACTTATAGTACTTTATTGATACATATTACTTCTAGGCTTTTGAGGGCCAAATAAAATGAAGTGGCTGGCCACATCTGGCCCCCGGGCCTTGAGTTTGACACCTGTGCCCTAAAGGGACAATTGTGTGTATCTTCCAAACAAGACATAGGTTTTATCACATCAACATGGGACTAACTAACAACACTCCTTTAAATCTCATCAATACCACAGAAGAGGCAAACTGTCATTTTCCGGACACGATAAAGTCTTAAATAATGTCAAACACGTAGCGTTACAGCTAAAGTGTTTGTCTCACACCTAGTAATCCACTGTGGACAGACCAAGCCAAAAATGCAGGTTCAGCGAGCGCTGCGCGCCCCCGCAAAGGAAATACATTTTTGGCAGGAATTCACATTTTGCCACAACACCCCTAAAAGGACATGGGGGAAAGTCCTAGTTGGAAATACAGCCGAATTAACTCCTGAACTGGCATTTTCACATAGACCGCAAACCATGCGCACGCATCCAATGCTTTCTGGTGCGCACCAGATAGTTTCTGGTGCGCACAAGATACGTATCTAAAAAAAAAAGGTGTCCCCGTGCCCCTATAGGGGCTCCGTATTTATTTGACTTTTATTTATTTATTTATTTTAAATTTTTTGATTACATTTTTATTGAGATCCATCATCCGACATTCCTATCCATTTCAGAATATTTGCATACACCATACATCTATTGTCTGCCCTAAATGTCAAAATATTTTATTTGTTTATATCCCAACGATGCACCCCCCCCACCCCCCCCCCCCCCACAAAAAGAAAAGAGAAAAACAGCAAAAAAAACAAAAACAAAACAAACCAAACCACAGTTATAATAATATTAACACATAAATCAATAAAACAAATAATAATAATAATTAGGGATGCGTTAAAATGTAATATCGGAAATTATCGGTATCGTTTTTTTATTATCGGTAGCGTTTTTTTATTTTTTTTATTTTTATTTTTATTTTTAAAAAATTAAATCAACATAAAAAACACAAGATACACTTACAATTAATGCACCAACCCAAAAAACCTCCCTCCTCATTCACACAAAAGGGTTGTTTATTTCTGTTATTAATATTCTGGTTCCTACATTATATATCAATATATATCAATACAGTCTGCAAGGGATACAGTCCGTAAGCACACATGATTGTGCGTGCTGCTGCTCCACTAATAGTACTAACCTTTAACAGTTAATGTTACTCATTTTCATTCATTACTAGTTTCTATGTAACTGTTTTTATATTGTTTTACTTTCTTTTTTATTCAAGAAAATGTTTTTAATTTATTTATCTTATTTTATTTTATTTATTTTTTTTAAAAGTACCTTATCTTCACCATACCTGGTTGTCCAAATTAGACATAATAATGTGTTAATTCCACGACTGTATATATCGGTTGATATCGGTATCGGTTGATATCGGTATCGGTAATTAAAGAGTTGGACAATATCGGAATATCGGATATCGGCAAAAAGCCATTATCGGACATCCCTAATAATAATAATAAATAAAAGAATATAAACAGATAGTAAAAAAATATATAGACATATAGGAAGTAATCAGTACAATCACTAATAGCTTCAAAGTTGGGCTCTCCTGTAATATCCATTTCCTGGTAATGCTCTTTTTTTTTTACTTTTAACAATCGTCAAAGTGAAATCTGGTTTAATTATTGGTACTGTAGGTTTAAGTTCAAATTTGAATGACAATAAAAGGAAGTCTAAGTGTAGTCTAAGTCTTTATTTACAAGCATCCTATTGCTTTTGACAAAAAAAACAACCTTCCTGTTGTTTGCAAAATCTTTAGTTTGCTATTGTAGGGCACTCAGACACCATAAAGATGTGACAGGAAGTGATTGTTGTGTGTGTGTGTGTGTGTGTGTGTGTGTGTGTGTGTGTGTGTGTGTGTGTGTGTGTGTGTGTGTGTGTGTGTGTGTGTGTGTGTGTGTGTGTGTGTGTGTGTGTGTGTGTGTGTGTGTGTGTGTGTGTGTGTGTGTGTGTGTGTGTGTGTGTGTGTGTGTGTGTGTGTGTGGCAGGTGATTGTTGGCGTCCAGCAAGCGAGGTTAGCGTAGCGCTAAGCTGCAGGTCAGTGTAGGTGCTGCTGAGTGACTGCGTATCAAAAAGGTATTGAAGCACATTTTCTTTCTACTCCTCGACATCACCTGGTGGGCTGATTGGCTGACCACAGTCCGACTCTGCGCCGCCACCTGCCGGCCAGGCGCCTTGGCAAAAGGAGCGCTTGACGGTCGCGGCGCGGAGACGCACTGTGGACTCTGCTAGCATGGAGAAATCTGGGTAACGTCTTCCGTGGTGGCTTTTGTGGTGTGTGTCGCTTCTGGTGTGGTTTTGAAACTCAATGAATCACATATTTGGTGGTCGTCGTTCCATCCAACATGTCCGTCCACTGACTCCTGACATGTGTCTCTTAGGGACCACCGTCAGACTCATGTCCTATGGGGGAGACTTTCATGGACGCACTGAGCGTGTCCGCCAGGCGCCGCACTACGACCAGGTTCCGCAGGGCTCGTTACCGCGGGACAACTTTTACGATCCAGACCCTGTCACCAAGCAGGCGGCGCCTTATTTGGCCCTCAGCTCTGACCCGCTCCCACCTCCGCCTCTGCCCGTCCAGCCCCCCATCGGGCCAGAGTTTGACCGCAGAGGCAGCGAGTACGCCACCGACCTTGAGTCGGAAATAGACCCGGCCCTAGACATCAAACCGGTCCACCGCTTCATCCCCGACTCGTGGAAGAACTTCTTCCGGACAAGCAACCGCAGCAGCAACAAGGAAGCGGCCTCGTCATGTAACAACAACAACAGCACCAGCGAGGGCGTTCGCTGCTCGCCGCCACCGTCTGTTCCTGGATCCTACCGTGACCCGTATGGGGGCTCGGCCGGCAGCTACAACTCCGGCAAGGAGCTCCTGGAACTAGGCGACATTCAGTCGATGTCAGGCCGCACGTACCGCACGGCGCAGACATACAGCGAGCGCGTGGAGGAGTACAATCAGCGCTACGCCTTCATGAAGTCCTGGGCGGGGCTGCTGAGGATTCTGGGATGCGTGGAGCTCCTACTGGGCGCCGTCGTCTTCGCCTGCGTGTGCGCGTACATCCACAAGGACAACGAGTGGTTCAACATGTTCGCTTACTCGTCTCCCGGAGCCGGTGTCTTTGGCAACGGGGCCAGCGGGTCTTACTACACGGGCCCCAAAACGCCGTTTGTGCTGGTGGTGGCGGGCCTGGCCTGGCTGGTGACGGTCATAGTGCTGGTGCTGGGCATGACCATGTACTACCGCACCATCCTGCTGGACTCCAGCTGGTGGCCGCTGACAGAGTTCATCATCAACCTGGCGCTCGCCGTGCTCTACATGGCCGCAGGTAAGTGGCGAGCAAACCGCCCGGTGTCCTCTTTTCTCACTCACGCGCTGTGTGCCCGCCAGGCATCGTGTACGTGCGAGACACAACGCGAGGGGGGCTCTGCTCCTCCCCTTTCTTCAACAACGGCCCCAGCGCCGCATTCTGCAGGACGGACGCGGGCCAGACCGCCGCCATCATCTTCCTCTTCCTCAACATGGTTATCTACCTGATTGGCGCCGGCGTGTGCCTCAAGCTGTGGAGGCACGAAGCGGCACGCCGTTACCGCGAGCAGAACGCCAGGGAGGTCAGCGGTCCGCCTGGTCACATGATTTCCTGTCGTGTCTCCCGTGGTCACGTGACTTGTTGTCTTGCAGATGCAGCAGTCGGAGTTCGGAGCGGTCCAGTCGCTGGTGAGCGTCCAGTCTTACTTCTTATACGTGTTGCCGCCATAGTTTGATTGTTGATTTTGTGGCGTCAGCTGGTTCCTGTGGCGGCGTCCGGTGCCAAGAGTCCTCGACAGGAATCGTCCATCGCGTCCTTCCAAGACGCCCCTCGCGTCGCTATCGCTCCAAAGGTCCTGCAGGGGGCGATACCGTCTGGTCACATTCCCAAACCTGTCATCGTGCCCGACTACATCGCGTAAGTCCTCACTCAATATTTACACAGCACATTTCACCAGAATAAAAGAAGTCGTCCCCTCGCTCCAACAGGAAGTACCCCACCGTCCGCTCAGACGAGGAGCGAGACCAGTACCGGGCAGTGTTCAACGACCAGTACGCCGAGTACAAGGAGCTGCATGCCGAGGTGCAGGTGGCGTGCAGGAAGTTCGACGAGATGGACGGGATGATGCGCAACCTTCCTCAGCAACCCGGCAGCCAAATGGTGATGTCACATGATCTCTCGTTAACCTCCTAGAGCAGGGGTGGGCAATTAATTTTTACCGGGGGCCGCATGAGCAACCTGAGCACTGCTGGAGGGCCACACCGACAATATTTCAATTAAAATTTGCTCAAATTATTTTTGATGTATCGTAAGATAAATAATAATAATAATTTCATTTAACCTAACTCAACTTTATACAAAAGCAGATTGCTTTTGATGGTTTTATATTTAACACTGTCTTACACGACACTTCCTGATGTATAATACAATGCAAAAATGTCAATTTCTGTCACTTTATCCTGCATCCTCTTTAAAAGTCCAACATTTTTCCCCGTCAGATTTGGACAACCATCTGTTGTCACACCTGCCAGCTTGTCCCATTTCAGTCCTAACATGTCCAAACACGCATTTACCTATGTGAACAAGTCATTACCTGTGGTTGTCTCTTTAATTGACTGCATGGCTGCCAGCTCCTCCGTGATTTGAAAGTCTGCAGTTATCCCACGTAAGAAGATGAGCAGCTGGGCGGTGTCACGTACATCGCAGCTCTCATCCAAAGCCAGCGAAAAACAGTCAAGGTCGGCCGTTCTGTTCTTCAGCTGAAGCTCCAAGTTTCCAGCGATGGTCTCAACCCGCCTCGTTACAGTGCGTCGGGAGAGTGACACGTTCTCAAATGCGCCCCTCTTCTCCGGGCATATCAGCGCAACAGAGTCCAATAAGCACTCCTTAATAAACTCACCGTCAGAAAACGCCTTACTTTTTCTGGCGATTTTGTGAGAAATGACGAAACTTGTCCTGACGGCTGCATCTCTGGGGGTGTGAAATTTGGCAAAAAGTCCTTGTTGGGTTTGCAGTTTTACCATCAACGCATCAGCCTCTCTTGCGCGCGCTTCATCAGACAGATTCCGGTATTTTTCCCCGTGCTTCGTCGTGTAGTGGCGATTCAAATGATATTCTTTAAACACAGCAAGCTGTGTACCACAAATTAAGCACACGGCTTTACCTTTAATTTATGTAAGGAAATACTTGGCAGTCCATGTCTTGTTGGAAACACGCCATTCCTCATCAACTTTTCTCTTTTTAGCATCTCGGGGATAACCGGGCATCACTTGTCGCTGTGCACCTTCACTCGCAGGTTACACACGGACATACGCCCATAAATAACACTTTTCAAAATAAAAGCAGCACAGATGTATTGCACGCACGACATAGATGTTTTTTAAAATGTATTTTGTAATTTGTGATTGCAGCTGTTCACATTCACTCACAATCGCGCACGAGCATACGTCCACACGGAAGTAATAAAAATAACGCTTTTCAAAACAAAAGCAGCACCGTTGTATTGCACACTCGACATAGATACTTTTAAAAATGTATTTTGTAATTTATTATTGGCCTCACGCGGGCCGGACAGGGACGCACAAAGGGCCGGATGTGGCCCGCGGGCCGCCGAATGCCCCGGTCTGTCCTAGAGTGCTCATTCCCACATCCCGCAGCTTCCTGTTTGCACTTCCTGACTCTGCCTACCTTCCCTCTCTGCGTTTGTCTCGACACCAACGTGACGTTTCTTTTCTGTCTGCAGGAAGTGGAGCGCATCAACAGAATCCTGGAGGAATACCAGAGGAAGAAAAACGTGTGTATACTGTATATATATATGTGTGTGTGTGTGTGTGTGTGTGTGTGTGTGTGTGTGTGTGTGTGTGTGTGTGTGTGTGTGTGTGTGTGTGTGTGTGTGTGTGTGTGTGTGTGTGTGTGTGTGTGTGTGTGTGTGTGTAAATGTATATACAGTTGTGGTCAAAAGTTTACATACACTTGTGAAGGACATAATGTCATGTCATGGGGCCGTGCCAGCAACCTGAGGGTTCCTAGTTCGATCCCCACCTTCTACCAACCTCGTCACGTCCGTTGTGTCCTTGAGCAAGACACTTCACCCTTGCTCCTGATGGGTCGTGGTTAGGGCCTTGCATGGCAGCTGCCGCCATCAGTGTGTGAATGAGGAAATGGTGTCAAAGCGCTTTGAGTACCTTGAAGGTAGAAAAGCTCTATAGAGGCTTTGCAGCTGACGTCATCAGCCACGCCCATTAGCTTGGCGGCCATCTTGCCGGTCACCAGTTCAGTGCCGGTCAACGACTCACACACGCTTTCTTGTTAGATCTGCCGCTATTTGAGCTTGGAAATGCCGGAAACCTGCTGTGCTGTTGGATGTAGCAATAGACGAGGCGATAAACCAAATCTTAGCTTCTATAGATTCCCGGCAAACATCAAAAAACGCGATAAATGGATCGCGGCGATTTGTCGTGAACGATGGAAACCTACGATTTACACAAGGATATGCAATAAACACTTCATATCAGGTATGTAAACAAACTATAACAGTAGGCTCTTCTGTGTGTGCTTTTTCCTTACCTTGGTCATGAGAAGAAATCGATTCTTGTTTGGAATCTGCCATATCAGCCCATCATGCACAAAACCTGCTGTAAAATACTTGTAGGCATCCAGACTCTTGTATGCCTTAAGGTCCTTTCCAGTGTACGGAGATGGTGAATCGACAAGGTCATTATAAATGTCTGGATATGAGAGATCAGGCAGGTCGGCTGTTGCAAAATGCTCATTGTTTATTGTAGGGTCCCGGAAGAGTTATTACTGCAAGGGGTTCTGGGTATTTGTTCTGTTGTGTTTATGTTGTGTTACGGTGCGGATGTTGTCCCGAAATGTGTTTGTCATTCTTGTTTGGTGTGGGTTCACAGTGTGGCGCATATTTGTAACAGTGTTAAAGTTGTTTATACGGCCACCCTCAGTGTGACCTGTATGGCTGTTGACCAAGTATGCATTGCATTCACTTGTGAGTGTGTCATAAGCCGTAGATATTATGTGATTGGGCCGGCACGCAAAGGCAGTGCCTTCAAGGTTTATTGGCGCTCTGTACTTCTCCCTACGTCCGGGTACACGGCGGCCGGCGTTTTAAAAAGTCATACATTTTACTTATTGAAACCGATACCGATAATTTCCGATATTACATTTTAAAGCATTTATCGGCCGATAATATCGGACATATCTGCACTCCACCCAGCCCTCAGTGCCAATCCGTGTCCTAAAGTAATGGATCTGACTTGCCCACTTCATTGTTCTAACATGTGATGCAGATATGCAGCAGTGGCCATTGCTAAACACTGCAAGGGAAGTTCAGCTTCCCCTAAAATATAAAAATAAAAAAAAGTGGTCAAACGTGTTCTTTTGTGTTGGCATTCCATTAACTAAATGCCTTAGAATGACTTTCACTTTTGTTTAGAATCAGCTTTTTGGACCACAGTTGGTGTGGCTTTTTTTCTTTGATGTGGTTGCAGCAAATAATGTGATGATGTCACATTGACCACGCCCCCACTGTAGATTTTAAGTTGTATTTAATACAGTACTCAGGTTTGTGAAGTACTGATCATAAGAATCTCATCAGATCACCTCATTTGTCATGTTGGTGTAGCGCAGGGGTCACCAACGCGGTGCCCGCGGGCACCAGGTAGCCCGTAAGGACCAGATGAGTAGCCCGCTGGCCTGTTCTAAAAATAGCTCAAATAGCAGCACTTACCAGTGAGCTGCCTCTATTTTTTAAATTGTATTTATTTACTAGCAAGCTGGTCTCGCTTTGCCCGACATTTTTAATTCTAAGAGAGACAAAACTCAAATAGAATTTGAAAATCCAAGAAAATATTTTAAAGACTTGGTCTTCACTTGTTTTAATAAATTCATTATTTTTTTTACTTTGCTTCTTATAACTTTCAGAAAGACAATTTTAGAGAAAAAATACAACCTTAAAAATTATTTTAGGATTTTTAAACACATATACCTTTTTACCTTTTAAATTCCTTCCTCTTCTTTCCTGACAATTCAAATCAATGTTCAAGTAAATTTTTTATTTTTTTTTGTAAAGAATAACAAATACATTTTAATTTAATTCTTCATTTTAGCTTCTGTTTTTTCGACGAAGAATATTTGTGAAATATTTCTTCAAACTTATTATGATTAAAATTTTAAAAAATTATTCTGGCAAATCTAGAAAATCTGTAGAATCAAATTTAAATCTTATTTCAAAGTCTTTTGAATTTCTTTTAAAATATTTGTTCTGGAAAATCTAGAAGAAATAATGATTTGTCTTTG
The DNA here is from genome assembly GCF_033978785.1 of Entelurus aequoreus. Lineage (NCBI taxonomy): Eukaryota > Metazoa > Chordata > Actinopteri > Syngnathiformes > Syngnathidae > Entelurus > Entelurus aequoreus. Next base: position 8,774,698 of record NC_084751.1, read on the forward strand.
TTAGAAATATAGCTTGGTCCAATTTGTTATATATTCTAACAAAGTGTAGATTGGATTTTAACCTATTTAAAACATGTCATCAAAATTCTAAAATTAATCTTAATCAGGAAAAATTGCTAATGATGTTCCATAAATTCTTTTTTTATTTTTTTCAAAAAGATTCGAATTAGCTAGTTTTTCTCTTCTTTTTTTCGGTTGAATTTTGAATTTTAAAGTGTCGAAATTGAAGATAAACAATGTTTCAAAATTTGTCATTTTTTTTCGTGTTTTCTTCTCTTTTAAACCGTTCAATTAAGTGTAAATATCATTCATTATTAATAATAACATAGAGTTAAAGGTAAATTGAGCACATTGGCTATTTCTGGCAATTTATTGAAGTGTGTATCAAACTGGTAGCCCTTCGCATTAATCACTACCCAAGAAGTAGCTCTTGCTTTCAAAAAGGTTGGTGACCCCTGGTGTAGCGTTAGCATTAGCAGCTAATGACGTTGTCGCCCTGCGTCCAGAAGGACAAATGTCTCTGTGAAGGCCAGCTAGGTGAGATCATTGTCTAATTTGCATATGATTGGTGTGTGCACATGATATTATGACGCGTGTGTGCAAAAAAAAAGCACAGAAAAATGTTATCGAAATATTTGTTATTTTTATCAGTTAATGGTATCGACATTTCCGGTTGTTCTGGTTATAAAGTGCCTTTTTTAGCATTTTCTGTTTGTTTACTTCATGAATAAAATGGTGAAATGGGCACATAAAAAGGTAAAGTCTGCAAATGACCACCGGGCCGCACTTTGGACACTCCTGGCTTACGTAACCGACCCGCAAGGCAAAGTGTTAGCAAAGGCTCCTCCTAGCACACAGGTGTCAAACTTAAGGCCCCCGGGGCCAAATCTGGCCCACCACATTATTTAATGTGGCCCGCGAAAGCATGGAAATAATATATGTTTATAAAATGCTTAATCTTTTCTTACTAAATATATTTTTTCTTTCTCCTTTGACATTAAAAATCATGTACTGCATGCTACCGCAGGTCTTTCAAAATTCAATATTCCAAAAATATTTGTTTGTTAAAATAAAGATAAATACTGTACTTAAATATCTGCTTGACTTGTGATTCCAAAACAAATTATCAATCAAATTGTAGACTGTAAAATTGAGTATAGATTTTACGGTTAAATTCCGCCGACTGAGTTTTTTTTACTGTAAAATCAACTTTGGTGCTGTTTTATTCCATATACAGTAAGACACTAAACCAGGGGTGTCGAACTTTTTTTCATTGAGGGCCACGTCGCAGTTATGGTTGCCCTCAGAGGGACGTTTTTAACAAAGTAATATATGAAAATACATGTATATACCGTAATTTCCGGACTATAAGCCGCACCTGACTATAAGGCGCACCAGCTAAATTTAGGGGAAAATACAGATTGCTCCATATATAAGCCGCACCCGACTATAAGCCGCAGGGTTTTGATGTGTAATTAGCGTAGTATATAGGGGTTCCTGCTACCACGGAGGGGATTGTCGGGACAGAGATGACTGTTTGGGAACGCAAAGCGTCCCATTTATTAACAATAAATCTTTCAATCATTCAATCAAACTTTCACTTCTTTGACATGGCGAACAGCATTCGTGCAGAGTACAAATAATACAACGGTTAGAGATGTCCGATAATATCGGTCTGCCGATATTATCGGCCGATAAATGCGTTAAAATGTAATATCGGAAATTATCGGTATCGTTTTTTTTATTATCAGTATCGTTTTTTTTTTATTTTTTATTTTTTTATTAAATCCACATAAAAAAATACACTTACAATTAGTGCACCAACCCAAAAAACCTCCCTCCCCCCATTCACACTCATTCACACAAAAGGGTTGTTTCTTTCTGTTATTAATATTCTGCTTCCTACATTATATATCAATATATATCAATACAGTCTGCAAGGGATACAGTCCGTAAGCACACATGATTTTGTGTGCTGCTGCTCCACTAATATTACTAACCTTTAACAGTTAATTTTACAAATTTTCATTAATTACTAGTTTCTATGTAGCTGTTTTTATATTGTTGTACTTTCTTTTTTATTCAAGAAAATGTTTTTAATTTATTTATCTTATTTTATTTATACCTTATCTTCACCATACCTGGTTGTCCAAATTAGGCATAATAATGTGTTAATTCCATGACTGCATATATCGGTTGATATCGGTATCGGTTGATATCGGTATCGGTAATTAAAGAGTTGGACAATATCGGAATATCGGATATCGGCAAAAAGCCATTATCGGACATCCCTAATATTTATACATTGTATTTATTTACTCTAACCAACTATGAAATTATATAACATATATACTAGGGCTGTAAATCTTTGGGTGTCCCACGATTCGATTCAATATCGATTCTTGGGGTCACGATTCGATTCAAAATCGATTTTTTTTAATTCAACACGATTCTCGATTCAAAAACGATTTTTTTTTCCCGATTCAAAAGGATTGTCTATTCATGGAATATATAGATTTCAGCAGGATCTACCCCAGTCTGCTGACATGCAAGCAGAGTAAAAAGCTTTTATAATTGTAAAGGACAATGTTTTATCAACTGGTTGCAATAATGTACATTTGTTTGAACTATTAAATGAAGCAAAAATATGACTTATTTTATCTTTGTGAAAATATTGGACACAGTGTGTTGTCAAGCTTATGAGATGCGATGCAAGTGTAAGCCTCTTTTTTTTTTAAATAAATGTCTAATGATAATGTCTATGAGGGATTTTTAATCACTGCTATGTTGAAATTGTAACTAATATTGATACTGTTGTTGATAATATTCATTTTTGTTTCACTACTTTTGGTTTGTTGTGTGTGGTGTTTGTGTCTCCTTTCAATTGCTCTGTTTATTGCAGTTCTGAGTGTTGCTGGCTCGGGTTTGCTTTTGGAATTGGATTGCATTGTTATGGTATTGCTGTGTATTGTTTTGTTGGATTGATTAATTTTTAAAAATAAAAAATAAAAATAAAAAATCGATTTAAAAAAAAATGAGAATCGATTCTGAATCGCACAACGTGAGAATCACGATTCGAATTCGAATCGATTTTTTCCCCACACCCCTAAAATATACAACGTGCTTCTGTCAGCAGCTACAACAAATATATTTAGTAAGAAAAGATGAAGCATTTTATTAACACACTTTATTTAGAGGCTTTTGCGGGCCACATTAAATAATGTGGCGGACCAGATTTGGCCCCAGGGCCTTGAGTTTGGCATCTGTGCACTAAAACATTAAAAAAACAAACCAAAAAAGCATTAAAACAACAAGATTTAACAGTAAAAAAATAAATAAAAATATGGCAGCTCTGTTGCTTGAATTTTCCAGCTAAAAACAGTAGTATTGTTTCTCCATTCCATTTACTCCATGTTTTTATATGCTATAAAAAAACAACACTGCTTTTACTGTAAAATTCTGGTGACTAAACTGCCAGTTTTTAAAGTCAAATTTACAAAAAAAAAATCATAGCTTATGTAAACAAATATATTGTTAAAATATATATATATATATATATATATATATATATATATATATATATATATATATATATATACATGTATATTCATTAGGGCTGCAACTAACGATTAATTTGATAATCGATTAATCTGTCGATTATTACTTCGATTGATCGATTATTGCAGTTCTGGGTGTTGCTGGGTCAGGTTTGCTTTTGGAATTGGCTTGCATTGTTATGGTATTGCTGTGTATTGTTTTGTTGGATTGATTAATTAAAATAAAAATTAAAAAAAAATCGATTTTTTATAAATGAGAATCGATTCTGAATCGCACAACGTGAGAATCGCGATTCGAATTCGAATCGATTTTTCCCCACACCCCTAATATATACAACGTGCTTCTGTCAGCAGCTACAACAAATATAATTAGTAAGAAAAGATGAAGCATTTTATTAACACACATTATTTAGAGGCTTTTGCGGGCCACATTAAATAATGTGGCGGACCAGATTTGGCCCCCGGGCCTTGAGTTTGGCATCTGTGCACTAAAACATTAAAAAAACAAACCAAAAAAGCATTAAAACAACAAGATTTTACGGTAAACATAAATAAATAAATCTGTCAGCTCTGTTGCTTGAATTTTCCAGCTAAAAACAGTAGTATTGTTTCTCCATTCCATTTATTCCATGTTTTTATATGCTATAAAAAAACAACACTGCTTTTACTGTAAAATTCTGGTGACTAAACTGCCAGTTTTTAAAGTCAAATTTAAATTTAAAAAAATAGTAGCTTATGTAAACAAATATATTGTTAAAATATTATATATATATATATATATATATATATATATATATATATATATATATATATATATATATATACATATATATATATATATATATATATATATATATATATATATATATATATATATACATGTGTATTCATTAGGGCTGCAACTAACGATTAATTTGATAATCGATTAATCTGTCGATTGTTACTTCGATTACTCGATTAATAATCGGGTAAAAGAGACAAACTACATTTCTATCCTTTCCAGTATTTTATTGAAAAAAACCAGCATACTGGCACCATACTTATTTTGATTATTGTTTCTCAGCTGTTTGTACATGTTGCAGTTTATAAATAAAGGTTTATTTAAAAAATAAAAAAAATATTATTTTTTTTAATTTTTTTTAAAAAGCTTCTGCGCATGCGCATAGCATAGATCCAACAAATCGATGACTAAATTAATCGGCAACTATTTTTATAATCGATTTTAATCGATTTAATCGATTAGTTGTTGCAGCCCTAATATTAATATATTACTCATTGTTAAAAGTGGCCCTCTGAGGGCAACCATAACTGCGATGTGGCCCTCAGTGAAAAGCAGTTGGACACACCTGGTCCTAGCGCTATCCCGAGTCATGACTCCCGGAGTCCTTCCGCACGCTTCCACGCCTCCCCTTTCATGGCGGTGGTGTTTACACTTCCTGTCCTGCTTGTCTGCTCTCTGACACTTTTTCACGTTCTATTTGCACGACCCAGTACTTTTGCAGACGTTCCATGTTGTGTTGTGTGTTTTCTTCCCCGCCAGGACCCCACCTTCCTGGAGAAGAAGGAGCGCTGCGACTACCTGAAGAACAAACTGTCACACATCAAACAGAAGATTCAGGAATACGACAAAGTCATGGAATGGAACGACGGCTTCAGCTGAAACGCTGTCTACGTTTTTTGCTTTTTTTTATATTTTTTTTTTACGTGTGAACTTGACGTGGAGCTGAAAACCAAACGTCTTTTTGTCCTTGGACACAATCTTTGTCTTTTTACATTTTGTTCTACCATTTCACACGTCAAGCCTCTCCTACTTGACACATAAACAGTGTCAGCCATCTTTTTTTCCCCTCATCTCGTCGTTGTGCTTCAGTGACGTAAACATGAAGCCACTTTACTTTCAAAACTCATTTGAAGATATTCAACACTCTACTGTCATCTGGCGGCTAAAGTGAAAAGTGCACCCCACAATTTGTCACGTTTCATGTGTTGGGCAAACCTTGACGAGTGGGACCATATGAATCCACTTCCTGCTGTATGATTCTAATTGCAGCTCCACTAATGTGATGATTTGATGCTTTCCTGTCCTGAATATGAAGCTAACATTTTTTTTTATCGTGACGTATGAATCTAAACACCCAATAAAGCTTACTAAACAGGTGTGCAAAATATCGTGTTGATTCATTCCTAAATAATGTATTTCATTTCATGCCAACGTTATTGTACCGAATGATTAGGAGCTGAATTGGTTGGTGTTGGAATCGTTTAAATCGGGCAAGAAATGTTGAAGTAGTAACAGTTTTTTTAATTGAGAAATTGTATTATGGAATTTCGGGAAAACGGGGAATTTTTCTAGTTCTTAAACCAACGTCGATTTTGTCCTGACTGAGAGGAATGTTCTGACAGTGGAACGGTTGAAATGGGATGAAAAAGGGAAAAGGAGTTGTCAAAAGAAATGAGTTGGAAATAGGGTTAAAGAAAACTCCAGGAATTCCTGGAAATTTGTTGAACGTGGAAAAATGATAGTTTGAATGTTTAGGATGAGTGGAATGTGTTGAAGGTGGAATGGTTTGAATCGGTTGAAAAAGGTGGGAATGGTGGAAGTTTGAAAAATGGCCAATTCATTTTGAATGGGAAGAATGTCCCAGAAAACCTGGAATTTTGGGAAATTTGTCGAGGGAAAAACACACAATTCCTGAATAGGCTGAACAGTTTGACGTTGGAACACTTTGATTTGGATGAAAAATGTGGAAGGTAGAGCTTGCCAAAATCTGAAGAAGAAGAAAAGATGAAGAAGAAAAGAGGGAGAAGAAAAGGAGAAGAAGAACAGGTAGAAGAAGAAGGAGGAGAAGTAGAAAAAAGAAGAAGAAAAGAAGGAGAAGAAGAAAAAGATAAAGAAAATAAGAAAAACAACAAAAGAAGAAGAAGAACAGGTAGAAGAAGAAGGAGGAGAAGTAGAAAAAAGAAGAAGAAAATAAGGAGAAGAAGAAAAAGATAAAGAAAATAAGAAGAACAACAAAAGAAGAAGGAGAAGAAGAAAAGAAGGAGAAGAACAAAAGAAGAAGAACAAAAGAAGAAGAAAAGGAGAAGAAGAAGGAGAAAAGAAGAAGGAGAAGAAGAAAAAGATAAAGAAAATAAGAACAACAAAAGAAGAAGAAGAAAAAAAGAAGAAGAAGAAAAGGAGAAGAAGAACAGGTAGAAGAAGAAGGAGGAGAAGTAGAAAAAAGAAGAAAAGAAGGAGAAGAAGAAAAAGATAAAGAAAATAAGAAGAACAACAAAAGAAGAAGAAGAACAGGTAGAAGAAGAAGGAGGAGAAGTAGAAAAAAGAAGAAGAAAATAAGGAGAAGAAGAAAAAGATAAAGAAAATAAGAAGAACAACAAAAGAAGAAGAAGAAAAGAAGAAGAACAAAAGAAGAAGAAGAAAAGGAGAAGAAAAGAAGAAGGAGAAAAGAAGAAGAAAAGAAGAAGGAGAAAAGAAGAAGGAGAAGAAGAAAAAGATAAAGAAAATAAGAACAACAAAAGAAGGAGAAGAAGAAGAACAAAAGAAGAAGAAAAGGAGAAGAAGAACAGGTAGAAGAAGAAGGAGGAGAAGTAGAAAAAAGAAGAAAAGAAGGAGAAGAAGAAAAAGATAAAGAAAATAAGAAGAACAACAAAAGAAGAAGAAGGAGAAGAAGAAAAGAAGAAGGAGAAAAGAAGAAGAAGAAAAGAAGAAGGAGAAGACAAAGAAGAAGGAAAAGGAGAAGAAGAAGAAGAGGAAGAAAAGAAGAAAAAGAAGAAGGAAGAGGAAGAAGAGGAAGAAAAGAAGAAGAAGAAGAAGAAGAAGAAGAAATAGATGTATTTGGTGTATAAAAGCATATACTGTATATACAGTAAGTATGTGAATGTTTTGAGACAATAAAGACTTGCCTGCACTTCTGCACAAATGAAGAATAAATAAAGCTAACAAAGAAGAAATAATGTTTGGAGGAGTTGAAGATGACTCCTCCTACTTGCATGTTCTTCTTTACAGTTGAAGATGACTCCTCCTACTTGCATGTTCTTCTTTACAGTTGAAGATGACTGCTCCTACTTGCATGTTCTTCCTTCTTTACAGTTGAAGATGACTGCTCCTACTTGCATGTTCTTCTTTACAGTTGAAGATGACTGCTCCTACTTGCATGTTCTTCTTTACAGTTGAAGATGACTGCTCCTACTTGCATGTTCTTCCTTCTTTACAGTTGAAGATGACTGCTCCTACTTGCATGTTCTTCCTTCTTTACAGTTGAAGATGACTGCTCCTACTTGCATGTTCTTCTTTACAGTTGAAGATGACTCCTCCTACTTGCATGTTCTTCCTTCTTTACAGTTGAAGATGACTGCTCCTACTTGCATGTTCTTCCTTCTTTACAGTTGAAGATGACTGCTCCTACTTGCATGTTCTTCCTTCTTTACAGTTGAAGATGACTGCTGCTACTTGCATGTTCTTCCTTCTTTACAGTTGAAGATGACTGCTGCTACTTGCATGTTCTTCCTTCTTTACAGTTGAAGATGACTGCTCCTACTTGCATGTTCTTCTTTACAGTTGAAGATGACTGCTCCTACTTGCATGTTCTTCTTTACAGTTGAAGATGACTGCTCCTACTTGCATGTTCTTCCTTCTTTACAGTTGAAGATGACTGCTCCTACTTGCATGTTCTTCCTTCTTTACAGTTGAAGATGACTGCTCCTACTTGCATGTTCTTCCTTCTTTACAGTTGAAGATGACTGCTCCTACTTGCATGTTCTTCTTTACAGTTGAAGATGACTGCTCCTACTTGCATGTTCTTCCTTCTTTACAGTTGAAGATGACTGCTCCTACTTGCATGTTCTTCCTTCTTTACAGTTGAAGATGACTGCTCCTACTTGCATGTTCTTCCTTCTTTACAGTTGAAGATGACTGCTCCTACTTGCATGTTCTTCTTTACAGGTGAAGATGACTGCTCCTACTTGCATGTTCTTCTTTACAGGTGAAGATGACTGCTCCTACTTGCATGTTCTTCCTTCTTTACAGTTGAAGATGACTGCTCCTACTTGCATGTTCTTCTTTACAGTTGAAGGTGACTGCTCCTACTTACATGTTCTTCCTTCTTTACAGTTGAAGATGACTGCTCCTACTTGCATGTTCTTCTTTACAGTTGAAGATGACTGCTGCTACTTGCATGTTCTTCCTTCTTTACAGTTGAAGATGACTGCTCCTACTTGCATGTTCTTCTTTACAGTTGAAGATGACTGCTCCTACTTGCATGTTCTTCCTTCTTTACAGTTGAAGATGACTGCTCCTACTTGCATGTTCTTCCTTCTTTACAGTTGAAGATGACTGCTCCTACTTGCATGTTCTTCTTTACAGTTGAAGATGACTGCTCCTACTTGCATGTTCTTCCTTCTTTACAGTTGAAGATGACTGCTCCTACTTGCATGTTCTTCCTTCTTTACAGTTGAAGATGACTGCTCCTACTTGCATGTTCTTCCTTCTTAACAGTTGAAGATGACTGCTCCTACTTGCATGTTCTTCCTTCTTTACAGTTGAAGATGACTGCTCCTACTTGCATGTTCTTCCTTCTTTACAGTTGAAGATGACTGCTCCTACTTGCATGTTCTTCCTTCTTTACAGTTGAAGATGACTGCTCCTACTTGCATGTTCTTCCTTCTTTACAGTTGAAGATGACTGCTCCTACTTGCATGTTCTTCCTTCTTTACAGTTGAAGATGACTGCTGCTACTTGCATGTTCTTCTTTACAGTTGAAGATGACTGCTCCTACTTGCATGTTCTTCTTTACAGTTGAAGATGACTGCTCCTACTTGCATGTTCTTCCTTCTTTACAGTTGAAGATGACTGCTCCTACTTGCATGTTCTTCTTTACAGTTGAAGATGACTGCTCCTACTTGCATGTTCTTCTTTACAGTTGAAGATGACTGCTCCTACTTGCATGTTCTTCCTTCTTTACAGTTGAAGATGACTGCTCCTACTTGCATGTTTTTCCTTCTTTACAGTTGAAGATGACTGCTCCTACTTGCATGTTCTTCTTTACAGTTGAAGATGACTGCTCCTACTTGCATGTTCTTCCTTCTTTACAGTTGAAGATGACTGCTCCTACTTGCATGTTCTTCCTTCTTTACAGTTGAAGATGACTGCTCCTACTTGCATGTTCTTCTTTACAGTTGAAGATGACTGCTCCTACTTGCATGTTCTTCCTTCTTTATAGTTGAAGATGACTGCTCCTACTTGCATGTTCTTCCTTCTTTACAGTTGAAGATGACTGCTCCTACTTGCATGTTCTTCCTTCTTTACAGTTGAAGATGACTGCTCCTACTTGCATGTTCTTCTTTACAGTTGAAGATGACTCCTCCTACTTGCATGTTCTTCCTTCTTTACAGTTGAAGATGACTGCTCCTACTTGCATGTTCTTCCTTCTTTACAGTTGAAGATGACTGCTCCTACTTGCATGTTCTTCCTTCTTTACAGTTGAAGATGACTGCTGCTACTTGCATGTTCTTCCTTCTTTACAGTTGAAGATGACTGCTGCTACTTGCATGTTCTTCCTTCTTTACAGTTGAAGATGACTGCTCCTACTTGCATGTTCTTCTTTACAGTTGAAGATGACTGCTCCTACTTGCATGTTCTTCCTTCTTTACAGTTGAAGATGACTGCTCCTACTTGCATGTTCTTCCTTCTTTACAGTTGAAGATGACTGCTCCTACTTGCATGTTCTTCCTTCTTTACAGTTGAAGATGACTGCTCCTACTTGCATGTTCTTCCTTCTTAACAGTTGAAGATGACTGCTCCTACTTGCATGTTCTTCCTTCTTTACAGTTGAAGATGACTGCTCCTACTTGCATGTTCTTCCTTCTTTACAGTTGAAGATGACTGCTCCTACTTGCATGTTCTTCCTTCTTTACAGTTGAAGATGACTGCTCCTACTTGCATGTTCTTCCTTCTTTACAGTTGAAGATGACTGCTCCTACTTGCATGTTCTTCCTTCTTTACAGTTGAAGATGACTGCTGCTACTTGCATGTTCTTCTTTACAGTTGAAGATGACTGCTCCTACTTGCATGTTCTTCTTTACAGTTGAAGATGACTGCTCCTACTTGCATGTTCTTCCTTCTTTACAGTTGAAGATGACTGCTCCTACTTGCATGTTCTTCTTTACAGTTGAAGATGACTGCTCCTACTTGCATGTTCTTCTTTACAGTTGAAGATGACTGCTCCTACTTGCATGTTCTTCCTTCTTTACAGTTGAAGATGACTGCTCCTACTTGCATGTTCTTCCTTCTTTACAGTTGAAGATGACTGCTCCTACTTGCATGTTCTTCTTTACAGTTGAAGATGACTGCTCCTACTTGCATGTTCTTCCTTCTTTACAGTTGAAGATGACTGCTCCTACTTGCATGTTCTTCCTTCTTTACAGTTGAAGATGACTGCTCCTACTTGCATGTTCTTCTTTACAGTTGAAGATGACTGCTCCTACTTGCATGTTCTTCCTTCTTTATAGTTGAAGATGACTGCTCCTACTTGCATGTTCTTCCTTCTTTACAGTTGAAGATGACTGCTCCTACTTGCATGTTCTTCCTTCTTTACAGTTGAAGATGACTGCTCCTACTTGCATGTTCTTCTTTACAGTTGAAGATGACTCCTCCTACTTGCATGTTCTTCCTTCTTTACAGTTGAAGATGACTGCTCCTACTTGCATGTTCTTCCTTCTTTACAGTTGAAGATGACTGCTCCTACTTGCATGTTCTTCCTTCTTTACAGTTGAAGATGACTGCTGCTACTTGCATGTTCTTCCTTCTTTACAGTTGAAGATGACTGCTGCTACTTGCATGTTCTTCCTTCTTTACAGTTGAAGATGACTGCTCCTACTTGCATGTTCTTCTTTACAGTTGAAGATGACTGCTCCTACTTGCATGTTCTTCCTTCTTTACAGTTGAAGATGACTGCTCCTACTTGCATGTTCTTCCTTCTTTACAGTTGAAGATGACTGCTCCTACTTGCATGTTCTTCTTTACAGTTGAAGATGACTGCTCCTACTTGCATGTTCTTCCTTCTTTACAGTTGAAGATGACTGCTCCTACTTGTATGTTCTTCCTTCTTTACAGTTGAAGATGACTGCTCCTACTTGCATGTTCTTCTTTACAGTTGAAGGTGACTGTTCCTACTTGCATGTTCTTCCTTCTTTACAGTTGAAGATGACTGCTCCTACTTGCATGTTCTTCTTTACAGTTGAAGATGACTGCTGCTACTTGCATGTTCTTCCTTCTTTACAGTTGAAGATGACTGCTCCTACTTGCATGTTCTTCTTTACAGTTGAAGATGACTGCTCCTACTTGCATGTTCTTCCTTCTTTACAGTTGAAGATGACTGCTCCTACTTGCATGTTCTTCCTTCTTTACAGTTGAAGATGACTGCTCCTACTTGCATGTTCTTCCTTCTTTACAGTTGAAGATGACTGCTCCTACTTGCATGTTCTTCCTTCTTTACAGTTGAAGATGACTGCTCCTACTTGCATGTTCTTCTTTACAGTTGAAGATGACTGCTCCTACTTTCATGTTCTTCCTTCTTTACAGTTGAAGATGACTGCTCCTACTTGCATGTTCTTCCTTCTTTACAGTTGAAGATGACTGCTCCTACTTGCATGTTCTTCCTTCTTTACAGTTGAAGATGACTGCTCCTACTTGCATGTTCTTCCTTCTTTACAGTTAAAGATGACTGCTCCTACTTGCATGTTCTTCCTTCTTTACAGTTGAAGATGACTGCTCCTACTTGCATGTTCTTCCTTCTTTACAGTTGAAGATGACTGCTCCTACTTGCATGTTCTTCCTTCTTTACAGTTGAAGATGACTGCTCCTACTTGCATGTTCTTCCTTCTTTACAGTTGAAGATGACTGCTCCTACTTGCATGTTCTTCCTTCTTTACAGTTGAAGATGACTGCTCCTACTTGCATGTTCTTCCTTCTTTACAGTTGAAGATGACTGCTCCTACTTGCATGTTCTTCCTTCTTTACAGTTGAAGATGACTGCTCCTACTTGCATGTTCTTCTTTACAGTTGAAGATGACTGCTCCTACTTGCATGTTCTTCCTTCTTTTCAGTTGAAGATGACTGCTCCTACTTGCATGTTCTTCCTTCTTTACAGTTGAAGATGACTGCTCCTACTTGCATGTTCTTCCTTCTTTACAGTTGAAGATGACTGCTGCTACTTGCATGTTCTTCTTTACAGTTGAAGATGACTGCTCCTACTTGCATGTTCTTCTTTACAGTTGAAGATGACTGCTCCTACTTGCATGTTCTTCCTTCTTTACAGTTGAAGATGACTGCTCCTACTTGCATGTTCTTCTTTACAGTTGAAGATGACTGCTCCTACTTGCATGTTCTTCTTTACAGTTGAAGATGACTGCTCCTACTTGCATGTTCTTCCTTCTTTACAGTTGAAGATGACTGCTCCTACTTGCATGTTTTTCCTTCTTTACAGTTGAAGATGACTGCTCCTACTTGCATGTTCTTCTTTACAGTTGAAGATGACTGCTCCTACTTGCATGTTCTTCCTTCTTTACAGTTGAAGATGACTGCTCCTACTTGCATGTTCTTCCTTCTTTACAGTTGAAGATGACTGCTCCTACTTGCATGTTCTTCTTTACAGTTGAAGATGACTGCTCCTACTTGCATGTTCTTCCTTCTTTATAGTTGAAGATGACTGCTCCTACTTGCATGTTCTTCCTTCTTTACAGTTGAAGATGACTGCTCCTACTTGCATGTTCTTCCTTCTTTACAGTTGAAGATGACTGCTCCTACTTGCATGTTCTTCTTTACAGTTGAAGATGACTCCTCCTACTTGCATGTTCTTCCTTCTTTACAGTTGAAGATGACTGCTCCTACTTGCATGTTCTTCCTTCTTTACAGTTGAAGATGACTGCTCCTACTTGCATGTTCTTCCTTCTTTACAGTTGAAGATGACTGCTGCTACTTGCATGTTCTTCCTTCTTTACAGTTGAAGATGACTGCTGCTACTTGCATGTTCTTCCTTCTTTACAGTTGAAGATGACTGCTCCTACTTGCATGTTCTTCTTTACAGTTGAAGATGACTGCTCCTACTTGCATGTTCTTCCTTCTTTACAGTTGAAGATGACTGCTCCTACTTGCATGTTCTTCCTTCTTTACAGTTGAAGATGACTGCTCCTACTTGCATGTTCTTCCTTCTTTACAGTTGAAGATGACTGCTCCTACTTGCATGTTCTTCCTTCTTAACAGTTGAAGATGACTGCTCCTACTTGCATGTTCTTCCTTCTTTACAGTTGAAGATGACTGCTCCTACTTGCATGTTCTTCCTTCTTTACAGTTGAAGATGACTGCTCCTACTTGCATGTTCTTCCTTCTTTACAGTTGAAGATGACTGCTCCTACTTGCATGTTCTTCCTTCTTTACAGTTGAAGATGACTGCTCCTACTTGCATGTTCTTCCTTCTTTACAGTTGAAGATGACTGCTGCTACTTGCATGTTCTTCTTTACAGTTGAAGATGACTGCTCCTACTTGCATGTTCTTCTTTACAGTTGAAGATGACTGCTCCTACTTGCATGTTCTTCCTTCTTTACAGTTGAAGATGACTGCTCCTACTTGCATGTTCTTCTTTACAGTTGAAGATGACTGCTCCTACTTGCATGTTCTTCTTTACAGTTGAAGATGACTGCTCCTACTTGCATGTTCTTCCTTCTTTACAGTTGAAGATGACTGCTCCTACTTGCATGTTCTTCCTTCTTTACAGTTGAAGATGACTGCTCCTACTTGCATGTTCTTCTTTACAGTTGAAGATGACTGCTCCTACTTGCATGTTCTTCCTTCTTTACAGTTGAAGATGACTGCTCCTACTTGCATGTTCTTCCTTCTTTACAGTTGAAGATGACTGCTCCTACTTGCATGTTCTTCTTTACAGTTGAAGATGACTGCTCCTACTTGCATGTTCTTCCTTCTTTATAGTTGAAGATGACTGCTCCTACTTGCATGTTCTTCCTTCTTTACAGTTGAAGATGACTGCTCCTACTTGCATGTTCTTCCTTCTTTACAGTTGAAGATGACTGCTCCTACTTGCATGTTCTTCTTTACAGTTGAAGATGACTCCTCCTACTTGCATGTTCTTCCTTCTTTACAGTTGAAGATGACTGCTCCTACTTGCATGTTCTTCCTTCTTTACAGTTGAAGATGACTGCTCCTACTTGCATGTTCTTCCTTCTTTACAGTTGAAGATGACTGCTGCTACTTGCATGTTCTTCCTTCTTTACAGTTGAAGATGACTGCTGCTACTTGCATGTTCTTCCTTCTTTACAGTTGAAGATGACTGCTCCTACTTGCATGTTCTTCTTTACAGTTGAAGATGACTGCTCCTACTTGCATGTTCTTCCTTCTTTACAGTTGAAGATGACTGCTCCTACTTGCATGTTCTTCCTTCTTTACAGTTGAAGATGACTGCTCCTACTTGCATGTTCTTCTTTACAGTTGAAGATGACTGCTCCTACTTGCATGTTCTTCCTTCTTTACAGTTGAAGATGACTGCTCCTACTTGTATGTTCTTCCTTCTTTACAGTTGAAGATGACTGCTCCTACTTGCATGTTCTTCTTTACAGTTGAAGGTGACTGTTCCTACTTGCATGTTCTTCCTTCTTTACAGTTGAAGATGACTGCTCCTACTTGCATGTTCTTCTTTACAGTTGAAGATGACTGCTGCTACTTGCATGTTCTTCCTTCTTTACAGTTGAAGATGACTGCTCCTACTTGCATGTTCTTCTTTACAGTTGAAGATGACTGCTCCTACTTGCATGTTCTTCCTTCTTTACAGTTGAAGATGACTGCTCCTACTTGCATGTTCTTCCTTCTTTACAGTTGAAGATGACTGCTCCTACTTGCATGTTCTTCCTTCTTTACAGTTGAAGATGACTGCTCCTACTTGCATGTTCTTCCTTCTTTACAGTTGAAGATGACTGCTCCTACTTGCATGTTCTTCTTTACAGTTGAAGATGACTGCTCCTACTTTCATGTTCTTCCTTCTTTACAGTTGAAGATGACTGCTCCTACTTGCATGTTCTTCCTTCTTTACAGTTGAAGATGACTGCTCCTACTTGCATGTTCTTCCTTCTTTACAGTTGAAGATGACTGCTCCTACTTGCATGTTCTTCCTTCTTTACAGTTAAAGATGACTGCTCCTACTTGCATGTTCTTCCTTCTTTACAGTTGAAGATGACTGCTCCTACTTGCATGTTCTTCCTTCTTTACAGTTGAAGATGACTGCTCCTACTTGCATGTTCTTCCTTCTTTACAGTTGAAGATGACTGCTCCTACTTGCATGTTCTTCCTTCTTTACAGTTGAAGATGACTGCTCCTACTTGCATGTTCTTCCTTCTTTACAGTTGAAGATGACTGCTCCTACTTGCATGTTCTTCCTTCTTTACAGTTGAAGATGACTGCTCCTACTTGCATGTTCTTCCTTCTTTACAGTTGAAGATGACTGCTCCTACTTGCATGTTCTTCTTTACAGTTGAAGATGACTGCTCCTACTTGCATGTTCTTCCTTCTTTTCAGTTGAAGATGACTGCTCCTACTTGCATGTTCTTCCTTCTTTACAGTTGAAGATGACTGCTCCTACTTGCATGTTCTTCTTTACAGTTGAAGATGACTGCTCCTACTTGCATGTTCTTCCTTCTTTACAGTTGAAGATGACTGCTCCTACTTGCATGTTCTTCTTTACCGTTGAAGATGACTGCTCCTACTTGCATGTTCTTCCTTCTTTACAGTCCGTGGGGGCGCAAACACTCTTGCAACGCAATCTACACAATACATACACAATCTACACAATCTACACAATACACACTCTACACAATACACAATCTACACAATACATACACAATACATCTACAATGTCCATTTCTCAGATGATATCATTGTTGATGACTGAAATATGCTGATGAATGAATGAATGAATGTATTATGCTGATAGTATATATTTGTAC
The DNA here is from genome assembly GCF_033978785.1 of Entelurus aequoreus. Lineage (NCBI taxonomy): Eukaryota > Metazoa > Chordata > Actinopteri > Syngnathiformes > Syngnathidae > Entelurus > Entelurus aequoreus. The sequence continues at coordinate 8,791,261 of NC_084751.1, forward strand.
CATGAATGTATTATGTTGATAGTATATATTTGTACCATGAATGTATTATGATGATAGTATATATTTGTACCATGAATGTATTATGATGATAGTATATATTTGTACCATGAATGTATTATAATGATAGTATATATTTGTACCATGAATGTATTATGATGATAGTATATATTTGTACCATGAATGTATTATAATGATAGTATATATTTGTACCATGAATGTATTATGATGATAGTATATATTTGTACCATGAATGTATTATAATGATAGTATATATTTGTACCATGAATGTATTATGATGATAGTATATATTTGTACCATGAATGTATTATGATGATAGTATATATTTGTACCTTGAATGTATTATGTTGATAGTATATATTTGTACCATGAATGTATTATGATGATAGTATATATTTGTACCATGAATGTATTATAATGATAGTATATATTTGTACCATGAATGTATTATGATGATAGTATATATTTGTACCATGAATATATTATGATGATAGTATATATTTGTACCATGAATGTATTATGATGATAGTATATATTTGTACCATGAATTGATTAACGTGGACTTAAACAAGTTGAAAAAGGTATTGGGGTGTTACCATTTAGTGGTCAATTGTACATAATATGTACTGTACTGTGCAATCTACTAATAAAAGTCTCAATCAATCAATCAATCAATCAATCAATCAATCAATCAATCAATACACATTCTCCTCAGGAGATTTTACATCACACATTTTGTCCTGATATTTGATAATATATATATATATAATATACATACTGTATATTTCAAGCATCCAATCAGCTTAAAGCAAGTAAACGTCGCTTCTCTTTCTTTCTTTTTTTTTGGTCCCGAGACTCAGCACTTCCGGTGTCGGGAGGTAAGGAGACACCTGTGAGTGGGCGTGGCCAAGCAGATGCGCTAGTCCTGCTCGTCAAGGTGTGGTCCTTCAGCTTGTTTGTCGCTCTCAGCAGCAGACGGTGAGCACCTCGTCTTATTTCTACATATTTCTGCTCTTTTTTCTCTTCTATCAACTTAAAATTGTTGTCTCGCTTTCCTTCACACTCACCTTCAGGTGGTCCAGCCGCTTTGAAGTCTATTTAATGACGTCATTGATCGAATAATGTGTGTTAGCTAAAGAAGCTAGCTTAGCCCTTAAATTGATTTCGTTATTTCAGAAATTTAAAGTGATTTAAATTAGCCTTTTTTTGTCTGAGTAACCTATTTTTGTGGACTTGCCTCTTTGTGATGTTAAGTTCCTGTCATAAGCTGTTAGTAGTATATGCCAGAGCTCTTAATTTGAGTTTAGCTGTTAGTATATGCCTTCAGCTCTTATTTTGAGTTTGAGTTTATTTGGAACATGCATGATGCATCACAATTTCCAGTTTGTCTTTTCAACATGTTGGAAAAGGAGTAGGAAGAAGCAGAGCTTATTTAATCCGACCCCTTCTCTTTTACATAACAGTTGCTACAACTTTTGTTCACTTCCTGTTCTCAATTTATTCACAATATACTCCATAACAGGGGTCACCAACGCGGTGCCCGCGGGCACCAGGTAGCCCGTAAGGACCAGATGAGTAGCCCGCTGGCCTGTTGTAAAAATCGCTCAAATAACAGCACTTACCAGTGAGCTGCCTCTATTTTTTAAATTGTATTTATTTACTAGCAAGCTGGTCTCGCTTTGCCTGACATTTTTAATTCTAAGAGAGACAAAACTCAAATAGAATTTGAAAATCCAAGAAAATATTTAAAAGACTTGGTCTTCACTTGTTTAAATAAATTCATACATTTTTTTTACTTTGCTTCTTATAACTTTCAGAAAGACAATTTTAGAGAAAAAATACAACCTTAAAAATGATTTTAGGATTTTTAAACACTTTTACCTTTTAAATTCCTTCCTCTTTTTTTCCTGACAATGTAAATCAATGTTCAAGTAAAAAAAATTTATTTTTTATTGTAAAGAATAATAAATACATTTTAATATCATCATTTTAGCTTCTGTTTTTTCGACGAAGAATATTTGTGAAATATTTCTTCAAACTTATTATGATTATAATTCAAAACAATTATTCTGGCAAATCTAGGAAATCTGTAGCATCAAATTTAAATCTTATTTCAAAGTCTTTTGAATTTCTTTTAAAAAATTTTTTTCTGGAAAATCTAGAAGAAATAATGATTTGTCTAGCTTGGTCCAATTTGTTATATATTCTAACAAAGTGTAGATTGGATTTTAACCTATTTAAAACATATGAAAATTCTAAAATTAATCTTAATCAGGAAAAATTACTAATGACGTTCCATAAATTATTTTTTTAATTTTTTTCAGAAAGATTCGAATTAGATAGTTTTTTTCTTCTTTTTTTCGGTTGAATTTTGAATTTTAAAGAGTCGAAATTGAAGATAAACTATGTTTCAAAATTTAATCGTCATTTTTTTCGTGTTTTCTCTTCTCTTAAACCGTTCAATTAAGTGTAAATATCATTAATTATTAATAATAACATAGAGTTAAAGGTAAATTGAGCAAATTTGGCTATTTCTGGCAATTTATTGAAGTGTGTGTCAAACTGGTAGTCCTTCGCATTAATCACTACCCAAGAAGTAGCTCTTGCTTTCAAAAAGGTTGCTGACCCCTGCTCCTTAAAGAATGGATGAATTAGAGAAATTCAGTATTCTTCTTCTTAGTACTTTGTCAACACTTTAAGTGTGAAGAGTTTCTTGAAGTGGATCATATTAGTACATTGTTGGATTGCTTGGCTTAATCCGTTCCATCATTTAATTCCACATACTGAAGGTCTTAAGTGTTGTACGTGCGTACAAATGTTTTAAATTACATTTCTCTCTAAGATTATATTTCTCCTTTTTTTTGAGAAGAATTGTTGTATATTTTTGGCTAGCAGGTTATAGTTTGCTTTGTGTATCATTTTAGCTGTTTGCAATTTCACTATGTGGTGGAGTTTCAGTATTTTTGATTCAATAAATAAAGGATTTGTATGTTCTCTATATCCAACATGATGTATTATTATAACTGATCTTTTTTGTAACACAATTAATGAATGAAGTGTACTTTTGTAGTTATTTCCCATATTTCTACACAGTAACTCAGATATGTAACACTAGCGAGCAGTGGAGAATATGAAGTCATTTTTGGTCTAGAACATGTTTTGCTTTATTCATTTTTGACGTGTTTCTTGCTACTTTATTTGTATATTTTTTACATGAGATTTCCAGTTCAATTTGGTTTCATTTACTCTTTCAATTTCTGTTCCGTATATTTGTATTTGTGTTTGACTTTCTCTTCTATTACCAAATAGCATTATTTTACTTTTACTGAGATCCAACAATAATCTATTTTTGTCAAACCATCTTTTGAATTTGTTCATTTCTTCTGTTATTATTTGCATTATCTCCTGTGTGTTCTCTCCTGAACAAAACGCTGTTGTGTCATCCGCAAATAATACTTAACTTTAAATCTTTTGTGACTTTACAAATGTCATTTATATAGAGATTGAATAATTTAGGTCAGGCCTGGGCAATTATTTTGACTCGGGGGGCCACATTTAGAGTAAAAAATGTGTCTGGGGGCCGGTATATCTATATTTAGGAACACTAATACAAAACCTCACAATAATGTCTGATTGAATGCTAAAAACGTCATGACAGACCGCCTTAAAAAACGTAATGGAATTGAACATTTTTCTATGAACGATAAAACACTGAATATTGACAAAATATGAATGGCACACCCGCTTTCGATCGACATATTTTACAATCAAGTGAAACGCAAAAAAAATGCAACAAACAGTGAAATATGAACGCGAAGGGTACAAAATAAACCCACCTACAATCTGATATATTTGCGGAATTTCCCCCAGGGATCATTAAAGTACTTTCTATTCTATTCTATTCTATATATCACTAAGCTTTAGAAAATCTCCTTCCGCGTCTGTGGAAACGCTCCCCACCCACACTGCTTGGTGCCTCGTCTGAGCTGCTGTGACGTAGATGACCATAGTAACTAATTAGATGACCATAGTAACTAATTAGATGACCATAGTAACTAATTAGATGACCATAGTAACTGGTATATCATCCATAAGCGCAGACTCCAAGCATTGAAATACTTAGTATTAGGGATGTCCGATAATGGCTTTTTGCCGATATCCGATATTCCGATATTGTCCAACTCTTTAATTACCGATACCGATATCAACCGATATATACAGTCGTGGAATTAACACATTATTATGCCTAATTTGGACAACCAGGTATGGTGAAGATAAGGTACTTTTAAAAAAAAATTATAAAATAAAATAAGATAAATAAATTAAAAACATTTTCTTGAATAAAAAAGAAAGTACAACAATATAAAAACAGTTACATAGAAACTAGTAATTAATGAAAATGAGTAACATTAACTGTTAAAGGTTAGTACTATTAGTGGAGCAGCAGCACGCACAATCATGTGTGCTTACGGACTGTATCCCTTGCAGACTGTATTGATATATATTGATATATAATGTAGGAAGCAGAATATTAATAACAGAAAGAAACAACCCTTTTGTGTGAATGAGGAGGGAGGTTTTTTGGGTTGGTGCATTAATTGTAAGTGTATCTTGTGTTTTTTATGTTGATTTAATTAAAAAAAACAAAAAACAAACACAAAAAAAAAAACGATACCGATAATAAAAAAAACGATACCGATAATTTCCGATATTACATTTTAACGCATTTATCGGCCGATAATATCGGCAGGCCGATATTATCGGACATCCCTACTTAGTATAGTTGAAGACTTAGTGTCATCAGAAAAAAATGGCAGCTACACTTTTCATCTTAAAGATCTGCAAAAAAATTATTTGGGAATGTCCGGCGGGCCAGATTGAAAAGCTCAACGGGTCTTAATTTGCCCAGGTCTGATTTAGGTCCTAGTATTGATCCCTGAGGTACACCACAGGATATATTTAGCGTTGTAGACGTGTGTTGGCCTAGCTTCACGTATTGTTTCCTGTTTGTTAGATAACTACTTATCCAGTTTAAGACTAACCCTCTGATGCCATATTGTTCTAGTTGTTTAATTAAAATATTGTGATTAATTGTGTCAAATTCTTTAGTTAGATCCATAAAAACCGCTGCCGCACATTTTTTACTATCTATTGCATTGGTAATTTCTACAGATGTCCGATAATATCGGTCGGCCGATAAATGCGTTAAAATGTAATATCGGAAATTATCGTTTTTTTTATTATCAGTATCGGTTTTTTAATTTTTTTCAATTATTTTATTTTTTTATTTTTATTAAATCAACATAAAAAACACAAGATACACTTACAATTAATGCACCAACCCAAAAAACCTCCCTCCCCCATTTACACTCATTCACACAAAAGGGTTGTTTCTTTCTGTTATTAATATTCTGGTTCCTACATTATATATCAATATATATCAATACAGTCTGCAAGGGATACAGTCCGTAAGCACACATGATTGTGCGTGCTGCTGCTCCACTAATAGTACTAACCTTTAACAGTTAATTTTACTCATTTTCATTCATTACTAGTTTCTATGTAACTGTTTTTATATTGTTTTACTTTCTTTTTTATTCGAGAAAATGTTTTTAATTTATTCTTCTTATTTTATTTGATTCATTTTTTTTAAAAAGTACCTTATCTTCACCATACCTGGTTGTCCAAATTAGGCATAATAATGTGTTAATTCCACGACTGTATATATTGGTTGATATCGGTATCGGTTGATATCGGTAATTAAAGAGTTGGACAATATCGGCATATCGGATATCGGCAAAAAGCCATTATCGAACATCCCTAGTAATTTCTTCTGTCATTTCAATTAAAGCCATTGAAGTTGAAACATTCGCTCTGTATCCATATTGGTTCTCTTCGAGTATTCTATTTTTATTTATGAAACTCTCTAATCTGTTATTGGACAGTTTTTCAATGATTTTAGAAAGTTGTGGAAGTAAAGAAACAGGTCTATAATTTGTAAATTGATGTTTGTCTCCAGTCTTATAAATTGGTGCAACTTTAGCAATTTTCATCTTGTTTAGAAATGTACCTGTTTGAAATGATAGGTTACTAATATACATGAATAGTCCTGAGGTCTCTTCAATCACCTTTTTTATCGTTTCCATATCAATTCCGTTACAATCAGTTGAAGTCTTAGATTGACAATTTTGGTCCAATATTTACAGAATAATTATTGAAGCTTTCAACTACTTCCTTTATGTTGTCTTTTTTTTTAAATTTCCGTCTAAGAAGTATTGAGGGTAGTCCCTCTTAGTGCCATTTTTAATAATGCTATTGAGGATGCCCCATGTTGCTCTCATATTATTTTTGTTCCTGTCCAATAATTCTTTTCCACATGATTGAAGGCGCTCAGAGCGGAAGTGGTGACACGTTGCGGTGGAGCGGAGTTTTTGAAAACAAACGAAATATAAAGTGGTCCTCGTCCTTTTACGCCACATGAATAAGAAGACGGCAGTAATTTGTAAGAAGTTTTCGTGCTTTCTGACAAGACGAAGCTCCGCCGTTGCTAGCTGCGGCTAACTGAGATGAAGCTAGCTGACGCTTCGAACTTTACGGTAATTAGACGTCTTTCTTTGGCGGTGTTGTACCGAAATCTGTTACCCATCGGGATTTGTAACTCCAGGGGGCGATGTTCCCATGGCGTTTGTTTGATGGTTAAACGGCAAGCCCAAAGAGGAAGAGAAGAAGAACGCTTGCGTAAACTATCCTTAATGCTGAAACGTCAGTTGTCAGAATTTCAGCATTAATAAATTACACATATTCTGGAAATCAATGACTTACTTTATTAATTATGTAATTATGTAATTTATTCATGCTGAAATTCTGACAACTGACGTTTCAGCATTAAGGATACCGGTAGTTTATGCCATTTACGCAAGCGTTCTTCTTCTCCTCCTCCTTGGGCTTGCCGTTTAACCATCAAACAAACGCCATGGGAACATCACCCCCTGGAGTTACAAATTCCGATGGGTAACAGATTTCGGTACAACAGTGGGCCCTTGAAACCCACCGCTGCCACCAATGTAACCGAGGGTTTATATATGTCGCCTATACTGTATAAAACTACAAAATAACAAACACGGAGGTTCCGGTTTTACACGAGGACCACTTTATTTTGTTTGTTTTCAAAACTCCGCTCCACCGCAACGTGTCACCACTTCCGCTCTGAGCGCCTTCACAATAAGAGCTGAAGGCATATACTGTATAACACAGACCTGGGCATTCTCCGGCCCTTTGTGCGTCCCTGTCCGGCCCGCGTGAGGCCAATTATAAATTACAAAATACATTTAAAAAAGTATCTATGTCGAGTGTGCAATATAACGGTGCTGCTTTTGTTTTGAAAATCGTTATTTGTATTACTTCCGTGTGGACGTGTGCGTGATTGTGAGTGAATGTGAACAGCTGCAATCACAAATTACAAAATAAAGTTGAAAAAACATCTATGTCGTGCGCGCAATACAACTGTGCTGCTTTTATTTTGAAAAGTGTTATTTATGAGCGTATGTCCGTGTGTAACCTGCGAGTGAAGGTGCACATGCAGCGACAAGTGATGCACGGTTTACACCCGAGACGCTAAAAAGAGAAAAGTTGATGAAGAATGGCGTGTTTTCAACAAGACATGGACTGCCAAGCAACGTTCCCTCTAAGGTGCGCGCCTGCGCAATTGCGCACTGCTCAAGCGTCCGCTGCGCGCAGCAAATATATGCCGCGCACCAAATCAAATCCCATCTGAATTCTAAACAAAATAAACATGTTTATTCTATGTAATTTTGCAATGCAACTTTGAGTGACGGTGACAACTAGCGGCCCTAACGGTGTTCGTCAACACCGTTCAATTGAACACCGTTCAATTATTGTAACGTCTATCGAGATGCTTCGAGGACAGGAATTATATCCATCACTTTATTGAGCAAAACTGTTTATATTCGGACATAACCACACCAAAAACATGAGTAAAACACTTCTATCTTGAAAAACTAGTCATTTTCTGCCGTACAAACCAGGCCAAAACCAACTTGTCATCTGTCACCAACACTAAACCACTGGTGCGTTTATGGCCACACAAAAAGTCGGACAACTCAAACACCACACAAAGTTACACTATGACTCCTCAGTCATACGTGTGCTTATTTTACCGTCATTTATTATTAATGTTAATTTATTTATATTAGTCATGGAATGCTGTTACACACACTATGTTGAAGTGTTACTATTATTATTAATTATTATTATTATTATTATTTATCTTACGGTATATATCAAAAATAATATTGAGCAAAATTTAATTGAAATATTGTCGATGTGGCCCTCCAGCAGTGCTCGGGTTGCTCATGCGTAGGGATGATACTCGAAACCGGTTTTCTCGGTTGTTCGATAAGAAAAGAACCGAGTCCTCGGACTCGAATCCCTTTTTGAGAACCGGTACCCGTTATCGAGACCACTATAGTAAAGAAAAAGAGTTGGTTCTTTATTCGAATCCCTGGGAACGACTCCCGTCCCGACCACAAATGCCCCGTGTGACATCACAAGAAATGGCGTCACGTAGCTCGGTCATTAGGCGCAGATAGTGAAAGCAGGAAAAAAATGGACGGGAAAAAGTGCTCCAAGGTGTAATAAAGTTCAAAACAAAAGGTATAATCCAATGAATAACTTTACCGAGAGATTTGAGCAGGGTACAAACACATGACGGACACTTTTACCACCAACCGGAAACATAGCAACCAGGCTAGCAACGCACCTCCTTTACGGCAGCTGTCACAACGTTCTTAAAGCAACCGCAGCACATACATATATATACAACACCGCAGCACATACATATATATACAACACATCTCCCTTTTTGAACTTTTGTTTTTCTTTCCTTGTAAACGTTACAAAATCACACTGTATATGTGTTGTCGGTCTAATTATAAATAATGCAGACGAGGCGTGTTGGCTGAGTTCTTGACGTTTACTTTCACAGCGTGGCAACATGCAACACTTTTCGGGGCTACCGCGCATGCTCGTAACTCCCGTTGCATGCTGGGTAGTGTAGTTGTTATATTCTCTAGCTCATAACATTTTTCCCCCTATAAAGAAATAATGTTAACTCAATAAAGTGTATTTCTTTTTTTAGCTTTAACTTTTCATTTTTTTAGCATTGTAACCACATTTGCAAATAACTTTTCTCTTCATAGAATTTTCTGTCAATAAAGAAATAAAGTGCAAAAATGTCAAAGCATCATAACAAACAGTTATGTCAAATAGCAGCAGAAGTGCACTTTTTGGAGAGCTGTATTATTTTCAGTTTTGTGCCCAAGGGACTGATTTTATTTAACACTATATTATTATTTATACACTTATAGTGATCACAGAGACAGCTTGTTTTTGTGTTACTGTATATATTTGTTTTTCTGCAAAATCCCACTTAATATACTTTGGGTAACAACAGTCAATATTTATTTATTTTATTTTATTTTTTTAGGGGGGTAACAGTCAATATTTATTTATTTATTAGATTAAATTGTTTTCTTATACAATAAAAGTGAGCTTTTGTTAAACCAAATATTGTGTGTTTTTTTCCATATACAACAACCTATCTGGACTCGATAAGAGAATCGATAAGGAATCGGTTCGATAAGAGGATTCGATAACAGGCTCGAACTTGATAATTTCTTATCAAACATCGTCCCTACTCATGCGGCCCCCGGTAAAAATTAATTGCCCACCCCTGCTCTAACAGCTTATAACAGGAACTTAACATCACAAAGAGGCACGTCCATTAAAATAGGTTACATCTGTTTGCATTTTTGTATCTTATCCTATTTTTTATTATTTGTATATTCTATTTGTATTTGCTTTAGTCTTCTTTACATGTTTTGCAAAAGACAGTATTTGCTCAACCTGACTTTATCTGCGTGTAGTTCAGCTAAACAAGTTTATGAGTTGCTGTGTCGAAATGTGAGCGTAAAACTGTTGTTGTTCCAGAAGAAGTCCACTAAGAAGCATCAGAAATGTCCGGCAGGCCCAACGGGAGCCCGCCGCCATACGAGCCCAATGGCTAGTAAGTCTCCTTCTTGATGGACTTGATGAAGTTTAGAGGTCGGCCGTGACACTTTTTGACCTTGTGCTCCTCGGCAGCAACCCCCCCGCTCAGCCCGCCTACTCCTACTACCCGGACGACGAGTTCCAGCACTTCTACCGCTGGACGTCGCCGCCGGGCATCCTGAAGATCATGTCCATCATCGGCATCGTGCTGTGCGTCGCCATCTTCGCCTGCGTGGCGTCCACCTTGGCGTGGGACTCCCAGCGGGCGATGTCCGGCTTCGGCGGAGGCATCGGCGGCGGAGGCATCGGCGGCGGAGGCTTCGGCGGCGGAGGCTTCGGCGGCGGGGGATTCGGCGGCGGGGGATTCGGCGGCGGCGGCAGCTTTGGCGGGGGATTCGGGCCTGGGAACAACTACGGCTACGCGGGAATAGGCGGGAACCAGAACGACCCCCGCTCGGCCAAGGGCTTCATCATCGCCATGGCGGCCATCACCTTCATCGCCACACTGGCCATCTTCATCATCATCGTGTCCCACCAAAGCATATCAGAAAGCAGGAAGTTCTACCTGGCCGTCATCATCATCTGCGCCATCTTGGCTCTGCTGATGCTGATCGCCACCATCTGTTACCTGGTGGCGGTCAACCCCACGGCGCAGTCCCAAGGCTCCGCCTACGGCAGCCAGATCGCCGCCCTGTGCGCGCCATTCCAGCAGCCGCAGACTTCGGGCGTCTTCGTCAACCAGTACCTGTACCACTACTGCGTGGTGGAGCCGCAGGAGGTCAGTGCGCCGCCATCTTTGATGATGATGATGACGTTCAGCTGCTCAGTGTGGTCTCCTCGCAGGCCGTCGCCGTGGTGTTTGGCTTCCTGGTGGTCGCCGCCCTCATCATCATGCTGGTGTTTGCGGTGAAGACGCGCAAGAAGCTCATCAACTACGGGAAGAGCAACATCCTGTGGAAGCGCGTCAAGGTGGTGGACGATGCTGAGCCGCCGCAGGACGTGGAGGCCTGGGTGAGACACACACACACACACACACACACACACACACACACACACACATGAAGTTAAAGTAGATAAACCGTCCCATAATACTAAAATGCCTAATCAAGCTAATCTTTTCATCTTTTAACAATCCCTAATTAGCAACAATTTAAATAATCACAAGTTCAAACGTTGGAACAAATATGGTTTAGTCAGAAAAGTATTAAGTAACATTCTGAATTGCTAATATTTTCCCCATCGCCGCTATATATATATATATACACACTACCGTTCAAAAGTTTGGGGTCACCCAAACAATTTAGTGGAATAGCCTTCATTTCTAAGAACAAGAATAGACTGTCGAGTTTCAGATGAAGGTTCTCTTTTTCTGGCCATTTTGAGCGTTTAATTGACCCCACAAATGTGATGCTCCAGAAACTCAATCTGCTCAAAGGAAGGTCAGTTTTGTAGCTTCTGTCACGAGCTAAACTGTGAACATGATTGCACAAGGGTTTTCTAATCATCAATTAGCCTTCTGAGCCAATGAGCAAACACATTGTACCATTAGAACACTGGAGTGATATATGTAGATATTGCACCAAAAAGCAGACATTTGCAGCTAGAATAGTCATTTAGCACATTAGCAATGTATAGAGTGTATTTAAAGTTAAGACTAGTTTAAAGTTATCTTCATTGAAAAGTACAGTGCTTTTCCTTAAAAAATAAGGACATTTCAATGTGACCCCAAACTTTTGAACGGTAGTGTGTGTATATATATATATATATATATATATATATATATATATATATATTAGGGCTGCAAAAACTAATCGATTAAAATCGATTATAAAAATAGTTGGCGATTAATTTAGTCATCGATTCGTTGGAGGCCATTTTTATTGTTTATTTTTTATTTTTTATTTAATTTTTATTTTTGTATTTTTTTTATTTAAAAAAACAACAACCTTTATTTATAAACTGCAACATGTACAAACAGCTGAGAAACAATAATCAAAATAAGTATGGTGCCAGTATGCTGTTTTTTTTCAATAAAATACTGGAAAGGATAGAAATGTAGTTTGTCTCTTGTATCCGATTATTAATCGATTAATCGAAGTAATAATCAACAGATTAATCGATTATCAAATTAATCGTTAGTTGCAGCCCTTATATATATATAATATATGTTTATATGTTTATATATATATATATATATATATATATATATATATATATATATATATATATATATATATATATATATATATATATATATATATGTTTATATGTTTATATGTTTATATGTTTATATATATATATGTTTATATATATATATATATATATATATGTTTATATATATATATATATATATATATATATATATATATATATATATATATATATATATATATATATTAGGGCTGCAACAACTAATCAATTAAATCGATTAAAATCGATTATTAAAATAGTTGCCGATTAATTTAGTCATCGATTCGTTGGATCTATGCTATGCGCAGAGTTTTTATTTTTATTTTTATTTAATAAACCTTTATTTATAAACTGCAACATTTACAAACGGCTGAGAAACAATAATCAAAATAAGTATGGTGCCAGTATGCTGTTTTTTTTCAATAAAATACTGGAAAGGATAGAAATGTAGTTTGTCTCTTTTATCCGATTATTAATCGGAGTAATAATCGACCGATTAATCGATTATCAAATTAATCGTTAGTTGCAGCCCTAATATATATATATATATATATATATATATATATATATATATATATATATATATATATATATATATATATATATATATATATATATATATATATATATATATAAATAAATAACAGTGCTGAGTACATGTGTACTACTGTATGTGTACACGTGCTTTGGCGGTTTAACCAGTTTGGTGGCTGTCAGAATTTACAGGGGGGAGGGGAAGGCAGAAGGAGGTGGGGGTAGGGTTAGTGTGTGTGTGTGTGTGTGTGTGTGTGTGCGCGCGTTTGGTTTCAAGGTGTGTCACCATCTTGTGGTACAGTTTCAGTCGGATGCTGACAACAAAAAGTCCTCTCACATTCCTGCCTGCATGTGTGGGTCACTCTCAGTGTGTGTGTGTGTAAGTGTGTGTGTGTAAGTGTGTGTGTGAGTCACTCACGTCACATTATACACTCGCTGGGAAGGTGAAAACATGTTGTGAAAGTGCACGCTCATGTTGTGTTGTTTTGATTCAGATCACATGATCTGACAAGACCGAGCTCGCACGTCGTACCAGAACGGCAACATTGCAGCCTTCTTCTTCTTCTCCTTCTTCTTCTTCTTCTTCTTCTTCTTCTTCTTCTTCTTCTTCTTCTTCTTCTTCAATGTGTTTTCATAGAAGTTTAGATTGGGGAATGACTTTTGGAACTAGAAGGAATTGCGTGTGAATGCTCCAATGCTGAAGTTGAACTGAAATGCCCACAGAATGTAGTATGAATGGAAGAATAGTTTGAGTTTCCATGAAAACCGGAATTTGGTTTGGAACTTGGGAAAGTGTTGGTTTGAATGTCCAGGATGAGTGGAATGTGTTGAAGGTGGAATGGTTTGAATCGGTTGAAAAATGTGGGAATGGTGGAAGTTTGAAAAATGGCCAATTCATTTTGAATGGGGAAAATGTCCCTAAAAATTGTGAATTCTAGGAAATTCATAACAAGATGGTGATGAATTAACTATCTCTTTATCAACAAGCCAAAACAACAACGACAAGCTCAACTGTGCTGTATGAGTCGCTCTACCAACACGTGCACACACACACACAAAAGTCCCTTTGGTGCCCTCACAAACCATCAGAAATCACAAAAATCCTTAGCTTTAACAGCTATATCGCTACAATAATAAACATTTAAAAAAGAAAAATCCACTTACAGTACATGAACATCGGCGAAGGAAGCAGACGGAGGGAGAAGGAAAGTGTGTGTACGTGTCTTTTCTTGGAACGCGAGGTAGTCTTTGTGATAAAAGTCCGCATTGGCATCTGTCAGCTTCAAACACCGATGACATCTATTAAACAGACAAGAAGCAAGGAATCAGTTCAATTTTGCTCAATGAGGAGAGACGTTTGGGCTGTACTCTAGTTACAGAAACATCCTACGCTCTAAGGCACAGCCCACGTGCTCCTCTATTTATTTGGGAGGTCCCTGGTTACATCACTGAGGCTGCCGCTGAAGGAAGGCGGGTAATCTCAGCAGCCCCAGTTAGACACAATACATGACTAGTCATGAAATGCAAATGTGCTGACACTCGTGATATAGCCCTGTCTCTGCTTTGTCTGCGTCACGGCACTCGATGTTCGCCCTTGGCAGTCAGCAGGCCGGTTGTGGACACAGACACTGATACGAGACGACTAGCTTTGCACAGATAGAAAAGTACAACTTCAGCACAATTGATAATAACTATAGCAACGGCCTTTAAGCATAAGAGTTGTGTGATAACTTACACATAATTATTCGAACACATCTTTTTCCAGAGAATTCCGTTCTCGTCACAACTAAAAACTTCCTAGAACTCTCCAGTACGAGCAAGCACAGAATGACTAAATGAAGGTGTAAAAGTTCGTAAACCAAAAAGTTTGCAAATAGAGAGATTGGTAAATTGAGGTTCCAATACTCGCAAATGAGACTGAGAAATATAATTAGAAAAAAAAGATACAACAACCGGACAGCACAGTCATCGTAGTCAGCTCATTTTATTTGTTACATTAAAAAATATATTCATATTAATCAATTTAATTTATAATGAACACAAAAATACCTGAAAAGTACCGGTGTCGCGACACCATATCAGTTGACCTGAGAAAAGTACCCAGCCCTAACCCTGACTTTTTTCAAGTGCGGTTTTCCAATAATATCATTGGGAGAACACATCTTGTTCTCCAGTCAGTACTTGTCATGTTGAAGCTTTGTGGGAAATATCCTAATATCCTCCCCAACTTGTCTGACTGCCTTTAACAAGTCTTTTTCTTGTTTGCAGGTCAACAACGTGTCCGTCCCGCCTCAGGAGCTGCCCATGTCCGACTACCCGGAGAACATGAGAAGCTCCAGGAACCACCTGGACGACGAGAGCACCAACTACAGCAAGCCTCACTACAACTACACGCCCCCGTCAGTACCTCCACCTTTCACACGCTTGCTTAAGGAAGACACTTTTTCCTGGAGTTTGGTGTGGAAGAACATAGTCCTTGTTGTGCAAAGAGAGGAAACAAGTTGTATTTATTTATTTTTATTTAAAAAAATGTTTTGGCATTATAGTCAGCAATTTTACACGTCCATCAGGTTGAGCAAATTATGACTTTAACAAAACATGTCAAGGAAAGAAAATACAAGCAAATACAAATAGAGTATTCAAAATAATAATAAACAGTATGATAACATATACAATTCAAAAAGACAAAAAAAAGGGCTAATTTAAATCACTTACAAGTACAAAAGCCTTTAAATTGAAATAGCTATTGTAAACATTTTAAGTGATTTAAAAAAAATTAGATTTTTTTTTTGCAACATAATGAGCAACTTTACACATCCATCAGGTTGAGCAAATTATGACTAACAAAACATGTCAAGGAAAGAAAATACAAGCAAATACAGAGTATTTAAAATAATAATAAACAATTTGATAACATATAAAATTCAAAAATACAAAAAAAGGGCTAATTTAAATCTCTTAAAAGTACAAAAGTCTTTAAACTATCGTTATTACAAAAATTTTAAGTGATTTAAAAGAGCCATTTTAATAATTTTTTTTGCAACAGTCAGCAATTTTACACATCCATCAGGTTGAGCAAATTATGACTAACAAAACATGTAAAGGAAAGAATAAAAGCAAATACAAATAGAGTATTCAAAATAATGATAAACAAAATGATAAAATATAAAATTCAAAAAGACAAAAAAAAGGGCTAATTTAAATCACTTAAAAGTACAAAAGCCTTTAAATTGATATTGTCATTGCAAACATTTTAAGTGATTAAAAAAATAAATATATATATATATATTTTTTGCAACATAGTCAGCAATTTTACACATCCATCAGGTTGAGCAAATTATGACTTTAACAAAACATGTCAAGGAAAGAAAATAAAAGCAAATACAAGTAGAGTATTCAAAATAATAATAAACAATATGATAAAATATAAAATTCAAAAAGACAAAAAAAAGGGCTCATTTAAATCACTTAAAAGTATAAAAGCCTTTAAATTAATATCTTTATTGCAAACATTTTAAGTGATTTGAATTAGCCCTTTTTTTGCAACATAATCAGCAATTTTACACATCCATCAGGTTGAGCAAATTATGACTAACAAAACTTGTCAAGGAATTAAAATAAAAGTAAATACAAATAATAATAATAAACATGATGAAATATAAAATTCAAAAAGTCCCAAAGCATTTTTTATCACTTTAAATTTTTGCAATAACAATATCAATTTAAAGGCTTTTGTACTTTGAACCATTTTCCAAGATTGAATTGATCATTTGAAACCATTAAGCCAATCAGAAAATGAAGCTTTTACTTTCAGAAGTGGACATTTATGTATAAAAACATTTCTAAGTTACCATCCTGTATAAATATTCCACATGTGATGTCTTCCACTGTCAATGTGGACATCTCCACACCCTCAGACGCACACTTTCGCTTCCTGGAGGTGTCCCGATACTTTTGTCCTCGTGATGATGTCATGACTCATTCATTCACAAACCAACCAAACAGTCAAGTTTCGCATGTGTCATGTTGTGTAATGTGTGTGTGTGTGTGCGTGTGTGTGTGTGCGTGTGCGTGTGCGTGTGTGTGTGCGTGTGTGTGTGTGTGTGTGCGTGTGCGTGTCAGACCCGTGGAGGACGAGCGACCTCTTAACAACGCTCCTTACGGCGCCAACTCCGAGGTTCCCAGCTCGGCCGGCAGAACCAACAGGCGGCGCCCGGGTCGTGACCCCGACGCCGACTACGCCTCCTCAGGAGACGAGCTGGACGACGACGACAACGACTTTTACAGGTGAGCACGCCTACCTACGTGTTTTGGGCGCCGACCTCTTGCTGGTCACCAGGGGTCATGACCTCCTCCTCCTCCTCCTGCAGTGAGTTCCCCGCCATCGCCAACGAGCCGCAGCGTAACGACTACAAGCGCGAGTTCGACCGCGACCACCAGGAGTACAAGGACCTGCAGGCGGAGCTGGACACCATCAACAAGAGGCTGTCTGACGTGGACAGAGAACTGTACGACCTGCCCGAGGGCAGCCCCCAGTACCTGGTCAGTTTTATCAAACACTGCCCCCCTGTGGACACATTCAACTATGTCCAACTCCTTTTATCAAACACTGCCCCCCTGTGGACACATTCAACTATGTCCAACTCCTTTTATCACACACTGCCCCCCTGTGGACACATTCAACTATGTCCAACTCCTTTTATCAAATACTGCCCCCGTGTGGACACATTCAACTATGTCCAACTCCTTTTATCAAACACTGCCCCCCTGTGGACACATTCAACTATGTCCAACTCCTTTTATCAAACACTGCCCCCCTGTGGACACACTCAACTATGTCCAACTCCTTTTATCAAACACTGCCCCCCTGTGGACACACTCAACTATGTCCAACTCCTTTTATCACAGACTCCCCCCCCTGTGGACACATTCAACTATGTCCAACTCCTTTTATCAAACACTGCCCCGCTGTGGACACACTCAACTATGTCCAACTCCTTTTATCACACACTGCCCCCCTGTGGACACATTCAACTATGTCCAACTCCTTTTATCACACACTGCCCCCCTGTGGACACATTCAACTATGTCCAACTCCTTTTATCACACACTGCCCCCCTGTGGACACATTCAACTATGTCCAACTCCTTTTATGAAACACTGCCCCCCTGTGGACACATTCAACTATGTCCAACTCCTTTTATCAAATACTGCCCCCCTGTGGACACATTCAACTATGTCCAACTCCTTTTATCAAACATGCCCCCCTGTGGACACATTCAACTATGTCCAACTCCTTTTATCAAACACTGCCCCCCTGTGGACACATTCAATTATGTCCAACTCCTTTTATCAAACACTGCCCCCCTGTGGACACATTCAACTATGTCCAACTCCTTTTATCAAACACTGCCCCCGTGTGGACACATTAAACTATGTCCAACTCCTTTTATCAAACACTGCCCCCCTGTGGACACATTCAACTATGTCCAACTCCTTTTATCAAACACTGCCCCCCTGTGGACACATTCAACTATGTCCAACTCCTTTCATTGAAGGCCACACCAGTTCAAGTAGCCCCTCCTCCTTTTCTTCCTCCTCCTCCTCCTCCTGGACCTTCCACATTTTTCATCTAATTCAAACCTTTCCAACTTCAAACTTTTCCAGGACATTTTTTCCCATTCAAAATGAATTGGCCATATTTCAAACTTCCACCATTCCCACATCAAACAACCATTTTTACACATTCAACAAATTTCCAGGAATTTCAGTTTTTTTGTAACCTTATTTCCAACCTTTTTTAGCACGATGACTCCTTCCACATTTTTCAACCCACTTCAAGCGTTCCACCGTCAAAACATTCCTCTTAATCAGAACTGGAAAAATTCCCAGTTTTCCCGAAATTCCAGGAATTCCGTAATACCATTTCTCAATTAAAAATGTTACTACTTCAACATTTCTCAAATGTTTTGGAAAAATTCCAACACCAACCATTTCAACTCAAACAGAATATATATACTGTATATATATAATTTTTTTTTTTTTTTTTACCATTTTCCCAAAAATTCCCTCTTTTCCCGGAATTCCCAAATGTCCATGATATTCCCATTGAAAAGAATGTGACATTTTTCAAAGTTCTAACATTTTTGATCCGATTCAAACAGTTACAACTTCAAAATATTCAGCCTGTTCAGGAATTATGTGCGCTCCTTCAACAATTATAAAAAAAAAATTCCCGAATTCCCAGTTTTTAGGAACATTTTCAATTGTCAATTTTTCTAATTTCCACATTTTTCAACCTATTCAAACCATTCCACCTTCAACACATTCCACTCATCCTGGACATTCAAACAACCATTTTTACATGTTCAACAAATTTCCAGGAATTCCTGTTTTTTTCTAACCTTATTTCCAACGTTTTTTAGCACGATGACTCCTTTCACATTTTTCAACCCACTTCAAGCGTTCCACCGTCAAAACATTCCTCTTAATCAGGACAAAAAACCAAAGTTGTTTTTTTAACTGGACAAATTCCCAGTTTTCCCGTAATTCCAGGAATTCCGTAATACCCTTTCTCAATTAAAAATTTTACTACTTCAACATTTCTCGAATGTTTTGGAAAAATTCCAACACCAACCATTTTAACTCAATCAGAATATATATGTACTGTGTATATATATATATATATTTTTTTACCATTTTCCCAAAAATTCCCTCTTTTCCCGGAATTCCCAAATGTTAATGATATTCCCATTGAAAAGAATGTGACATTTTTCAAAGTTCTCACATTTTTGATCCGATTCAAACAGTTACAACTTCAAAATATTCAGCCTGTTCAGGAATTATGTGCGCTCCTTCAACAATTATAAAAAAAATTCCCGAATTCCCAGTTTTTAGGGACATTTTCTCCATTTGAAATGAATTGTACATTTTTAAAATTTCCATATTTTTCAACCGATTCAAACCATTCCACCTTCAACACATTCCACTCATCCTGGACATTCAAACTAACATTTTTACACATTCAACAAATTTCCAGGAATTTCTGTTTTTTTCTAACCTTATTTCCAACCTTTTTTAGCAGGATGACTCCTTCCACATTTTTCAACCCACTTCAAGCGTTCCACTGTCAAAACATTCCTCTTAATCAGGACAAAAAACAAAGTTGTTTTTTGAACTGGAAAAATTCCCAGTTTTCCCGAAATTCCAGGAATTCCGTAATACCATTTCTCAATTAAAAATGTTGCTACTTCAACATTTCTCGACCGTTTTGAATTTATTTTTTTTCCATTTTCCAAAAAATTCCCTCTTTTCCCGGAATTCCCAAATGTTCATGATATTCCCATTGAAAAGAATGTGACATTTTTCAAAGTTCTCACATTTTTTTATCCGATTCAAACAGTTACAACTTCAAAATATTCAGCCTGTTCAGGAATTATGTGCGCTCCTTCAACAATTATTTAAAAAATCCAGAATTCCCAGTTTTTAGGGACATTTTCCCCATTCGAAATGAATTGTACATTTTTAAAATTTCCATATTTTTCAACCGATTCAAACCATTCCACCTTCAACACATTCCACTCATCCTGGACATTCAAACTAACATTTTTACACATTCAACAAATTTCCAGGAATTCCTGTTTTTTTCTAACCTTATTTCCAACCTTTTTTTAGCACGATGACTCCATTCACATTTTTCAACCCACTTCAAGCGTTCCACCGTCAAAACATTCCTCTTAATCAGGACACACAAAAAAAAAAAGACATCCCCGATATTCCCGAAATTCCAGGAATTCCGTAATACCATTTCTCAATTAAAAATGTTACTACTTCAACATTTCTCGAATGTTTTGGAAAAATTCCAACACCAACCATTTCAACTCAATCAGAACATGGTAAAAAAATATATATATATTTTCCCAAAAATTCCCTCTTTTTCCAGAATTCCCCAATTTTCCTGATATTCCCATTGAAAAGAATGTGACATTTTTTAAAGTTCTCCCATTTTTGATCCGATTCAAACAGTTACAACTTCAAAATATTCAGCCTGTTCAGGAATTATGTGCGCTCCTTCAACAATTATTAAAAAAAAAATCCAGAATTCCCAGTTTTTAGGGACATTTTCAATTGTCAATTTTTCTAATTTCCACATTTTTCAACATATTCAAACCATTCCACCTTCAACACATTCCACTCATCCTGGACATTCAAACTAACATTTTTCACGCGTTCAACAAATTTCCAGGAATTCCTGTTTTTTTCTAACCTTATTTCCAACCTTTTTTTAGCACGATGACTCCTTTCACATTTTTGAACCCACTTCAAGCGTTCCACCGTCAAAACATTCCTCTTAATCAGGACACACACAAAAAAAAAGACATCCCCAATTTTCCCGAAATTCCAGGAATTCCGTAATACCATTTCTCAATTAAAAATGTTACTACTTCAACATTTCTCGACCGTTTTGAAAAATTCCAACACCAACCATTTCAACTCAATCAGAACATGGTAAAAAAAACAACAACTATTTTCCCAAAAATTCCCTCTTTTTCCAGAATTCCCAAATGTTCATGATATTCCCATTGAAAAGAATGTGACATTTTTCAAAGTTCTCACATTTTTGATCCGATTCAAACAGTTACAACTTCAAAATATTCAGCCTGTTCAGGAATTATGTGCGCTCCTTCAACAATTATAAAAAACAATTCCAGAATTCCCAGTTTTTAGGGACATTTTCAATTGTCAATTTTTCTAATTTCCACATTTTTCAACCTATTCAAACCATTCCACCTTCAACACATTCCACTCATCCTGGACATTCAAACTAACATTTTTCACACGTTCAACAAATTTCCAGGAATTCCTGTTTTTTTCTAACCATATTTCCAACCTTTTTTTTAGCACGATGACTCCTTTCACATTTTTCAACCCACTTCAAGCGTTCCACCGTCAAAACATTCCTCTTAATCAGGACACACACACACAAAAAAAAAGACATCCCCAATTTTCCCGAAATTCCAGGAATTCCGTAATACCATTTCTCAATTAAAAATGTTACTACTTCAACATTTCTCGACCGTTTTGAAAAATTCCAACACCAACCATTTAAACTCAATCAGAACATGGTAAAAAAAATATATATATATTTTCCCAAAAATTCCCTCTTTTTCCAGAATTCCCCAATTTTCCTGATATTCCCATTGAAAAGAATGTGACATTTTTTAAAGTTCTCCCATTTTTGATCCGATTCAAACAGTTACAACTTCAAAATATTCAGCCTGTTCAGGAATTATGTGCGCTCCTTCAACAATTATTTAAAAAAAAATCCAGAATTCCCAGTTTTTAGGGACATTTTCAATTGTCAATTTTTCTAATTTCCACATTTTTCAACATATTCAAACCATTCCACCTTCAACACATTCCACTCATCCTGGACATTCAAACTAACATTTTTCACGCGTTCAACAAATTTCCAGGAATTCCTGTTTTTTTCTAACCTTATTTCCAACCTTTTTTTAGCACGATGACTCCTTTCACATTTTTGAACCCACTTCAAGCGTTCCACCGTCAAAACATTCCTCTTAATCAGGACACACACAAAAAAAAGACATCCCCAATTTTCCCGAAATTCCAGGAATTCCGTAATACCATTTCTCAATTAAAAATGTTACTACTTCAACATTTCTCGACCGTTTTGAAAAATTCCAACACCAACCATTTCAACTCAATCAGAACATGGTAAAAAAAACAACAACTATTTTCCCAAAAATTCCCTCTTTTTCCAGAATTCCCCAATTTTCCTGATATTCCCATTGAAAAGATTGTGACATTTTTCAAAGTTCTCACATTTTTGATCCGATTCAAACAGTTACAACTTCAAAATATTCAGCCTGTTCAGGAATTATGTGCGCTCCTTCAACAATTATAAAAAAAAATTCCCGAATTCCCAGTTTTTAGGGACATTTTCAATTGTCAATTTTTCTAATTTCCACATTTTTCAACCTATTCAAACCATTCCACCTTCAACACATTCCACTCATCCTGGACATTCAAACTAACATTTTTACACATTCAACAAATTTCCAGGAATTCCTGTTTTTTTCTAACCTTATCTCCAACCTTTTTTTTTAGCACGATGACTCCTTTCACATTTTTCAACCCACTTCAAGCGTTCCACCGTCAAAACATTCCTCTTAATCAGGACAAAAAAACAAGTTGTTTTTTGAACTGGAAAAATTCCCAGTTTTCCCGAAATTCCAGGAATTCCGTAATACCATTTCTCAATTAAAAATGTTACTACTTCAACATTTCTCGAACATTTTGGAAAAATTCCAACACCATTTTAACTCAATCAGAATATATATACTGTATATATATATATATATATATATATATATATATATATTTACATCAACATTTCTCGACCGTTTTGAATTTTTTATTTTTTATTTTTTACCATTTTCCCAAAAATTCCCTCTTTTCCCGGAATTCCCAAATGTTCATGATATTCCCATTGAAAAGAATGTGACATTTTTCAAAGTTCTCACATTTTTGATCCGATTCAAACAGTTACAACTTCAAAATATTCAGCCTGTTCAGGAATTATGTGTGCTCCTTCAACAATTATTAAAAAAATTCCCGAATTCCCAGTTTTTGGGGACATTTTCTCCATTCGAAATGAATTGTACATATTTAAAATTTCCACATTTTTCAACCTATTCAAACCATTCCACCTTCAACACATTCCACTCATCCTGGACATTCAAACTAACATTTTTCACGCGTTCAACAAATTTCCAGGAATTCCTGTTTTTTTCTAACCTTATTTCCAACCTTTTTTTTAGCACGATGACTCCTTTCACATTTTTCAACCCACTTCAAGCGTTCCACTGTCAAAACATTCCTCTTAATCAGGACAAAAAAACAAGTTGGTTTAAGAACTTGAAAAATTCCATATTGCCATTTTTCAATTAAAAAACTGTTACAACTTCGACATTTCTTGACAGATTTAAACAATTCCAACGCCAACCAATTCAGCTCATTCAGGACTTTTATGCTGATTTTTCACAAAAATCCCGCTTTTCCCAAATTTCCAGAAAGTTCCCATTGAAGTGAATAGGACATTTTTCCAAGTTGCACATTTCCCACATTTTTCAAGCTATTCAAACCATTCCAACATCAACACATTCCACTCATCCTGGACATTTCCCAAGTTCCAAACCGAATTCCCTTTTTCCTGGAAATTCAAACTATTCTTCCATTCATACTACATCCTGTCAGCATTTGACTTCATTCACACCTGCTTGCTAATAAAGTGCATTATTACTTCATAGTCTGCCAATCTGCACGTTGGACATTATGGCTTTAACACTTTTGGCTATTCACCAGGACGCTCTTGACGAGTACAACAGGATCAAGGACTTGAAAAAGGTGAGTGTTGCTGACACAAGCGAGCGTCAGCGGCTAGTTAACATTTTTTTGGATGTTAGTCGGCAGATTACCGCGCCAGGAAGCGACGCAGCAAATACTTGAAGGCCAAACTGAGCCACATCAAGAAGATGGTGAGCGACTACGACCGCCGAGCCTGAGACGCCCCGACCACACGCACCTGCCGTCACTACAGGTGATCTTATGACATCGTGGTATGACATCATGGTATGACAGCTGTCAGTGTTGTGATGGCACACAGAACAAACACTGTACATATTTAGTCCCACTCCATCAAGCCTGCAACAAAGAACTCTTCTTATATCAACCCAATAAGCTCCATTTTTAAATGTTTTTAATCTTTTAATGCACATTTTTACCAACATGTATAAAACACTTTAAAAAAAAAAATTTTTTAGCATTCTTTAGCTGTTTTTGTGTGTATTTTAGGAGGGTTTTTATGACACGGTTGTGTATCTTTACCATGATTTGTCTGACAACAATAATAAATTGTCCTCTCAACAATCTACCAAACACTTATCTTTTTAATTCATCGCACATGTGACAACTTCAAAAGTCATCTTGTACAATTTGGAATTTGAAGAAAATACTGAAGAATAGTTTGCAGTTTTATTATTTCACTGTTAACATGTGGAGCAAAATGAAGGTTTTGTTACTTGGAAAAACAAACTTACAAACTCAAATCTAGTCTTTATTGCTATGTTTTTACAAAAATATACAATATCTTGTCCTTCAATGTTGCCCTTTTTTAAAGAAATAAACAATAAATGTCATCTAGTAAAAAAAAAAAAAAGAGTTACGGAAATTGTATTTTTTTTAAAACCCACAAAATAAAGTTTTGATGTTGAATTTTAAAATAAATATAAAATAGGTGCACACAATTTTTCAGGTTGAATGTAAATATCACTGGCAATTAAAAAATATATATATATATATTTGAATTTTTCGCTTTTATTCTTTCTATATTTGAGTTTTCAGATTCTGATTTTTGGCCCGAATTGAGTGTGGGGGCGTGTCATAAACGGAAAGGGGCGTGGCCTCCTGACAGAGAGAATAGGGGGTCCACTATCACGTGATGCTATTTATTGATTAGATGTTGTGCATAAAACCAAGCGAGGCACAGCATGAAATTAAAAACACAAAATTAATTATGTAACTTTATTTGAAAAAAAAATTACATTTCGAAAAATAATTTTCTAAAACTGAAAAAAAAATAAAAAATTATAGGATTTTAATTTGATAAAACAGAAGCTCAAATTTAACACTCGGAATTATATCCAACCTGAAATAAATCATTAGAACTTGTGTTTATTTTGAATACACTGATTTATTTTTCACGTACCAAAATTAAGTTTGGACGTTTCACTTCTTTTTACACTTGAAACACAAAGTGAGCACCTTTTTAAACTTTGCCATCACTTTCCCTGTTGCCATGGAAACTTGGCCAGCTCATCCGCAGTTCATGGCTCCACAGCCAGGTGGCAGCATCCGTCAGTCACGCTGGATAATTCCTTTTTCATCATGAATACTTTCATGAGGATTTAGCGTCCTTGACCTCTGCTTCAACTTCAGGGGATAGCCCCGCCCCCATGGTCATCCTAATGTGAGACGGCGACCTTGGTCGTAATCTCGCTAAGACTTGACCGTACAACAAAACATTGTTGCTTTGTTTACTTCCTGTGCTTCAGTCCACAGTATAGGACACCGAGGACCTCCTCGTGGTTTTTGTCCTACCTGCAGCCCGTGTGACCCTGAAATGGACGATGACGTGACATTAGATGTTGATTGACATGCTCTTCCCCCAAAGACACGCCCCTTAAAGTCGGAGCAGGCTGCTCATGAATATTACTAACTCCCTCCAATCAACACTACAAGGTCAGAAGTAAGACACACACACACCTTCTTGTATTTCTTACCTTCTTGAGACCTGCGAAAAATGCCTACCTCTTTAGGACCAGCCTTTCTAGATATATAAAGATGTGTATTTACAACATTAATAATATATACATACTATGCAAATATAAAAAAGGTAAGCTTTTAGTTCATTATTATTTTTATTTTTTTTGTTTTTAATTGGTTTTGAATCTTCATTATTTACTTCAAGTTATTACAGTATGTCTCTATATACATATTTATTTATTTTTTTATAAACATTTTGGCCAAAGGGGGCGCATTTCAATTTCTGACACACACTTGTTATTTCATATGTTGACCAGAGGGGGAGCACTTTTAAAAGCGACACACAGTCAATTTGAAAAATACCTCCTTTTTGGGACCACCCTCATTTTGACCAGCAGGGGTGCAAATGAGACATTGTCTATTAGATGCAATGTTATTGGGACCCTGATTTATGTCATCACTTGTTCACACCTCCTCATATGGAAGATACTTTTCCTTCATGTCTCAAGAAGGGTAGAAATACAAGAACACACTCACATATTCTTGTATTTCTTACCTTCTTGAGACCTGCGAAGAAGGCTTACCTCTTTAGGACCACCCTTTCTAGATATATAAAGATGTGTATTTACAACATTAATAATATATACATACTAAGCAAATATAAAAAAGGTAAGCTTTTAGTTAATTATTTTAATATTTTGTTTGTAATTGGTTTTTAATCTTCATTATTTACTTCAAGTTATTACAGTATATATTTGTATACATATTTATTTTTATTTTTTTTAATACATTTTGGCCAAAGGGGGCGCATTTAAATTTCTTACACACTTATTACATATGTTGACAGAAGGGGGAGCACTTTTAAAAGCGACACACAGTCAATTAGAAAACTTTCTCCTTTTTGGGACCACCCTCATTTTGACCACTAGGGGTGCAAATGAGACATTGTCTATTAGATGCAATGTTATTGGGACCCTGATTTATGTCATCACTTGTTCACACCTCCTCATATGGAAGATACTTTTCCTTCATGTCTCCAGAAGGGTAGAAATACAAGAACACACACACACGCACGCACACTGCAACATCTGTTTACACACACACTGCAACATCTGTTTGTCCTCCCAGGCTGGAAGAGTTTCAGAAAAAGCATCACGCAGTGGACACTTGATTAGGGACACCACCTCCAAAGTTGACTGACTATTATCAATATTGTCATTTTATCAAGTGTTTTTTTTATTGTCGTAAAGGTAAATAAATAGGTGATGCATATAATGGTGTGCCTAATGAAGTGTCCACTGATGCTTTTCCAGTTCCATTTTTTTAGTTTGTTGACTTTTGGAACCAATATGGAATTTCGTTGAATAAAAATGTTTTGTTTTGTTTAAAAATTAAGTGTAAACCATTTCAGTGACATGACGTCATGCGTGAACCTCGTTAGGGCTTAGGAGGGCGAGGCCCGCAGCTTTGCTTGTATTTAAAAACAATGTCATTAATGAAATTATTAGAATAATTTGATGTTAAAAAAGTCAGTTCACAAAATTCAAATACAAACTTTTTTTTTTTAATTTTGTCAACTGAATTATGCTGATAATTTGAATTTAAAAAATTGGTTAAAAATGCAGTTAGTTAAAACAATGTTTTAAAATTAAGTGTAGATTAATTGTGTAAAAAAAAAAAAACAGTGCATAAATATTGGTTGCTTCAACAAAAGTTTCTGCACTGAATTTTTCTGCATGAAAAAAGTTTTTGTAAATAAGACCCAAATTAACCTCCATATTAATTAGTGTCTTTATTACGAAAGTTTTTTTGACACTGAATTTATGTATCTGATTTTTTTGTTTAAATTTTGTGAAATTATTTTTTTTCCTACATCAAACTATACTGTGAATTTGATTGAATAAAGAAATTGGTTAAAATGCAGTTAATTAAAACAGGGTTATACAATTTAGTGTAAATTAATTGTGTTAAAAAAAAACACCAAACAGTGCATAAATATTGGTTGCTTCAACAAAATTTTCTGCACTGAATTTTTCTGCACTAAAAAAGTTTTTGTAAAAAAATACCCAAAATAACTCCCATATTAATTATTGTCTTTATTACGAAATAATTTATGTATTGGATTTTTTTGTGTTTAAATTTTGTGAAATTATTTTTTTCCCTACATCAAATTATACTGTTAATTTGATTGAATAATTAAATTGGTTGAAATGCAGTTAGTTAAAACAGTGTTATAAAATTTTGTGTTAATTATGTGTAAATAAAAAAAAAACATAAATATTGGTTGAAATATTGGTTGCTTCAACAAAAGTTTCTGCACTGAATTTTTCTGCATCAAAAAAGTTTTTGTAAAAAAAGACCCAAATTAACCTCCATATTAATTAGTGTCTTTATTACGAAAGCTTTTTTGACACTGAATTTATGTCTGATTTTTTTGTTTAAATTTTGTGAAATGATTTTTTTTCCTACATCAAACTATACTGTGAATTTGATTGAATAAAGAAATTGGTTAAAATGCAGTTAATTTAAACAGAGTTATACAATTTAGTGTAAATTAATTGTGTTAAAAAAACAAAAAACAGTGCAGAAATATTGGTTGCTTCAACAAAATTTTCTGCTCTGAATTTTTCTGCATTGAAAAAGTTTTTGTAAAAAAAGACCCAAAATAACCCCCATATTAATTAGTGTCTTTATTACGAAATCATTTATGTATCTGATTTTTTGTGTTTAAATTTTGTGAAATGATTTTTTTTCCTACATCAAACTATACTGTTAATTTGATTGAATGATGAAATTGGTTGAAATGCAGTTAGTTAAAACAGTGTTATTACATTTTGTGTAAATTGTGTATAAAAAAAAAGTAGTGCATAAATATTGGTTGCTTCAACAAAAGTTTCTGCACTGAATTTTTCTGCATTAAAAAAGTTTTTGTAAAAAAAGACCCAAATTAACCTCCATATTAATTAGTGTCTTTATTACGAAAGCTTTTTTTGACACTGAATTTATGTATCTGATTTTTTTGTTTAAATTTTGTTAAATGATTTTTTTTCCTACATCAAACTATACTGTGAATTTGATTGAATAAAGAAATTGGTTAAAATGCAGTTAATTTAAACAGGGTTATACAATTTAGTGTAAATTAATTGTGTTAAAAAAACAAAAAGTAGTGCATAAATATTGGTTGCTTCAACAAAATTTTCTGCACTGAATTTTTCTGCATTAAAAAAGTTTTTGTAAAGAAATACCCAAAATAACCCCCATATTAATTATTGTCTTTATTACGAAATAATTTATGTATCGGATTTTTTTGTGTTTAAATTTTGTGAAATTATTTTTTTCCCTACATCAAATTATACTGTTAATTTGATTGAATGAAGAAATTAGTTGAAATGCAGTTAGTTAAAACAGTGTTATTACATTTTGTGTAAATTGTGTATAAAAAAAAAGGAGTGCATAAATATTGGTTGCTTCAACAAAAGTTTCTGCTCGGAATTTTTCTGCATTAAAAAAGTTTTTGTAAAAAAAGACCCAAATTAACCCCCATATTAATTAGTGTCTTTATTACGAAATAATTTATGTATCAGATTTTTTTGTTTCAATTTTGTGAAATTATTTTTTTTCCCTACATCAAATTATACTGTTAATTTGATTGAATAATGAAATTGGTTGAAATGCAGTTAATTAAAACAGTGTTATAAAATATAGTGTAAATTATGTGTAAATTAAAAAAAACAGTTCATAAATATTGGTTGAAATATTGGTTGCTTCAACAAAAGTTTCTGCACTGAATTTTTCTGCATTAAAAAAGTTTTTGTAAAAAAAGACCCAAATTAACCTCCATATTAATTAGTGTCTTTATTACGAAAGGTTTTTTTGACACTGAATTTATGTATCTGATTTTTTTGTTTAAATTTTGTGAAATTATTTTTTCCCCACATCAAACTATACTGTGAATTTGATTGAATGAAGGAATTCGTTAAAATGCAGTTAATTTAAACAGGGTTATAAAATTTAGTGTAAATTAATTATGTGTAAAAAAAACAAAAAAAAACTGCAGAAATATTGGTTGCTTCAACAAAATTTTCTGCACTGAATTTTTCTGCATTAAAAAAGTTTTTGTAAAGAAATACCCAAAATAACCCCCATATTAATTTTGGGGATCCCCCTGGAGGAGCTGGATGAAGTGGCTGGGGAGAGGGAAGTCTGGGCTTCTCTGCTTAGGCTGCTTCCCCCGCGACCTGACATCGGATAAGCGGAGGAAAATGAATGGCTGGTTGGATGCATTTTATAAACATTGTCAGCATAATTTGATGTAAAAAAAACCATTAATTTTACACATTTTGAATGCTAAAAATTCAGTGTCAAAAAAGAGTTTTTGTAATAAAGAAACAAAAGAAGCTGCATACAAAGAGTCTGAGATAAAACAGTTGGGATAGGCTCCGCCTCCGAGAAGGACAAACAGTAGAAAATGGATGGTTGGATGGATGCATTTTATAAACATTGTCAGCATAATTTGATGTAAAAAAAAACATTAATTTTGCACATTTTGAATGCTAAAAATTCAGTGTCAAAAAAGAGTTTTTGTAATAAAGAAACAAAAGAAGCGGCATACAAAGAGTCTGAGATAAAACAGTTGGGATAGGCTCCGCCTCCGAGAAGGACAAACGGTAGAAAATGGATGGATGGCTGGACCGGCAGGAGGCCACGGGGAAGACCCAGGACACGTTTCGGGGATCCCCCTGGAGGAGCTGGATGAAGTGGCTGGGGAGAGGGAAGTCTAGGCTTCTCTGCTTAGGCTGCTGCCCCCGTGACCCGACCTCAGATAAGCGGAGGAAAATGAATGGATGTATTTTATAAACATTGTCAGCATAATTTGATGTAAAAAAACATTCATTTTGCACATTTTCAATGCTAAAAAGTCATTGTCAAAAAAAAGTTTTTGCAATTAAGAAACAAAAGAAGCTGCATACAAAGAGTCTGAGATAAAACAGTTGGGTTAGGCTCCGCCTCCGAGAAGGACAAACGGTAGGAAAATGGATGGATGGACGGACCATGACACCGCAGCCCGCCTTTGATTGCGCGCCCGTCCTCACCTGTCCTCCTCCTCCTCCTTGGCACGCGCCCACGCGTGCTGCTGTGCCTTTAAGTGGATTTGAAAGCCGATTAGCGCTCCACGCCGCGAACATCATTGGCGTCATCCTCATCCTCATCCTCATCCTCAGCGCCCTCCTAACTTCCTGTCCTCCGTCTTAGGGAAGACCCAAGGCGCGGGAAACTTTCTGTCCCGCGCCAAAAACCCGGATTAGTTGACCCGCGAACGGAGCCATGACGCGCCGTCCCCGCGGCGCGCCTCTGTCCCCGGGCGCGCGCGGGCTGTGACGCGCGCAGGAGCCCCGCGGGAGGACGCATCCCCGTGGACATGCAGAAGAGCGTGCGCTACAACGAGGGCCACGCGCTCCACCTGTCGCTGGTGGCGCGAAAGGAGGGCGCCAAGCGCGGCTTCCTGAGCAAGAAGAGCGCGGAGAACAGCCGCTGGACCGACAAGTTCTTCGCGCTCTTCCAGAACGTTCTCTTCTACTTCGAGGGCGAGCAGAGCGCGCGACCCTCGGGCATGTACCTGCTGGAGGGCTGCACGTGCGAGCGCGCCCCCGCCGCCAAGGTGACGTCACTGAGCAGCAGAGAAACTCCCGACAAGCAGCAGGTGGGTCCCCCCCCCCCTCATTGCCGTTGGTGACGTCATCCACTCTTTATGTTTGCAACTTTGTGCAGGGGTGTGGGAAGGAAGTGACGTCACGTTGTAGTTGACGTGAAAGCACTACTTAGAGACTAAAGTGGTGACCTCTGACCTCCCAGAGGACCGGAAGCTCTTCTAAAGTTCACTTCCTGTTTGTGGTGTCCGTATGGAGCAGTTACCAAGTTGTTGTTGTTACAGACTCATTAGTGTCACGTGACTTGTTTCCAGACTTGGAGCAAATTGTTGTCAGACGTCAGCTTAGAAAAGGGGCGTGGCCTGTAGACACTGTGTGTGTGTGTGTGTGTGTGTGTGTGTGTGTGTGTGTGTGTGTGTGTGTGTGTGTGTGTGTGTGTGTGTGTGTGTGTGTGTGTGTGTGTGTGTGTCATTGTTGTCCTCCAGCTTAAATCCAGCCGGCTGCCAGGGAAGCCGCATTAGCGGAGCAAAGGAGCTGTACAAGCCTTGTTGTTATGTAAGCACCACACACACACACACACACACACACACACACACACACACACACACACACACACAAGCCTTTAAGCCTCCTGCTGGTCTGATGCTGGCACACGCTAGCAAGTGTCTCCTGATTATTTGACTGTGGTCGTGCACACAACATGCCTGAAAGTGTTGCAAAGTTGTACGTTTGCTAATGTTACGTTGACATGTGTGCTACAGAGCATAGGGTTGATAGACTCGGTGTGCATGTGGGGGAATGTGTTTGCTGTGTTTGAAGTGCAGCGTCAGCAGAAAAAGGGTGATGGAAGTCTCGGTGGCGTTCAGGAAGTGGCGTGTGCGTGTCGCCACGTTGTCGACATTGTTGTCACTTTGCTGCGAGCGTCTGAGAAGCTGTCACAAGAAGTCATGTGACTGACATAATCAGGTGCTGCGGGGAATCGAACACGCGGCCTTCGTGGATCCTAACACGTTTTGACACCGCGGCGTGAGCACGACAACAACCTCTGTTAGCACTCTTGCACCTGAATGATGTCCATCAGGAAGTCAGCTGTGATACAGGAAGTCATGTGTGGTACAGGAAGTCAGGTGTAATACAGGAAGTCATGTGTGGTACAGGAAGTCAGGTGTAATACAGGAAGTCATGTGTGGTACAGGAAGTCAGGTGTGGTACATGAAGTCAGGTGTGATACAGGAAGTCAGGTGTAATACAGGAAGTCAGCTGTGGTACAGGAAGTCAGGTGTGATACAGGAAGTGATTGTGGTACAAGAAGTCAGGAGTGATATAGGAAGTCAGGTGTGGTACAGGAAGTCAGGTGTGGTACAGGAAGTGATTGTGTGATATATTAGGTCAGGTGTAATACAGGAAGTCAGCTGTGATACAGGAAGTCAGGTGTGATACAGGAAGTCAGCTCTGATACAGGAAGTCAGCTGTGATACAGGAAGTCAGGTGTGGTACAGGAAGTGATTGTGGTACAAGAAGTCAGGAGTGATATAGGAAGTCAGGTGTGGTACAGGAAGTGATTGTGTTAAAGGAAGTCAGGTGTGGTACAGGAAGTGATTGTGTTACAGGAAGTCAGGTGTGGTACAGGAAGTGATTGTGTGATATATTAGGTCAGGTGTAATACAGGAAGTCAGCTGTGATACAGGAAGTCAGGTGTGATACAGGAAGTCAGCTGTGATACAGGAAGTCAGGTGTGGTACAGGAAGTGATTGTGGTACAAGAAGTCAGGAGTGATATAGGAAGTCAGGTGTGGTACAGGAAGTCAGGTGTGGTACAGGAAGTCAGGTGTGATACAGGAAGTCAGGTGTGGTACAGGAAGTGATTGTGTTACAGGAAGTCAGGTGTGGTACAGGAAGTGATTGTGTGATATATTAGGTCAGGTGTAATACAGGAAGTCAGCTGTGATACAGGAAGTCAGCTGTGATACAGGAAATCAGGTGTGATACAGGAAGTGATTGTGGTACAAGAAGTCAGGAGTGATATAGGAAGTCAGGTGTGGTACAGGAAGTCAGGTGTGGTACAGGAAGTGATTGTGTGATATATTAGGTCAGGTGTAATACAGGAAGTCAGGTGTGATACTGGAAGTCAGGCGTGGTACAGTAAGTCAGGTGTGGTACAGGAAGTCAGGTGTGATACAGGAAGTCAGGTGTGGTACAGGAAGTCAGGTGTGATACAGGAAGTCAGGTGTGGTACAGGAAGTCAGGTGTGGTACAGGAAGTCAGGTGTGATACAGGAAGTCAGGTGTGGTACAGGAAGTGATTGTGTTACAGCAAGTCAGGTGTGGTACAGGAAGTGATTGTGTGATATATTAGGTCAGGTGTAATACAGGAAGTCAGCTGTGATACAGGAAGTCAGGTGTGATACAGGAAGTCAGCTCTGATACAGGAAGTCAGCTGTGATACAGGAAATCAGCTGTGATACAGGAAGTGATTGTGGTACAAGAAGTCAGGAGTGATATAGGAAGTCAGGTGTGGTACAGGAAGTCAGGTGTGGTACAGGAAGTCAGGTGTGTTACAGGAAGTCAGGTGTGGTACAGGAAGTGATTGTGTGATATATTAGGTCAGGTGTAATACAGGAAGTCAGGTGTGATACTGGAAGTCAGGCGTGGTACAGTAAGTCAGGTGTGATACAGGAAGTCAGGTGTGATACAGGAAGTCAGGTGTGATACAGGAATTTTAGGTGTGGTACAGGAAGTGAATGTGGTACCGTAAGTCAGGTGTGGTACAGGAAGTCAGGTGTGATATACAGGAAGTGAATGTGGTACAGGACATCAGGTGTGGTACAGGAAGTGAATGTGGTACAGGACATCAGGTGTGGTACAGGAAGTCAGGTGTGATACAGGAAGTCAGGTGTGATACAGGAATTTTAGGTGTGATACAGGAAGTGAATGTGGTACCGTAAGTCAGGTGTGGTACAGGAAGTCAGGTGTGATATACAGGAAATGAATGTGGTACAGGACATCAGGTGTGGTACAGGAAGTGAATGTGGTACAGGACATCAGGTGTGGTACAGGAAGTCAGGTGTGATACAGGAAGTCAGGTGTGATACAGGAATTTTAGGTGTGATACAGGAAGTGAATGTGGTACAGTAAGTCAGGTGTGGTACAGGAAGTCAGGTGTGATATACAGGAAGTGAATGTGGTACAGGACATCAGGTGTGGTACAGGAAGTGGATGTGGTACAGGACGTCAGGTGTGATACAGGAAGTCAGGTGTGGTACAGGAAGTGAATGTGGTACAGGACATCAGGTGTGGTACAGGAAGTGGATGTGGTACAGGACGTCAGGTGTGGTACAGGAAGTCAGGTGTGGTACAGGAAGTGAATGTGGTACAGGACGTCAGGTGTGGTACAGGAAGTCAGGTGTGGTACAGGAAGTGAATGTGGTACAGGACAGCAGGTGTGATACAGGAAGTCAGGTGTGATACAGGAAGTCAGGTGTGATACAGGAAGTGAATGTGGTACAGGAAGTCAGGTGTGATACACAGGAAGTGAATGTGATACAGGACATCAGGTGTGGTACAGGAAGTCAGGTGTGATACAGGAAGTCAGGTGTGGTACAGGAAGTCAGGTGTGATACAGGAAGTGAATGTGGTACAGGAAGTCAGGTGTGATACAGGAAATCAGGTGTGATACAGGAAGTCAGGTGTGATACGGGAAGTCAGGTGTGATACAGGAAGTCAGGTGCGATAAAGGAAGTCAGGTGTGAAAAAGGAAGTCAGGTGTGATACAGGAAGTCAGGTGTGATACAGGAAGTGAATGTGGTACAGGAAGTAATGTGTGATACAGGAAGTCAGGTGTGATACAGAAAGTCAGGTGTGATACAGAAAGTCAGGTGTGATACAGGAAGTGAATGTGGTACAGGAAGTAATGTGTGATACAGGAAGTCAGGTGTGATACAGGAAGTGAATGTGGTACAGGAAGTAATGTGTGATACAGAAAGTCAGGTGTGATACAGGAAGTCAGGTGTGATACAGGAAGTCTGGTGTGATACAGGAAGTGAATGTAGTACAGGAAGTAATGTGTGGTACAAGAAGTAATGTGTGATACAGAAAGTCAGGTATGATACAGAAAGTCAGGTGTGGTACAGGAAGTCAGGTGTGATACAGGAAGTCAGGTGTGATACAGGAAGTGAATGTGGTACAGGAAGTAATGTGTGATACAGAAAGTAATGTGTGATACAGGAAGTCAGGTGTGATACAGGAAGTCTGGTGTGATACAGGAAGTGAATGTAGTACAGGAAGTAATGTGTGGTACAAGAAGTAATGTGTGATACAGAAAGTCAGGTGTGGTACAGGAAGTCAGGTGTGGTACAGGAAGTCAGGTGTGATACAGGAAGTCAGGTGTGATACAGGAAGTGAATGTGGTACAGGAAGTAATGTGTGATACAGAAAGTAATGTGTGATACAGGAAGTCAGGTGTGATACAGGAAGTCTGGTGTGATACAGGAAGTGAATGTAGTACAGGAAGTAATGTGTGGTACAAGAAGTAATGTGTGATACAGAAAGTCAGGTGTGATACAGAAAGTCAGGTGTGGTACAGGAAGTCAGGTGTGATACAGGAAGACAGGTTTGATACAGGAAGTGAATGTGGTGGAGGAAGTCAGGTGTGGTACAGGAAGTCAGGTGTGATACAGGAATTGAGGTGTAGTACAGGAAGTCAGGTGTGATACAGGAAGTAGTTGTTGAAGTCAGCATGTTGTCACATGACCTGTGTATCTCTGCAGCACTACTTCCTGGTTGTGTTCGGCCATGACGGTCAGAAACCTCTTGAGCTGCGCACTGAGGAGGAGTCGGACTGTGCCGAGTGGGTGGAGTGCATCCAGCAGGCCAGGTGACACACACCCACACAAGACTTCACATGTCAAACACCATCAGCTGGAGGCAGCACGATGGCGCAGTGGTTAGCGCTTGCCGGGTTCGATTCCGGGGCTTTTTGTGTGGCGTTTGCATGTTCTCTCCGGCTCCCGTTCACCTCGGACTAGGCTGATTGGCAACACTAAACTGGCCCTAGTAGGTGTGTAACGTGATGAGGTGACTAAGGACTGAGGACTAGGCTGATTGGCAACACTAAACTGGCCCTAGTAGGTGTCTAACATGATGAGGTGACTAAGGACTAAGGACTAGGCTGATTGGCAACACTAAACTGGCCCTAGTAGGTGTCTAACATGATGAGGTGACTAAGGACTAAGGACTAGGCTGATTGGCAACACTAAACTGGCCCTAGTAGGTGTCTAACATGATGAGGTGACTAAGGACTAAGGACTAGGCTTATTGGCAACACTAAACTGGCCCTAGTAGGTGTCTAACATGATGAGGTGACTAAGGACTAAGGACTAGGCTGATTGGCAACACTAAACTGGCCCTAGTAGGTGTCTAACATGATGAGGTGACTAAGGACTAAGGACTAGGCTGATTGGCAACACTAAACTGGCCCTAGTAGGTGTCTAACATGATGAGGTGACTAA
This sequence comes from Entelurus aequoreus, assembly GCF_033978785.1. Classification (NCBI taxonomy): domain Eukaryota; kingdom Metazoa; phylum Chordata; class Actinopteri; order Syngnathiformes; family Syngnathidae; genus Entelurus; species Entelurus aequoreus. The sequence goes on from NC_084751.1 coordinate 8,828,571, forward strand.
GGACTAAGGACTAGGCTGATTGGCAACACTAAACTGGCCCTAGTAGGTGTGTAACATGATGAGGTGAATAAGGACTAAGGACTAGGCTGATTGGCAACACTAAACTGGCCCTAGTAGGTGTGTAACATGATGAGGTGACTAAGGACTAAGGACTAGGCTGATTGGCAACACTAAACTGGCCCTAGTAGGTGTGTAACATGATGAGGTGACTAAGGACTAAGGACTAGGCTGATTGGCAACACTAAACTGGCCCTAGTAGGTGTGTAACATGATGAGGTGACTAAGGACTAGGCTGATTGGCAACACTAAACTGGCCCTAGTAGGTGTGTAACATGATGAGGTGACTAAGGACTAAGGAGTAGGCTGATTGGCAACACTAAACTGGCCCTAGTAGGTGTCTAACATGATGAGGTGACTAAGGACTAGGCTGATTGGCAACACTAAACTGGCCCTAGTAGGTGTGTAACATGATGAGGGGACTAAGGACTAAGGACTAGGCTGATTGGCAACACTAAACTGGCCCTAGTAGGTGTGTAACATGATGAGGGGACTAAGGACTAGGCTGATTGGCAACACTAAACTGGCCCTAGTAGGTGTGTAACATGATGAGGGGACTAAGGGCTAGGCTGATTGGCAACACTAAACTGGCCCTAGTAGGTGTGTAACATGATGAGGTGACTAAGGACTAAGGACTAGGCTGATTGGCAACACTAAACTGGCCCTAGTAGGTGTGTAACGTGATGAGGTGACTAAGGACTAAGGACTAGGCTGATTGGCAACACTAAACTGGCCCTAGTAGGTGTCTAACATGATGAGGTGACTAAGGACTAAGGACTAGGCTGATTGGCAACACTAAACTGGCCCTAGTAGGTGTGTAACATGATGAGGTGAATAAGGACTAAGGACTAGGCTGATTGGCAACACTAAACTGGCCCTAGTAGGTGTGTAACATGATGAGGTGACTAAGGACTAAGGACTAGGCTGATTGGCAACACTAAACTGGCCCTAGTAGGTGTGTAACATGATGAGGTGACTAAGGACTAAGGACTAGGCTGATTGGCAACACTAAACTGGCCCTAGTAGGTGTGTAACATGATGAGGTGACTAAGGACTAGGCTGATTGGCAACACTAAACTGGCCCTAGTAGGTGTGTAACATGATGAGGTGACTAAGGACTAAGGAGTAGGCTGATTGGCAACACTAAACTGGCCCTAGTAGGTGTCTGACATGATGAGGTGACTAAGGACTAAGGACTAGGCTGATTGGCAACACTAAACTGGCCCTAGTAGGTGTGTAACATGATGAGGGGACTAAGGACTAGGCTGATTGGCAACACTAAACTGGCCCTAGTAGGTGTGTAACATGATGAGGGGACTAAGGACTAGGCTGATTGGCAACACTAAACTGGCCCTAGTAGGTGTGTAACATGATGAGGGGACTAAGGACTAGGCTGATTGGCAACACTAAACTGGCCCTAGTAGGTGTGTAACATGATGAGGTGACTAAGGACTAAGGACTAGGCTGATTGGCAACACTAAACTGGCCCTAGTAGGTGTGTAACGTGATGAGGTGACTAAGGACTAAGGACTAGGCTTATTGGCAACACTAAACTGGCCCTAGTAGGTGTCTAACATGATGAGGTGACTAAGGACTAAGGACTAGGCTGATTGGCAACACTAAACTGGCCCTAGTAGGTGTCTAACTTGATGAGGTGACTAAGGACTAAGGACTAGGCTGATTGGCAACACTAAACTGGCCCTAGTAGGTGTGTAACATGATGAGGTGAATAAGGACTAAGGACTAGGCTGATTGGCAACACTAAACTGGCCCTAGTAGGTGTGTAACATGATGAGGTGACTAAGGACTAAGGACTAGGCTGATTGGCAACACTAAACTGGCCCTAGTAGGTGTGTAACATGATGAGGTGACTAAGGACTAAGGACTAGGCTGATTGGCAACACTAAACTGGCCCTAGTAGGTGTGTAACATGATGAGGTGACTAAGGACTAGGCTGATTGGCAACACTAAACTGGCCCTAGTAGGTGTGTAACATGATGAGGTGACTAAGGACTAAGGAGTAGGCTGATTGGCAACACTAAACTGGCCCTAGTAGGTGTGTAACATGATGAGGTGACTAAGGACTAAGGAGTAGGCTGATTGGCAACACTAAACTGGCCCTAGTAGGTGTGTAACATGATGAGGTGACTAAGGACTAAGGACTAGGCTGATTGGCAACACTAAACTGGCCCTAGTAGGTGTGTAACATGATGAGGTGACTAAGGACTAGGCTGATTGGCAACACTAAACTGGCCCTAGTAGGTGTGTAACATGATGAGGTGACTAAGGACTAAGGAGTAGGCTGATTGGCAACACTAAACTGGCCCTAGTAGGTGTCTAACATGATGAGGTGACTAAGGACTAAGGACTAGGCTGATTGGCAACACTAAACTGGCCCTAGTAGGTGTGTAACATGATGAGGGGACTAAGGACTAAGGACTAGGCTGATTGGCAACACTAAACTGGCCCTAGTAGGTGTCTAACATGATGAGGTGACTAAGGACTAAGGACTAGGCTGATTGGCAACACTAAACTGGCCCTAGTAGGTGTGTAACATGATGAGGGGACTAAGGACTAAGGACTAGGCTGATTGGCAACACTAAACTGGCCCTAGTAGGTGTGTAACATGATGAGGGGACTAAGGACTAGGCTGATTGGCAACACTAAACTGGCCCTAGTAGGTGTGTAACATGATGAGGGGACTAAGGACTAGGCTGATTGGCAACACTAAACTGGCCCTAGTAGGTGTGTAACATGATGAGGTGACTAAGGACTAAGGACTAGGCTGATTGGCAACACTAAACTGGCCCTAGTAGGTGTGTAACGTGATGAGGTGACTAAGGACTAAGGACTAGGCTTATTGGCAACACTAAACTGGCCCTAGTAGGTGTCTAACATGATGAGGTGACTAAGGACTAAGGACTAGGCTGATTGGCAACACTAAACTGGCCCTAGTAGGTGTCTAACATGATGAGGTGACTAAGGACTAAGGACTAGGCTGATTGGCAACACTAAACTGGCCCTAGTAGGTGTGTAACATGATGAGGTGAATAAGGACTAAGGACTAGGCTGATTGGCAACACTAAACTGGCCCTAGTAGGTGTGTAACATGATGAGGTGACTAAGGACTAAGGACTAGGCTGATTGGCAACACTAAACTGGCCCTAGTAGGTGTGTAACATGATGAGGTGACTAAGGACTAAGGACTAGGCTGATTGGCAACACTAAACTGGCCCTAGTAGGTGTGTAACATGATGAGGTGACTAAGGACTAGGCTGATTGGCAACACTAAACTGGCCCTAGTAGGTGTGTAACATGATGAGGTGACTAAGGACTAAGGAGTAGGCTGATTGGCAACACTAAACTGGCCCTAGTAGGTGTGTAACATGATGAGGTGACTAAGGACTAAGGAGTAGGCTGATTGGCAACACTAAACTGGCCCTAGTAGGTGTCTAACATGATGAGGTGACTAAGGACTAAGGACTAGGCTGATTGGCAACACTAAACTGGCCCTAGTAGGTGTGTAACATGATGAGGTGACTAAGGACTAAGGACTAGGCTGATTGGCAACACTAAACTGGCCCTAGTAGGTGTGTAACATGATGAGGGGACTAAGGAGTAGGCTGATTGGCAACACTAAACTGGCCCTAGTAGGTGTGTAACATGATGAGGTGACTAAGGACTAAGGAGTAGGCTGATTGGCAACACTAAACTGGCCCTAGTAGGTGTGTAACATGACGAGGGGACTAAGGACTAGGCTGATTGGCAACACTAAACTGGCCCTAGTAGGTGTGTAACATGATGAGGTGACTAAGGACTAAGGACTAGGCTGATTGGCAACACTAAACTGGCCCTAGTAGGTGTGTAACATGATGAGGTGACTAAGGACTAAGGACTAGGCTGATTGGCAACACTAAACTGGCCCTAGTAGGTGTGTAACATGATGAGGTGACTAAGGACTAGGCTGATTGGCAACACTAAACTGGCCCTAGTAGGTGTCTAACATGATGAGGTGACTAAGGACTAAGGAGTAGGCTGATTGGCAACACTAAACTGGCCCTAGTAGGTGTCTAACATGATGAGGTGACTAAGGACTAAGGACTAGGCTGATTGGCAACACTAAACTGGCCCTAGTAGGTGTGTAACATGATGAGGTGACTAAGGACTAAGGACTAGGCTGATTGGCAACACTAAACTGGCCCTAGTAGGTGTGTAACATGATGAGGGGACTAAGGACTAAGGACTAGGCTGATTGGCAACACTAAACTGGCCCTAGTAGGTGTGTAACATGATGAGGGGACTAAGGACTAGGCTGATTGGCAACACTAAACTGGCCCTAGTAGGTGTGTAACATGATGAGGGGACTAAGGACTAGGCTGATTGGCAACACTAAACTGGCCCTAGTAGGTGTGTAACATGATGAGGGGACTAAGAGTGAGGTTGAAAGAAAGTATTGTACAAAACAAACAATAACAACACCCGCGTGTGAGAGGATGAATTGAGCCATCTCAACCTAGCTTGCTAAGGATTGTGGGATATTGAAACTGAAAGTTAAGTTGACATCGCCTTCTTCACTCTCTCTCCAGGCTGGTACTTTATGACAACATTAATAATAATCATCATAATAATAATATGTGTGAGAGCAGAGATAACAAAGGTTGTGTCTCTTCTAGCCCAACCAAAATGATTTTGAAGGCCTTCGTATTCTGCCAAAAGGAAGGAAAATATTCCTCGAACACGAGCTTTAATAATCTATTACAAGGATTCATCCATCCATCCATTTTCTACCGCTTGTCCCTTTGGTGTTATTTTAATATCTTGTGATTATTAACAATAATAACATACGTACAGTAAAGGCACATACAAAGTGATGTAACAACTGATGATAAGTAAATAAATACACAAATAATAATAATAATAATTAGGGATGTCCGATAATATCGGCCTGCCGATATTATCGGCCGATAAATGCGTTAAAATGTAATATCGGAAATTATCGGTATCGTTTTTTTTAATTATCGGTATCGTTTTTTTTTTTTTTTTTTTTTTTTTTTAAATTAAATCAACATAAAAAACACACTTACAATTAGTGCACCAACCCAAAAAACCTCCCTCCTCATTCACACAAAAGGGTTGTTTCTTTCTGTTATTAATATTCTGCTTCCTACATTATATATCAATATATATCAATACAGTCTGCAAGGGATACAGTCCGTAAGCACACATGATTGTGCGTGCTGCTGCTCCACTAATAGTACTAACCTTTAACAGTTAATGTTACTCATTTTCATTCATTACTAGTTTCTATGTAACTGTTTTTATATTGTTTTACTTTCTTTTTTAATTTATTTATCTTATTTTATTTTATAATTTTTTTTTTTTAAAGTACCTCATCTTCACCATACCTGGTTGTCCAAATTAGACATAATAATGTGTTAATTCCACGACTGTATATATCGGTTGATATCGGTATCGGTTGATATCGGTATCGGTTGATATCGGTATCGGTAATTAAAGAGTTGGACAATATCGGAATATCGGATATCGGCATAAAGCCATTATCGGACATCCCTAATAATAATAATAATAATAATAATAGTATTAATAATAATAATAATAATAATAATAGTAATAGTAATAATAATAGTAATAATAATAATAATAGTATTAATAATAATAATAATAATAATAGTAATAGTAATAATAATAGTAATAATAATAATAGTAATAATAATAATAATAGTATTAATAATAATAATAGTAATAATAATAATAATAGTATTAATAATAATAATAATAATAATAGTAATAGTAATAATAATAGTATTAATAATAATAATAGTAATAATAATAATAATAGTATTAATAATAATAATAGTAATAATAATAGTAATAATAATAATAATAGTAATAACGTAGACGTCACATGATTGTTAGAAACCCTCATTCTTGCATGTGTTGAAAATCATATATCTCTTTTTAATCTGGTCTGTAATTATACATTCTATTAATTAAACTGTTAATTCTATCCCTTGAATAAAATATGCAGGGTTTTCCAATCAAAAGAAATAAAATAAAGATAATATAATAATAATAAACATGTTTTCAAAACAAAAAATTCCCCTGATTGAACGTAGTAGTTAAGTTAATTTGCATAACCAATATGGCGACTACATCATGCTTAATATCAAACTTCTCTTCTTCTCGTCTTCTTTTATGCTGACACACATTCTTCTACATCACACAGCAATGTTGCTGATGGTGCGTGTGTGTGTGTGTGTGTGTGTGTGTGTGTGTGTGTGTGTGTGTGTGTGTGTGTGTGTGTGTGTGTGTGTGTGTGTGTGTGTGTGTGTGTGTGTGTGTGTGTGTGTGTGTGTGTGTGTTGTGCTCGCAGCAGTTGACATTTAGGTCACATTGGTGCTTTTTAGCTCGTCTGCTTACATCACACACTGAAGCTGGCCTTCTGTCGCCCGCTCCTATTTTTATCTCCTCATTCTGCTGGCTTTTGTTTGCTCGTCTTCGTTTGTATGGCATTTATTACAAAATATGTCTTTAATAATTGTTCACTAACAGACTCGTGAACACAAGTTTGACTAGGAAACTATAATGTTGGAGCTCCAAAGTGACCAACAACGCCTTTGTTTGCCCGAAGTACTTTTCCATTTTGACATTTTATTTGTTTTCCACATGGAAATAAATAGTCTGTAAAGCAGGGGTCAGCAACCTTTTTGAAAGCAAGAGCTACTTCTTGGGTAGTGATTAATGCGAAGGGCTACCAGTTTGATACACACTTCAATAAATTGCCAGAAATAGCCAATTTGTTCAATTTACCTTTAACTCTATGTTATTATTAATAATTAATGATATTGACACTTAATTGAAAGGTTTAAAAGAGGAGAAAACACGAAAAAAATGACAATTAAATTTTGAAACATAGTTTATCTTCAATTTCGACTCTTTAAAATTCAAAATTCAACCGAAAAAAAGAAGAGAAAAACTAGCTAATTTCGAATCTTTTTCAAAAAATTAAAAAAAGAATTTACGGAACATCATTAGTAATTTTTCCTGATTAAGATTAATTTTAGAATTTTGATGACATGTTTTAAATAGGTTAAAATCCAATCTGCACTTTGTTAGAATATATAACAAATTGGACCAAGCTATATTTCTAACAAAGACTAATCATTATTTCTTCTAGATTTTCCAGAACAAAAATTTGAAAAGAAATTCAAAAGACTTTGAAATAAGATTTAAATTTGATTCTTTTTTGAATTTTAATCATAATAAGTTTGAAGAAATATTTCACAAATATTCTTTGTCGAAAAAACAGAAGCTAAAATGAAGAATTAAATTAAAATGTATTTATTATTCTTTGCAATAAAAAAAAAAAAATGTACTTGAACATTGATTTAAATTTTCAGGAAAGAAGAGGACGAAATTTAAAAGGTAAAAAGGTATATGTGTTTAAAAATCCTAAAATCATTTTTAAGGTTGTATTTTTTCTCTAAAATTGTCTTTCTGAAAGTTATAAGAAGCAAAGTAAAAAAATAATGAATTTATTTAAACAAGTGAAGACCAAGTCTTTAAAATATTTTCTTGGATATTCAAATTCTATTTGAGTTTTGTCTCTCTTAGAATTAAAAATGTCGGGCAAAGCGAGACCAGCTTGCTAGTAAATAAATACAATTTAAAAAATAGAGGCAGCTCACTGGTAAGTGCTGCTATTTGAGCTATTTTTAGAACAGGCCGGCGGGCTACTCATCTGGTCCTTACGGGCTACCTGGTGCCCGCGGGCACCGCGTTGGCGACCCCTGCTGTAGACAATGTTTTATGTGAGTATTTACATAGGAAGTAGTGTAGAAATAGTCTGTTCCAGGGTCAAAACGTGGTCGTCACAAAAGCTGTTTTGTACAATGATTTATGTGAGTATTATATATATCTATATATATATATATATATATATATATATATATATATATATATATATATATATATATATATATATATATATATATATATATATATATATATATATATATATATATATATATATATATATAGGAAGTAATGTGGAAATAGTCAGTTCCAGGGTCAAACTGTGTCATCACAAAAACTTTAGGTAACACTTTAGTATGGGGAACATGTTCTACCATTAATGAGTTGCTTATTAACATGCAAATTAGTAACACATTGCCTCTTAATTAGTCATTATTATGTACTTATTAATGCCATATTCTGCATGGCCTCATTATACAACCAGTAAGCCATTAACTAAGAGTCTTCCCTCAATAACCTCAGAATGATTGCTTATTAGTAACCCTAACCCTAACCCTTATATGTGCCCCTAGTGTCCAAATAACTGTAAATGTTACTAATTTACATGTTAATAAGCAACTAATTAATGGTGAATATGTTCCCCGTACTAAAGTGTTACCAAACTTTATTGTACAGACAATGTTTTATGTGAGTATTTACTTAGGAAGTAATGTAGAAATAGTCAGTTCCAGGGTCAAACTGTGTCATCACAAAAACTTTATTGGTCAAACAATGTTTTATGTGAGTATTTACATAGGAAGTAGTGTAGAAATAGTCAGTTCCAGGGTCAAACTGTGTCATCACAAAAGCTATATAGTACAATGTTTTGTGTGAAAATATTGTATAAAATAATATAAATAGAAAATAATGTAGACATAGTCTGTTCCAGGGTCAAACAGTGTCATCACAAAAACTTTATTGTACAGACAATGATTTATGTGAGTATTTACATAGGAAGTAATGTAGAAATAGTCAGTTCCAGGGTCAAACTGTGTCATAACAAAAACTTTATTGGTCAGACAATGTTTTATGTATGTATTTGTGTAGGAAGTAATGTAAAAATGATCTGTTCCAGGCTCAAACTGTGTCATCACAAAAGCTATATAGTACAATGTTTTGTGTGAAAATATTGTATAAAATAATATAAATATAAAATAATGTAGACATAGTCTGTTCCAGGGTCAAACTGTGTCATCACAAAAACTTTATTGTACAGACAATGATTTATGTGAGTATTTGCGTAGGAAGTAATGTAAAAATGATCTGTTCCAGGGTCAAAACGTGGTTTTCACAAAAACTTTATTGTACAGACAATGATTTATGTGAGTATTTATATAGGTGGTAATGTAGACATAGTCAGTTCCAGGGTCAAACTGTGTCATCACAAAAACTTTATTGGTCAAACAATGTTTTATGTGAGTATTTGCATAAGAATTAATGTAAAAATGATCTGTTCCAGGGTCAAACTGTGTCATCACAAAAGCTATATAGTACAATGTTTTGTGTGAGCATTTATATAGAAAATAATGTAGACATAGTCAGTTCCAGGGTCAAACTGTGTCATCACAAAAACTTTATTGGTCAAACAATGTTTTATGTGAGTATTTGCATAAGAATTAATGTAAAAATGATCTGTTCCAGGGTCAAACTGTGTCATCACAAAAGCTATATAGTACAATGTTTTGTGTGAGCATTTATATAGAAAATAATGTAGACATAGTCAGTTCCAGGGTCAAACTGTGTCATCACAAAAACTTTATTGTACAGACAATGTTTTATGTGAGTATTTACATAGGAAGTAATGTAGAAATAGTCAGTTCCAGGGTCAAAACGTGTTTGTCACAAAACGTTTACTATAGAGCAGGGGTCAGCAACCTTTTTGAAAGCAAGAGCTACTTCTTGGGTAGTGATTAATGCGAAGGGCTACCAGTTTGATACACACTTCAATAAATTGCCAGAAATAGCCAATTTGCTCAATTTACCTTTAACTCTATGTTATTATTAATAATTAATGATATTTACACTTAATTGAACGGTTTAAAAGAGAAGAAAACACGAAAAAAATGACAATTTTTGAAACATAGTTTATCTTCAATTTTGACTCTTTAAAATTCAAAATTCAACCGAAAAAAAGAAATTTATGGAACATCATTAGTCATTTTTCCTGATTAAGATTAATTTTAGAATTTTGATGACATGTTTTAAATAGGTTAAAATCCAATCTACACTTTGTTAGAATATATAACAAATTGGACCAAGCTATATTTCTAACAAAGACAAATCATTATTTCTTCTAGATTTTCCAGAACAAAAATTTTAAAATAAATTCAAAAGACTTTGAAATAAGATTTAAATTGGATTCTACAGATTTTCTAGATTTGCCAGAATAATTTTTTTGGAATTTTAATCATAAGTTTGAAGAAATATTTCACAAATATTCTTCGTCGAAAAAACAGAAGCTAAAATAAAGAATTAAATTTAAAAAAGTATTTATTATTCTTTACAATAAAAAAAATAAAAATTTCTTGAACATTGTCAGGAAAGAAGAGGAAGGAATTTAAAAGGTAAAAAGGTATATGTGTTTAAAAATCCTAAAATCATTTTTAAGGTTGTATTTTTTCTCTAAAATTGTCTTTCTGAAAGTTATAAGAAGCAAAGTAAAATAATTAATGAATTTATTTAAACAAGTGAAGACCAAGTCTTTAAAATATTTTCTTGGATTTTCAAATTCTATTTGAGTTTTGTCTCTCTTAGAATTAAAAATGTCGGCCAAAGCGAGACCAGCTTGCTAGTAAATAAATACAATTTAAAAAATAGAGGCAGCTCACTGGTAAGTGCTGCTATTTGAGCTATTTTTAGAACAGGCCAGCGGGCTACTCATCTGGTCCTTACGGGCTACCTGGTGCCCGCGGGCACCACGTTGGTGACCCCTGCTGTAGACAATGATTTATGTGAGTATTTACATAGGAAGTAGTTTTATTGTCCAGACGAGGTTGTGAGTATTTTACGTGTCGTCCTCATCAGCTACTCTGACATCATCATGGAGCGTGAGATCCTCATGCAGAAGTACATCCACCTGGTCCAGATCATGGACTCTGAGAAGACGGCAGCCAATCAGCTGCGCACTCAGCTGGAGGACCAGGACACGGAGATCGAGAGGCTGAAGGCGGAGGTAAGGCTGACGCTAATGCTAATGCTAACGCTAAGACGGAGCGTCACAGTAGAACTGCTGCGCAGATCGTGCTGCTGACCAGGACCAAGGAGCGCCTGCAGCCCAGCCACAACCACCAGGACGAGGAGGACCCGGACATCAAGAAGATCAAGAAGGTAAGTGTCGGGTGTCGGGTGGCGCGTGGGCGGAGTCAGACGCGCCGCGTGTGCGCAGGTGCAGAGCTTCATGCGCGGCTGGCTGTGCCGGCGCAAGTGGAAGATCATCGTGCAGGACTACATCTGCTCGCCGCACGCCGAGAGCATGAGGAAGAGGAACCAGATCGTCTTCAACATGGCGGAGGCGGAGACGGAGTACGTGCACCAGCTCTCCATCCTGGTCAACTGCTTCCTGCGCCCGCTGCGCATGGCCGCCAGCTCCAAGAAGCCGCCCATAAGCCACGACGACGTCAGCAGCATCTTCCTCAACAGGTGGGCGTCGCCACGGTTACCCCCGCGCACCTGCAGCTCAGCCCCGCCTTGTTTGTTCCAGCGAGACCATCATGTTCCTGCACGAGATCTTCCACCAGGGCCTGGACGCCCGCATGGCCAACTGGCCCACGCTGGTCCTAGGTGAGGACTCGGGCCCAGGGTCTCCCCCCCCCCCCGCCACCTTTCACTAAGCTCCTCCCCCTGCAGCCGACCTCTTCGACATCCTGCTGCCCATGTTGAACATCTACCAGGAGTTTGTGCGCAACCACCAGTACAGCCTGCAGGTCCTGGCCCACTGCAAGCAGAACCGAGACCTGGACAAGCTGCTCAAGCAGTACGAGTCCAACGCCGCCTGCGAGGGACGCATGCTGGAGACCTTCCTCACCTACCCCATGTTCCAGGTACACGTCACATGACCACCTCCTCACCTACCCCATGTTCCAGGTACAGGTCACATGACCACCTACCCCATGTTCCAGGTACAGGTCACATGACCACCTCCTCACCTACCCCATGTTCCAGGTACAGGTCACATGACCACCTACCCCATGTTCCAGGTACAGGTCACATGACCACCTCCAACACATGGAGCTCTGGGAGCAGGGTCTCTCTACCTTTTTCACCTACACAGCAGCTAAGCACACTATAGCACTTAAGATAGACACACAATAACACTTAAAATAGACACACAATAGCACTTATAATAGACACACAATAGCACCTAAAATAGACACACAATAGCACTTAAAATAGACACACAATAGCACTTAAAATAGACACACTATAGCACTTAAGATAGACACACAATAGCACTTAAAATAGACACACAATAGCACTTAAGATAGACACACAATAGCACCTAAAATAGACACACAATAGCACTTAAAATAGACACACAATAGCCCTTAAAATAGACACACAATAGCACTTAAAATAGACACACAATAGCACTTAAAATAGACACACAATAGCACTTAAAATAGACACACAATAGCACTTAAAATAGACACACAATAGCCCTTAAAATAGACACACAATAGCACTTAAAATAGACACACAGTAGCACTTAAAATAGACACACAATAGCCCTTAAAATAGACACACAATAGCACTTAAAATAGACACACAATAGCCCTTAAAATAGACACACAGTAGCACTTAAAATAGACACACAATAGCACTTAAAATAGACACACAATAGCACTTAAAATAGACACACAATAGCACTTAAAATAGACACACAATAGCACTTAAAATAGACACACAATAGCCCTTAAAATAGACACACAATAGCCCTTAAAATAGACACACAATAGCATTTAAAATAGACACACAATAGCACTTAAAATAGACACACAGTAGCACTTAAAATAGACACACAATAGCACTTAAAATAGACACACAATAGCACTTAAGATAGACACACAATAGCACTTAAAATAGACACACAGTAGCACTTAAAATAGACACACAATAGCACTTAAAATAGACACACAATAGCACTTAAAATAGACACACAATAGCACTTAAGATAGACACACAATAGTAAGTGTCAACAATTGAACACTATGAGTCACAACAATTTGTTGATATGAACAGGTTTCAAATCATGATATTATTGACACAATAAAGTCTCCGAGGCAGATAGGTAATAGAAAGCATCCAGTAACAAACGTGTCCGCATCATTCAACACTCACTTCCAAAGCATAAATCTGCCATAAGGTTAGTATTCTTAATAATCCTTTCCCTCGGTCCGACCTACAAAACAATGCACGCGTGTGCGACGATATCGGGTCGACATCAGTACAGAGGCTCCAGTATCGGTGGTGTGTGGGTCCCTAATGAAGTGACTGTTCCAGATCCCTCGCTACATCATCACGCTGCACGAGCTGCTGGCCCACACGCCTCACGAGCACGTGGAGCGCAAGAGTCTGGACTTTGCCAAATCCAAACTGGAGGAGCTGTCCAAGTAAGGTTCGGGAGCGGGCGGGTTCGGGAGCGGGCGGGTTCGGGAGCGGGCGGGTTCGGGAGCGGGCGGGTTCGGGAGCGGGCGGATTCGGGAGCGGACTGGTTCGGGAGCGGGCGGGTTCGGGAGCGGGCGGGTTCGGGAGCGGGCGGATTCGGGAGCGGACTGGTTCGGGAGCGGGCGGGTTCGGGAGCGGGCGGGTTCGGGAGCGGGCGGGTTCGGGAGCGGGCGGGTTCGGGAGCGGGCTGGTTCGGGAGCGGGCGGGTTCGGGAGCGGGCGGATTCGGGAGCGGGCTGGTTCGGGAGCGGGCGGGTTCGGGAGCGGGCTGGTTCGGGAGCGGGCGGGTTCGGGAGCGGGCGGATTCGGGAGCGGGCTGGTTCGGGAGCGGGCTGGTTCGGGAGCGGGCGGGTTCGGGAGCGGGCTGGTTCGGGAGCGGGCTGGTTCGGGAGCGGGCGGGTTCGGGAGCGGGCTGGTTCGGGAGCGGGCAGATTCGGGAGCGGGCGGGGCCGGAGGTGAAAGTGACAAGCGTGTTTTGGTCGCCAGGATGATGCACGACGAGGTGAGCGACACGGAGAACATCCGTAAGAACCTGGCCATCGAGAGGATGATCGTGGAAGGCTGCGACATCCTGCTGGACACCAGCCAGACCTTCGTCCGACAAGGTGGACATCTTGGCCAGGTGGTCAAACCACACTCCCTGGCGGCCGCTGACATGGTCTCCCGCCCGCAGGGTCTCTGGTCCAGCTGCCGTCCAGCAGCGAGCGAGGCGTGCTCAGCAAAGTCCGCCTGGGCTCGCTCTCCCTCAGGAAGGAAGGGGAGAGGCAGTGCTTCCTGTTCACCAAACACTTCCTGGTGTGCACCAGAACTTCTGGAGGGAAACTCCACCTCCTCAAGCAAGGAGGCGGAGCCTTGTCCCTCATGGAGTCTACACTCATCGAGGAGCTGGACGCCAGCGATGAAGACTGTGAGCATCTTCTTCTTTTTTAACCCTCTTCGTTTTTTCCGACCGCTCAAGTTTGTTTGGCAGACAACGCGGCAGGTCAGGGCCTCAACCACCTGGAGTTTAAAATCGTGGTGGAGCCCCCTGATGGTCAGACCTTCTCCGTGGTCCTCCTGGCTCCTTCCCGCCAGGAGAAGGCGGCATGGACCAGCGACATCAGCCAGGTGAGGGATGATTAAATGCTAACAGTTAGCACGCTGGCCAGAGAGCGTCAAGGAAAAACAAAAAACAAAAAAGCTAGTATTAGTACTATGCTAACATGCTAACAATAACATGCTTATGGTTAGCATTAGTGAAATACCAAACTATATAACACTGAGGTCTCTGCTTGCTGAATTAGCTAAAAAAAAAGTTAGCGTGGTGCTAAAATTCTAACTGCATGAAGTACCAAAAATATTTGACTCTGTGGTGTGTACCTGACCAATGTGTTTAAAATGCTAGCATGCTACATTAACAAGCATTAAGTACCAAAATATAACGGAGTTGTATACGTACAAAATTTGCTAAAATAAAGTAATAAAGCTACGTTTGCATGCTAGCATGTATCAAGCAACGCAATATTTGACACTGGCGTGTTTCCCTTTAAAAACAGCAAAAAAGATAGCATGCTAATATTGCATCCTAGCGATTGTGCTGCATGTGGTTAAAAGGTATAGCCCCAAATGGCCCCCGCGCCGCACTTTGGATACTCCTACTGTCCTGTCTTCATGTCTGTTCTGGTTTTTAGTGCGTGGACAACATCCGCTGTAACGGCCTGATGACCAGCGTCTTCGAGGAGAACTCCAAGGTTTCCGTGCCTCACATGATCAAGTACGACGTCTCACCATCAACGCCATGAGCGCCCACTTGACTCGTCCCCAACAAACACCCGTTTTTTGTTTTTTTTACCTCTCCCCCCAACAGGTCAGACACCCGCCTGCACAAGGACGACGTGGACATCTGCTTCAGCAAGACGCTCAACTCCTGCAAGGTTCCTCAGATCCGCTACGCCAGCGTGGAACGTCTGCTGGAGCGCCTGACCGACCTGCGCTTCCTGTCCATCGACTTCCTCAACACCTTCCTGCACACCTACCGCATCTTCACCAGCGCCGCCGTGGTCATGGACAAGCTGGCCGGCATCTACAAGAAGCCCTTCACCTCCATACCTGTCAGGTAGCCTCCACCAGTCGTAAACATGCTGCAGTATGCATGCTCCGCCAGCAGGGAGCGGCGTTACGCAACATTCAAGCGATTGAAATTGAAATACTAACAATCGTTAGTGTTCTAATATTAGCATGCTAGCTTTTTTTTGTGCTAATTTTGCAAGTATAAATTATTTTGTTACTTGGCAAATGATACCTGCTAGCATGCTAACATATATTTTTCTTTTTTGAGCAAATTTTGTAGTTATACAACTCAATCATATTTTGGTACTTGATGGATGCTACCGTTAGCATCCTAGCTTTTTCGAATAATTTTTTAGGTACACACCTCAGAGTAATATATTTTGGTACTTGATGAATGCTACAGTTAGCATGATTTTTTTAGCTAATTTATCAGGCTTACATCTCAGCGTACAGTGTTTTGCTCCTTCACAAATGATACCTGCTAGCATGCTAACATAGATTTTTCTTTTTTGAGCAAATTTTGTAGTTATGCAACTCAATCATATTTTGGTACTTGATGGATGCACCAGTTAGCATGATTTTTTTAGCTAATTTATCAGGCTTACATCTCAACGTACAGTGTTTTGCTCCTTCACAAATGATACCTGTTAGCATGCTAACATTAGTATGCTAGCTTTTTTAACGCAAATGTTGTAGATCACTTCAGTGATATTTTTGGACTTGATGCCTGCTAAAGTTAGCATCCTAGCAATTTAAACACATTTTTCAGGTACACACCTCAGAGTAAGATGTTTTGGTATTTCACGCATGCTACAGTTAGCATTTTAGCATACTGACATTAGCATACTACATTTTTTTTTGTAGCTAATTTACCAGGTGTACACTCCAGCCGCAAATATTATGTTACTTCGCGAATGATACCTGTTAGTATGCTAGCTTTTTTTAAAGCTAATTTTGTAGGTATGCTCTTCAGTCACGCATGCTAACGTTGGCATCCTAGCAATTTAAACACATTGTTCAGGTACACACATCAGATATATGTTGGCATACAGTTAGCATTTTAGCACGCTAGCTTTTGTTTTAGCTAATTTATCAGGTGTGCATCTCAGCGTCAAATATTTTGCTACTTTAACAAATGATACCTGTTAGCATGCTAACATTAGTATGCTAGCTTTTTCAAAGCAAACTGTAGGTATGATATTCAGTCATATTTTTTACTTGATGAATGCCAACGTTAGCACTGTAGCATTTTAAATGATTTTTTTTCAGGTACACACCTCAGAGTAAGATATTTTGGCACTTGACACATGCTACAGTTAGCATTTTAGCATGCTAGCTTTTGTTTTAGCTAATTTATCAGGTGTGCATCTCAGCGTCAAATATTTTGCTACTTCACAAATGATACCTGTGAGCATGCTAACATTAGTATGCTAGCTTTTTCAAAGCAAATTTTGTAGGTATACTCTTATTTTCGGACTTGACGCATGCTAACGTTAGCACCGTAGCATTTTAAAAGATCTTTTTCAGGTACACACCTCAGAGTAATATATTTTGGCACTTGACACATGTTACAGTTAGCATTTTAGCATGCTAGCTTTTGTTTTAGCTAATTTATCAGGTGTGCATCTCAGCGTCAAATATTTTGCTGCTTCACAAATGATACCTGTTAGCATGCTAACATTAGTATGCTAGCTTTTTCAAAGCAAATTTTGTAGGTATACTCTTATTTTCGGACTTGACGCATGCTAACGTTAGCACCGTAGCATTTTAAAAGATTTTTTTCAGGTACACACCTCAGAGTAATATGTTAGTGCATTTTAGCTTTGATATAGTTTGGTCACTCACTAATGTTAACTGTTAGCATGCATAGTACTGTTAGCATGCTGGCGAGTTTTTGGGTGTTTTGAGGTGAAAAGTGTGGTGCAAACATCCTCCAGTCCCAGTGTGGTCCTCATCATCATCATCATCATCATCCTCACATCAGGGTTGAGCAGCACTCATGTGACCGCCTGTCCGTCATGTCCCTCTGTCCCGACTACACCCTGAAGACCACCCAGCTGGCTCTGGATCAGTCCAAGTAAACACAGACCCCCCACCCCCCAGTCCCCGAGTCCGCCAGTCACACATACTCCTGTGTCCCCCAGGTCCCTAGAGATCTTCTTCGCCACCAACCAGGGCTCGTGGGGGACGGACCCCCTCAACAACAAATCCCCCAGACTGTGCCGCAAGTTCTCCTCGCCCCCCCCGCTCTCCATCCCCTCCCGGACTTCCTCTCCCGTCCACTGCCGCAAACTGTCCCTCAGCTCGCCGGTCGGTGGCGCCAAGGCCCTGGACCTGGCTCCCACCCCGTCCTGCTCCCCGACGTTCACCCACTTCCCCGCCCTCCCTTCCCCGCCCCCCGGCTCCCCGCGCCCGCCCTCCGGGTTCACCTCCCCGCCGCCCACCGCCACGCGCTCCCCCGGCCTTCCCCACGCATCCTCCCCGCCTCCTGTCTCCACCAAGGCCCCCCTGGACCTCAGTCGGGGTCCCAGCTCGCCCGAGCTCAGCCCGGGGCCCGGTGACGACTTCAGCCTGGAGCTCCCGCGCATCGACGCCTTCTGCGGGAAACTGCGGCGCAGCATCCGGCGAGGTGGCCATCTTGGTAGTTGCCCCAGCAACCCTTGATACGAGTGTCGTCACGGTTACGTGTCCCTCGACAGCTGTCCTGGAGTCCGTGTCCCTGGACAAGTTCATCCCAGAAGCTCCGCCCAGCAGCGAGTCGGGAGACGTCTCGCCGTGCCGCTCGCCGTCCACGCCCAGACACATGCGATACAGACCAGCGGGAGGTATCACTTTAAAGCGACTCCATAGTCGCCTCCTCCGATGTCAAAGATCATTAATTATAACAAGATGGAGTCGCTGCTTGACGTTCATTCTCGTCTTCCTGTCCCCGCAGCCACTTCTTCGGGGGACAACTCTCGCTGTGCCATGTCGCCCGCCTCCGCCTTCGCCATCGCCACGGCGGCGGCGAGCCACAGCAGCTCCCAGGGTGAGCGAGACATGACGGACACGTTGTTTCCATTTTTAATATTGCAAACCCCAAAAGCAGTGAAGTTGTCACGTTGTGTAAATCAGTGGTCCCCAACCTTTTTGTAGCTGCGGACCGGTCAACGCTAGAAAATTTGTCCCACGGCCTGGGGTGGGTTGGGGGGGGGGGGGGGTAAAATAAAAAAAATAATAAAAAAAATTATTATTATTTTTTTTTTTTCATAAAGAAATACAATCATGTGTGCTTACGGACTGTATCCCTGCAGACTGTATTGATCTATATTGATATATAATGTATATATTGTGTTTTTTATGTTGATTTAATAATAATTTAAAAAAAAAATAAAAACATTTTTAATTTTTTTTTCATAAAGAAATACAATCATGTGTGCTTACGGACTGTATCCCTGCAGACTGTATTGATCTATATTGATATATAATGTATATATTGTGTTTTTTATGTTGATTTAATAATTGAAAAAAAAAATATTTTTTTTTTTTTTTTTTTTCATAAAGAAAGACAATCATGTGTGCTTACGGACTGTATCCCTGCAGACTGTATTGATCTATATTGATATATAATGTATATATTGTGTTTTTTATGTTGATTTAATAATAATTTAAATTTTTTTTTTTTTTTTTTTTTTTTTTTTTTTTTTTTTTTTCATAAAGAAAGACAATCATGTGTGCTTACGGACTGTATCCCTGCAGACTGTATTGATCTATATTGGTATATAATGTATATATTGTGTTTTTTATGTTGATTTAATAATAATTTAAAAAAAAAAAAAATTTTTTTTTTTTTTTTTTTCATAAAGAAATACAATCATGTGTGCTTACGGACTGTATCCCTGCAGACTGTATTGATCTATATTGATATATAATGTATATATTGTGTTTTTTATGTTGATTTAATCATTTAAAAAAAAAAAAAAAACTTTTTTTTTTTTTTTTTTTTTTTTAATTTCTTGTGCGGACCAATCGGTCCGTGGACCGGCACCGGGCCGCGGCCCGGTGGTTGGGGAACACTGGTGTAAATGGTCAATAAAAAGAGAATACAAAAAATCCTTTTCACCCCACAGAACACTTTTCCACTTTGCACCAGTCCATCTTAGATGAGCTCGGGCCCAGTGTTTCTGGGTGTTGTTGATAAATGGCTTTGGCTTTGCATAGTAGAGTTTTAACTTGCACTTACAGATGTAGCGACCAACTGTAGTTACTGACAGTGGGTTTCTGAAGTGTTCCCGAGCCCATGTGGTGATATCCTTTACACACTGATGTGGCTTTTTCATGCAGTGCCGCCCGAGGGATGGAAGGTGTGTAATACCATGGCTTACGTGCAGTGATTTCTCCAGATTCTCTGAACCTTTTGATGGTATTACGGAGCGTAGATGGTGAAGTCCCTAAATTCCTTGCAATAGCTTGGTTGAGAAATGTTGTTCTTCAACAATTTGCTCAGGCATTTGTTGACAAAGTGGTGACCCTCGCCCCGTCCTTGTTTGTGAAGGAAGCTGCTTTTATACTCAATCCTGTTCCCGATTAGCCTGTTCACCTGTGGATGTTCCAAATAAGTCTTTGATGAGCATTCCTCAACTATCTCAGTCTTTTTTGCCACTCGTGCCAGCTTTTTTGAAACTTGTTGCAGGCATCAAATTCCAAGTGAGCTAATATTTGCCAAAAATAACAAAGTTTTCCAGTTCAAACGTTAAGTATCTCGTCTTTGCAGTCTACCCATCCATTTTCTACCGCTTGTCCCTTTTGGGGTGGCTGGGGCTGCTAGAGCCTCTATCAGCTACAATCGGGCGGAAGGCGGGGTACACCCCTGGACAAGTCGCCACCTCATCTATTCAATTGAATATAAGTTGAAAAGGATTTGCAAATCATTGTATTCTATTTTTATTTACCATTTACACAACGTGACAACTTCACTGCTTTTGGGCTTTGTAGTTCCGGCTGTGCATAAAATGACCAAAATACGGTAAATATTGCATACATGACATATTGTTATGAAGGTGTCTGTTACTACATGATATATATACTTGCAGTGTGTATATTGTACATATTACATATTGTTATGAAGGTGTCTGTTACTACATTATATATATACTTGCAGTGTGTATATTGTACATATTACATATTGTTATGAAGGTGTCTGTTACTACATTATATATATACTTGCAGTGTGTATATTGTACATATTACATATTGTTATGAAGGTGTCTGTTACTACATTATATATATACTTGCAGTGTGTATATTGTACATGTTACATATTGTTATGAAGGTGTCTGTTACTACATTATATATATACTTGCAGTGTGTATATTATACATGTTACATATTGTTATGAAGGTGTCTGTTACTACATTATATATATACTTGCAGTGTGTATATTGTACATATGACATATTGTTATGAAGGTGTCTGTTACTACATTATATATATACTTGCAGTGTGTATATTGTACATATTACATATTGTTATGAAGGTGTCTGTTACTACATTATATATGTACTTGCAGTGTGTATATTGTACATATTACATATTGTTATGAAGGTGTCTGTTACTACATTATATATATACTTGCAGTGTGTATATTGTACATATTACATATTGTTATGAAGGTGTCTGTTACTACATTATATATATACTTGCAGTGTGTATATTGTACATGTTACATATTGTTATGAAGGTGTCTGTTACTACATTATATATATACTTGCAGTGTGTATATTATACATGTTACATATTGTTATGAAGGTGTCTGTTACTACATTATATATATACTTGCAGTGTGTATATTGTACATATTACATATTGTTATGAAGGTGTCTGTTACTACATTATATATATACTTGCAGTGTGTATATTATACATGTTACATATTGTTATGAAGGTGTCTGTTACTACATTATATATATACTTGCAGTGTGTGTATTGTACATATGACATATTGTTATGAAGGTGTCTGTTACTACATTATATATATACTTGCAGTGTGTATATTGTACATGTTACATATTGTTATGAAGGTGTCTGTTACTACATTATATATATACTTGCAGTGTGTATATTGTACATGTTACATATTGTTATGAAGGTGTCTGTTACTACATTATATATATACTTGCAGTGTGTATATTATACATGTTACATATTGTTATGAAGGTGTCTGTTACTACATTATATATATACTTGCAGTGTGTGTATTGTACATATGACATATTGTTATGAAGGTGTCTGTTACTACATTATATATATACTTGCAGTGTGTATATTGTACATGTTACATATTATTATGAAGGTGTGCATGTTTTGCTCAGTGGACAAAGTTTGGACACCCCTGATCTGAAGCCTTTCTGGTCTGGTGCCCCCTAGTGGTTGTCGCCATAAACAACAGTTGCAGCTTTGCTTTGTCTTGCAGTTTTCAGCAGCTCCGACAAGTCCTGTGACAAGGAGTTTGTCATCCGCCGGGCGGCCACCAACAGAGTCCTCAACGTGCTGCGTCACTGGGTCTCCAAGCACTCCCAGGTCTGAACCCAAGTCCCAAGTCCCCCCCCCGCTGAGCCATGTAAACATCCGTGTGTTCGAAAGGGGACTTAGTCTCCTAAAGTCACGTCCACTAAATAGACCTCAGTCAAACTGCTGTGGGACTTAGTCTCCTAAAGTCACGTCCACTAAATAGACCTCAGTCAAAGTGCTGTGGGACTTAGTCTCCTAAAGTCACGTCCACTAAATAGACCTCAGTCAAACTGCTGTGGGACTTAGTCTCCTAAAGTCTCTTCACGAGATCGCAGTCACTTTTTGGAGTTAGATTACTCCTTAAATTGTCAACACTGATCTCTCCTGCTAAGTCTTCTTATTCTCAGGCAGACCAGCTGTGTTTGAGCTGCGTTACACAGACAGTCCCCTTATAAGGTGCTTATGAGCGAGGGTGAACAGGTAGCGCCAAATCTGTTTGTGGCAGTCGAAATCTATTTGTGGTGGTCCAAATATATTTGTGGTGGTTTGAATCTGTGTGGTGGTCCAAATCTATTTGTGGTGGTCCAAATATATTTGTGGTGGTCCACATATGTTTGTGGAGGTTTGAATCTGTGTGGTGGTCCAAATCTATTTGTGGTAGTCCAAATCTATTTGTGGGGGTCCAAATATATTTGTAGCAGTCAAAATATATTTGTGGTGGTCCAACTCTATTTGTAGCAGTCAAAATCTATTTGTGGTGGTCCACATATATTTGTGGAGGTTTGAATCTGTGTGGTGGTCCAAATCTATTTGTGGTGGTCCACATATATTTGTGGTGGTTTGAATCTGTGTCTTGGTCCAAATATATTTGTGGTGGTCCAAATATATTTGTAGCAGTCGACATCTATTTGTGGTGGTCCAAATATATTTGTGGAGGTCCACATATGTTTGTGGAGGTTTGAATCTGTGTGGTGGTCCGGATCTGTGTGTGGTGGTCCAAATATATTTGTGGTGGTCCACATAATGTTTGTGGAGGTTTGAATCTCTGTGGTGGTCCAAATATATTTGTAGCAGTCGAAGTGTATTTGTGCTGGTCCAAATATATTTGTGGTGCTCCACATATATTTGTGGCGGTTTGAATCTGTGTGGTGGTCCAAATATATTTGTGGTGGTCCAAATATATTTGTAGCAGTCGAAATGTATTTGTGCTGGTCTAAATATATTTGTGGTGCTCCACATATATTTGTGGCGGTTTGAATCTGTGTGGTGGTCCAAATCTATTTGTGGTGGTCCAAATCTATTTGTGGTGGTCCACATATATTTGTGGCGGTTTGGAATCTGTGTGGTGGTCCAAATCTATTTGTGGTGGTCCAAATCTATTTGTGGTGGTCCACATATATTTGTGGTGGTCCACATATATTTGTGGTGGTCCAAATCTATTTGTGGTGGTCCAAATCTATTTGTGGTGGTCCACATATATATGTGGCGGTTTGAATCTGTGTGGTGGTCCAAATCTATTTGTGGTGGTCCAAATATATTTGTGGTGGTCCAAATATATTTGTGGTGGTCCACATATATTTGTGGTGGTTTGAATCTTTGTGGTGGTCCAAATCTATTTGTGGTCGTCCAAATATATTTGTGGCGGTTTGGAATCTGTGTGGTAGTCCAAATCTATTTGTGGTGGTCCAAATATATTTGTGGTGGTCCACATATATTTGTGGCGGTTTGGAATCTGTGTGGTGGTCCAAATCTATTTGTGGTGGTCCAAATATATTTGTGGTGGTCCACATATATTTGTGGCGGTTTGAATCTGTGTGGTGGTCCAAATCTATTTGTGGTGGTCCACATATATTTGTGGTGGTCCAAATATATTTGTGGTGGTCCACATATATTTGTGGCAGTTTGGAATCTGTGTGGTGGTCCAAATCTATTTGTGGTGGTCCAAATATATTTGTGGTGGTCCACATATATTTGTGGCGGTTTGAATCTGTGTGGTGGTCCAAATCTATTTGTGGTGGTCCACATATATTTGTGGTGGTCCAAATATATTTGTGGTGGTCCACATATATTTGTGGCGGTTTGAATCTGTGTGGTGGTCTAAACCTATTTGTGGTGGTCCAAATCTATTTGTGGTGGTCCAAATATATTTGTGGTGGTCCACATATATTTGTGGTGGTTTGAATCTTTGTGGTGGTCCAAATCTATTTGTGGTGGTCCAAATCTATTTGTGGTGGTCCACATATATTTGTGGCGGTTTGGAATCTGTGTGGTGGTCCAAATCTATTTGTGGTGGTCCAAATATATTTGTGGTGGTCCACATATATTTGTGGCGGTTTGAATCTGTGTGGTGGTCCAAATCTATTTGTGGTGGTCCACATATATTTGTGGTGGTCCAAATCTATTTGTGGTGGTCCAAATATATTTGTGGTGGTCCACATATATTTGTGGCGGTTTGAATCTGTGTGGTGGTCTAAACCTATTTGTGGTGGTCCAAATCTATTTGTGGTGGTCCAAATATATTTGTGGTGGTCCACATATATTTGTGGTGGTTTGAATGTTTGTGGTGGTCCAAATATATTTGTGGTGGTCCACATATGTTTGTGGAGGTTTGAATCTGTGTGGTGGTCCGGATCTGTGTGGTGTTCCAAATATATTTGTGGTGCTCCACATATATTTGTGGCGGTTTGAATCTGTGTGGTAGTCCAAATCTATTTGTGGTGGTCCAAATATATTTGTGGTGGTCCACATATATTTGTGGCGGTTTGGAATCTGTGTGGTGGTCCAAATATATTTGTGGTGGTCCAAATATATTTGTGGTGGTCCAAATATATTTGTGGTGGTCCAAATATATTTGTGGTGGTCCACATATATTTGTGGTGGTTTGAATCTTTGTGGTGGTCTGGATCTGTTTGTAGCGCTCCAAATGTATTTGTGATTTATGGTGGTCCAAATGTGTTTGTAGTGATCCAAATCAGTTTGTAGGGATCCAAATGTATTTGTGGTGGTCCAACTGTATCAGTGGCGGTCCAAATCTTCGACGTGAGTCGGAATAAAAGGTCCTCCTTCCTTGGCAGGACTTTGAGAGCAACAGCGAGCTGAAGGTGGGCGTGGTCAGCCTGCTGGAGGAGGTGCTGCGTGACCCCGACTTGCTGCCCCAGGAGAGGAAAGCCACCGCCAACATCCTCAGGTGGACATCTTTGTCCTGCCATCTCCTTGGTGGCCTCAAACCTGCCACACCTTTTCCTCTCTTTCAGTGCGCTTTCTCAAGAGGAGCAAGACGACGCTCAGCTGAAGATCGAAGACATTTTACAAATGGTGGGTGTCCGCCACACACACACACACACACAACTTATACACACACTTTGTGTCTAACAAGCTCATATTCAACGTTGTCACGGTGATGATGATGATGATGATGATGATGATGGTGGAGCAGAAAAGTTGTCCACTTCTTCACTTCATTGCGGTAAGACTTAACATTAGGGATGTCCGATAATGGCTTTTTGCTGATATCCGATATTCCGATATTGTCCAACTCTTTAATTACCGATACCGATATCAACCGATATATGCAGTCGTGGAATTGATACATTGTTATGGTGAAGATAAGGTACTGACGGATGCATATATCCACATTTATCCATAATTAAGAGTTACTTCTTTTATATGACTATAGTCATATTTTAAATAGCTAATGTTCCATCTTGTACTCTTTTCCTTTTTTGCATGGTCTCATGACAAAGTGCTTGCACTGTGGACGGCCTTGAAGTAGGAGGCAGAGAAGAGGAGTCCTCCCTGCTTCCCTTCTCGGGCCGACTTGAGATAACGGACACAATGGGCATCTGTGCGGGCGTGAGGGCGGGGGGAGAGATTGAGGAACAGAATGTTTTCGTGATGGTTTTCAGACCGATCTGGACCGGGCTGAGGAACGCTTGGGTGCTGGGTTGGTCTCAGGTTTGTCCTCTAAGCTTTGAGAATAAACCACAAAATACCAACTACTGCCTGATGATTGAATATAAACATCAGTTTATTGCCATAAAAAGAATCTGGGAGAGACTAGCAATTTGAATTCCCCATTGGAGGAATGCTGGTCGACGCAACAGTACTTTTTAAAAAAATTATTAAAATAAGATAAATAAATTAAAAACATTTTCTTGAATAAAAAAGAAAGTACAACAATATAAAAACAGTTACATAGAAACTAGTAATGAATGAAAATTAGTAAAATTAACTGTTAAAGGTTAGTACTATTAGTGGAGCAGCAGCACGCACAATCATGTGTGCTTACGGACTGTATCCCTTGCAGACTGTATTGATATATATAGTTATATTGATAATATTAATAACTGTATCCATTGCAGACTGTATTGATATATATTGATATATAATGTAGGAACCAGAATATTAATAACAGAAAGAAACAACCCTTTTGTGTGAATGAGTGTAAATGGGTGAGGGAGGTTTTTTGGGTTGGTGCACTAATTGTAAGTGTATCTTGTGTTTTTTATCTGGATTTAATTTAAAAAAAGAAAAAAGATACCGATAATAAAAAAAACAATACCGATAATTTCCGATATTACATTTTAACGCATATATCGGCCGATAATATCAGCAGGCCGATATTATCGGACATCTCTACTTAACATCCATCTTCTTTAATGATGCTGTTCTTTATTATTATGTGTCTTTCTTACTGTGTGTGTGTGTGTGTGTGTGTGTGTGTGTGTGTGTGTGTGTGTGTGTGTGTGTGTGTGTGTGTGTGTGTGTGTGTGTGTGTGTGTGTGTGTGTGTGTGTGTGTATGTGTGTAGACGGAGAATCCAAAGGCGGAGTGTTTTGAGTCGCTGTCAGCAATGGAGCTGGCAGAGCAGATCACCTTATTGGACCACATCGTCTTCCGTAGTATTCCTTATGAGTAAGTCCCAGCCCTGGTGACGTCATCAATCACTTCATGACAAACCTGACGCCCCCTAGTGTAGGGATGGGCGATACCACACTTTTAGGATTCGATACGATACCGATAATTTTTCTTGCATTTTCATCGATACCAATACCGATACCATTAATTTCTTAATGGCAATTTTTGTCAGTCAAAAATATTATTACTATTATTATTTAAGACAAATCACAAGACAAATACAGACCATTTATACCACATGTATTATGGTCAATATATAATAAAAGTAAAATTTAAATAAATAACAAATATGAAAAATAAATTAAATATTATATATAATAATAATTATATATTATATATAATAATAATTAGATATTAGGGCTTTCCAATTAACTGTCAAATCCGAATCGCAAGAAGCTGCAGTTATTTTTTAAAGTTTGTGATATAATTAGCAATTAATGAAATATGAAATAGGCTAATGTTTTCGAAATGTAAGAAATCATGTTACAGATTAAAACCAAAATCACATTCAATCATATATTTCAAGATTTTCTTGCAAAAAAATAAAACTGTAATGCAAAGATGAAGAATCTCCAAATTGTATCTCTTTCTTATCTTGTTTTAAATACTCAAGCAATTTTCAACTAACAGTAAATTCCCCTGTGTGGAAATTATTTGAATTTAGGATAATCATTTAAACAAAAATATTCAGTAAAAAAATAAAATAAACAATGCAAAAACATCTGAAAGTGATGCTTGCACCCCCCACACGTCGTTTTTTGGTTTATATCGGTACTTTTTTCAGAAAAGTGATGCCAAATGAGTAGCGTGTGAGTATCGATATATCGATACCACAGGATCGATACGCACATCCCTACACTAGTGGCCAGGAGAGAGAATGCAGGTTTAGGTCGTCTCGTGAGCTCTTCGCGTACAAAAAAATGTATGAGATATTGGCAAATAATAACAAGAATTGATTTATTGTGACAAATATGTGTGAGCAAGTCCAGAAAGGATGAGTCCGTCTTCTTTTAGGGGAAATA
The DNA here is from genome assembly GCF_033978785.1 of Entelurus aequoreus. Classification (NCBI taxonomy): domain Eukaryota; kingdom Metazoa; phylum Chordata; class Actinopteri; order Syngnathiformes; family Syngnathidae; genus Entelurus; species Entelurus aequoreus. The sequence continues at coordinate 8,856,582 of NC_084751.1, forward strand.
TTTGACAGTATTTGGTGTTGTCAGGGAGTTCCTGGGTCAAGGCTGGATGAAGGTGGACAAGACGGAGAAGACTCCTTTCATCATGAAGACCAGCCAGCACTTCAACAATGTACGTTCACTCTAACAGGAAAGTGCAATGTTCATTTAGAAAAGTGACTTTTGCCCTTTTAAAAAGCCTTTTTTTTACTCACTTTTGTAAGTTTCTTCATTCAAAAAGAATCCCACTCGTGATTGCTTTGTCTCCCTCTAGTGCTCATATTTTGTATTACACCTCTTAACGCCTCATTTTGATTGATTGATTGATTGAGACTTTTATTAGTAGGTTGCACAGTGAAGTACATATTCCGTACAATTGACCACTAAATGGTAACACCCGAATAAGTTTTTCAACTTGTTTAAGTCGGGGTCCACTTAAATTGATTCATGATACAGATATATACTATCATATATACTATCATCATAATACAGTCATCACACAAGATAATCACATTGAATTATTTACATTATTTACAATCAGGAGTGTGGAGGGGGGGTGGGGTGGGGGGGGGGGGGGTGGGTGGGATATGGACATCAAGTAGTGGACATAGAGAGAGAGAGAGAGAGAGAGATCAGAAGGCATAAGAAAAAGAATCTGCATTTGATTGTTTACATTTGATTATTAGCAATCCGGGGAGGGTGTTAGTTTAGGGTTGTAGCTGCCTGGAGGTGAACTTTTATAGCGGTTTTGAAGGAGGATAGAGATGCCCTTTCTTTTATACCTGTTGGGAGCGCATTCCACATTGATGTGGCATAGAAAGAGAATGAGTTAAGACCTTTGTTAGTTCGGAATCTGGGTTTAACGTGGTTAGTGGAGTCCAAGTCCAAGTCCAAGTCCAAGCTCCAAACTGTCATTGAAAAATGATAAATGACATTTATATATTAGCGCTAATTCAAATATTGCTTTAAGTTCCCTCTAAAAATTCTTTATGGCATCTCAGCTGGATTGTATTTGCGACAAAACAGACTGTATAATAATAATAATAATAATAATGTTAGTAAGTATCAAATTGTCTATCTTTTTTCCATTTCTATAATGTAAAAACTTTCCAGGATTTAATGTGTATGTATATGCATGTGTATATATATATATATATAATTTTTTGAAAAATCTGAATGTATGCAAATAATGTATATATATATATATATATATATATATATATATATATATATATATATATATATATATATATATATATATATATATATATATATATATATATATATATATATATATATATATATATATATGTGTATGTATATATATATATGTATGTATATATATATATATATATATATATATATATATATGTGTATGTATATATATATATGTATGTATATATATATATATATATATATATATATATATATATATATATATATATATATATATATATATATATATATGTATGTATATATATATATATATATATATATGTATGTATATAATATATATATATATATATATTTATTTATATATATATATATATATATATATATATATGTATGTATATATATATATATGTATGTATATATATATATATGTATGTATATATATATATATATATATATATATATGTATGTATATATATATATATATATATATATATGTATGTATATAATATATATATATATATATATAGTATTTTTTAATGTGTATATATATATGTATATACATATATATGTATATATATATAACTATGTATATATATATAACTATGTGTATATATATATAGCTATATATAGTTATATATATATATATATACATATATATATAGTATTTTTTATGTGTATATAAATGTGTATATATATGTATATACATATATATATATATAAATAAAACTATGTATATATATATATAACTATGTATATATATATATATATATATATATATAGTTATATATGTATATGTAGTTATATATATATATACATAGTTATATACAGTATATAGTTATATATATATATATATAGTTATATATATATACTGTAACTATATATATATATATATATACATAGTTATATATATATAGTTATATATATATAGTTATATATATAACTATATAGTTATATATATATAACTATATATATATAGTTATATATATATATAACTATATATATATATATATAGTTATTTATATATATATATATATATATATATATATATATATATATATATATATATATATATATATATATATAGTATACCGTATTTTCCGCACCATAAGGCGCCCCGCCCCGTGTTATTAGCCGCACGTTTAATGAACGGCATATTTCAAAACTTTGTTTACCTATTAGCCGCCCCGTGCTATTAGCCGCACCTACGCTACGCTAAAGGGAATGTCAACAAAACAGTCAGATAGGTCAGTCAAACTTTAATAATATATTACAAACCAGCGTTCTAACAACTCTGTTCACTCCCAAAATGTAATGTGCAAATGTGCAATCACAAAAATAGTAACACTCAAAATAGTGCAGAGCAATAGCAACATCAATAACTCAACGTTGCTCGAACGTTAGTGTCACACAACACACAAAATAAACATTTAAAGCTCACTTTCTGAAGTTATTACTCATCTACAAATCCCTCGAATTCTTCTTCTTCGGTGTGCTTCACTTGTTTTTTGACACCATCTGTGATGTGGACGCGCATGCAGTCGTAGATCAACAGGAACGGCGCTGCGTGAAAAAAGTCACCCGGTGTCTTCGCGTAAACGTCTATCAACCACTCGCTCATCTTTTCTTCATCCATCCATCCCTTCGAGTTAGCTTTTATGATGACGCCGGCTGGAAAGTTCTCTTTTGGCAAGGTCTTCCTTTTGAATATCACCGTGGGTGGAAGTTTCTGGCAGTTAGCATGGCAAGCTACAACCACAGTAGGACGACTTCTCATTCCCTGTGGTGCGAATATTCAGCGTACGTGCTCCCGTTGTATCCACAGTGCGGTTCACATGAATATCAAAAGTCAGTGGAACCTTGTACGCGTGTCTCTTAGTAGGAGCCATTTTGTTGTCTTTACAGAAACACACAAATGAAATGAAATATCCGCGAGCTTCTTCTTCTCCGGGGGCGGGTGCTCACCTTGGCGGTTGCTTACCGTAGAAGAAGAAGCGCTTCCTCTTTTATGGGGCGGTTGCTTACAGTAGAAGAAGAAGCGCTTCCTCTTTTACGGGGAAAAAAGATGGCGACTGTTTACCGTAGTTGCGAGACCTAACCTTATGAAAATAAATATGAATATTAATCCATATATAAGGCGCACCGGGTTATTAGCCGCACTGTCAGCTTTTGACAAAAATTGTGGTTTTTAGGTGCGGCTTATGGTGCGGAAAATACGGTAGTAATTGTATTGTATCATGTTCCCAATCAACGTGCTTTAAACAGTCCTGGAATAGGAAATACACAATTATTACATCATAACACAAACATAAGGACAAGATCCCCTAAAAACCTAGTAAAGACTGTCCTGTACTTTCTTTTGTCTGCCCATTAGATGAGCAACCTGGTGGCCTCTCAGATCATGACCCAGGTGGAGGTGGGCTCTCGGGCCGGCGCCATCGAGAAGTGGCTGGCGGTGGCCGACATCTGCCGCTGCCTCAACAACTACAACGGCGTGCTGGAGATCACCTCCGCCCTCAACCGCAGCGCCATCTACCGGCTGAAGAAGACCTGGGCCAAAGTCTGCAAACAGGTGAGAGGACGCGTGCGCTCGGGGGGGTGGGGGGGCCACTTGATTAGGTACAATCAACGCCGTCCTGGTCTTCTGCCGCAGACCAAGGCGCTGATGGAGCGTCTGCAGAGGACCGTGTCGTCTGAGGGACGCTTCAAGAACCTGCGAGAGACGCTGAAAAAGTAACCCTGCTTGAGCGTGTTCAACCTAAACCATGGGTTCTTACGTGCGCGTGTGTGTGTGTGTGTGTGTGTATGTGTGTGTGTGTGTGTGTGTGTGTGTGTGTGTGTGTGTGTGTGTGTGTGTGTGTGTGTGTGTGTGTGTGTGTGTGTGTTTGTGTGTGTGTGTGTGTGTGCGCAGCTGTAACCCCCCCTGCGTGCCCTACCTGGGCATGTATCTGACCGACCTGGCCTTCATCGAGGAGGGAACGCCCAACTTCACGGAGGACGGCCTGGTCAACTTCTCCAAGATGAGGATGGTAAAGAGGCTGTTGCTAGGCAACCGTCCCGTCCCGCCTGTTGCTAACGTGGGCGTGGTCATGTTTCCTGTGTGTCAGATCTCCCACATCATCCGAGAGATCCGTCAGTTCCAGCAAGCTCCTTACAGGCTGGAGCACCAGGCCAAGGTGGGGGGGTCGCGGGGCGTCTACGTCTACGTACTTCCCGGCTTGCCTTGATTGACGTCTGCCCAACTCCCGCCCCCTCCAGGTCACTCACTTCCTGCTGGACAAGACGCAGGTGATGGACGAGGACACGCTCTATGAGCGCTCCCTCAAGACGGAGCCGCGGGTGTCGCCGGGCTAGCGACGTCTTGGCTTCACTCCCACGGCGGTGCCTTCGCTCGGCTGTTACGGGTCACCTGACATAGAACCGCAACCGGAGCCAGAACCGGGGACGCTCTTACACGGCTTGGATCAGGTTTGGGGGCGTTGCCTTAGCAACCGATGTTACCGTGAAGAAAGACCGCGTTTCTGGAGGTTCTCGTAGAAATGTTTGTTCTACGTTACTGATCCACTCGGGTGGACCTGAACTTAAATAGAAAGTTAGCTTGCATGTACAAAAACAAACCAATCAATCAATGTTTATTTATATAGCCCGAAATCACAAGTGTCTCAAAGGGCTGCACAAGCCACAACGACATCCTCGGTTCAGAGCCCACATCAGGGCAAGGAAAAACTCGCAACCCAGTGGGATGTCAATGTGAATGACTATGAAAAACCTTGGAGAGGACCGCAGTCCATAGTGGATCTAACATAATAGTGAGAGTCCAGTCCATAGTGGATCTAACATAATATTGTGAAAGTCCAATCCATAATGGATCTAACATAATAGTGAGAGTCCAGTCCATAGTGGGGCCAGCAGGAGACCATCCCGAGCAGAGACGGGTCAGCATGCAGAGATGTCCCCAACCGATGCACAGGCGAGCGGTCCACCCCGGGTCCCGACTCTGGACAGCCAGCACTTCATCCATGGCCACCGGACCTGAGCCCCCCCCCCTTCCACAAGGGGGAGGGGGGCAGAAAAGAAGAGAAACGGCAGATCAACTGGTCTAAAAGGGGGTCTATTTAAAGGCTAGAGTATACAAATGAGTTTTAAGATGGGACTTAAATGCTTCTACTGAGGTAGCATCTCTAACTGTTACCGGGAGGGCATTCCAGAGTACCGGAGCCCCAATAGAAAACGCTCTATAACAAAGCACTTCCTGTTTCCGGAGCTCGACGTGATGTCACTTCCTGTCCGCAGTCCGCACTCTACAGCTGCACAGTGACCATTAGCAACGAGCTAGTTGGTGAAATTATCAAATATTCGCACTTTTGTACACAAAGATAATACACTTATTGATACTTTCCATTACTATTACTAATGCTATTATTATTAGCTCCTGGATCAGGTTCGGGGCGTTGCCTAGCAACCGATGTTACCGTGAAGAAAGACCGCGTTTCTGGAGGTTCTCGTAGAAATGTTTGTTCTACGCTACCAATCCACTCAGGTGGACCTGAACTTAAACAGAAAGTTAGCTTGCGTGTACAAAAACAAAGCACTTCCTGTTTCCGGAGCTCGACGTGATGTCACTTCCTGTCCGCAGTCCGCACTCTACAGCTGCACCGTGACCGTTAGCAACGAGCTAGTTAGTGAAATTATCAAATATTCGCACTTTTGTACACAAAGATAATACACTTATTGATACTTTCCATTAGTATTACTAATGCTATTATTATTAGCTCCTGGATCAGGTTTGGGGCGTTGCGTAGCAACTGATCTTACCGTGAAGAAAGACCGCGTTTCTGGAGGTTCTCGTAGAAATGTTTGTTCTACGTTACCAATCCACTTAACTTAGCAGTACCTGAATGTTCTGGTTCTTTGGTCCAAGCTGTGGTTCCGCATTTTTTAACAAGATAATACACTTAAAATCCTATTGATATTTTCCATTATTATTATTATTATTATTATTATTATTATAATTAGCTCCTGGCCAGTATTGTTAACGTAGTTGGAGTGTGTCGTTAGCGGTAGCACCTTTGCACTGTAAAAGAATGTCAACCTAAGCAGTTTATTTATAATATTTACTTTCCGCGTATGTTTAATGTTACAGTTTTTTCTTTTCCATCATTTTCACACCAATAAAAAGTCAAAAATGACACGCTGACTAACATTGGGGTTCCTTCGTGTGTGTGTGTGTGTGTGTGTGTGTGCGTGTGTGTGTGTGTGTGTGTTTTCTGGCAATGCTTACTTAATGGGGACATGGCTCTGTTTACACCAGGGGTGTCCAAAGTGCGGCCCGGAGGCCATTTGCGGCCCGCAGCTAATTGTTTAGCGGCCCGCCACACATTCTGCAAAAATTGCAAAAATAAAAAAAAACATTTAAAAAAGTGAAATGAGGTGAAATCTAACAAGAAAAAGTTGCAATGTTGACACAAAGCTGCCATGCATTAGACAAAAAAATCTATGTTATAATGAATTATTGACCCATTCAAGGCTCCAATTACTTAAAAAAATGTCACTTTAAAATGTTTTATGTGGAACAAATATTGCATACATTGTGTGGTTGCCAGATAAAAACATCAAAGATTTCTTTGACAAAAGAGCATAAAAACAAACAAAATAATAGTTCAAACGTCAAATGGACAGATATATCTGAAGTTGATCTCGTAACTTAAGTGTTGAAAGTTAAAAAAAAACTAATAAAAATGTATCACTTTATGAGTGGGGCACCTTTTGGATCCCAAATATATTTAGTGGGATTTTATTAATATTTTAACTGATTTCTCAAAAATATTAAAGAATTAAAATCAATGGTGTCCTGCATTGATCTTTTAGAGCAGTGGTCCCCAACCACCGGGCCGCGGCCCAGTACCGGTCCGCGGATCGATTGGTACCGGGCCGCACAAGAATTAAAAAAAAAAAAAATATATATATATATATATTTTTTTAAATTGTTATTTTTATGAAATCAACATAAAAAACACAATATATACATTATATATCAATATAGATCAATACAGCCTGCAGGGATACAGTCCGTAAGCACACATGATTGTATTTATTTATGTTAAAAAAAAAATATATATATATTTTTTTATTTTTTAAATACACCCCCCCCCCCCCCCACCCCCACCCCCACAAAAAGGTTGGGGACCACTGTTTTAGAGCTCTAATTACTAAATACTGCATATTTCCAGTTTTGCTATACAAAACAAAGTTGTCTTTGACAGAAAAGGCATGAAACCTTTTTTTTTTTTACTTTTTATCAACCTGAAGTTGATATAGAGATTTACTGTAAGCATTAAATAAAAAATAATAATAACAATTTGACTTATTTTTAACGTTTTAATGGCTGAGACCCTTTATGGTCCCCGGGAGCCCTAAAGGTTAAAAAAAAAAAAATCCATATATTTTGTTATGGTTTGAAAATGAAAAATATCAAAATGGCCACCGCATGCTTAAATTTTTCCGTGTGCGGCCCTCAGTGGAAAAAGTTTGGACACCCCTGGTTTACACAGTCACCTTTAGGGGACCTCTGACAAAAAAACAGGTCCCCTAAAGGGAAACCTTTTTCAATGATAGTCAGATCCATTCTGAAGTCCTTTTTAAGCTTTGGCCCATAAAACATGTTTACTGGTTGGTTGGAGTTATTAAATGGTCCTCAGTAGTCACGTACAAATGTGTGTGAATTATGCAAATGATTTCAATGTGGTCCCCATGAACCATATGAAGTCTTTTTCCCCTCAGGGTCCACAGTAAGAATGATCAGCACATGACTTCATCAATGCAGAGATTTAAAGACATGTATGAGCTAACTGGCCAGTGGACATTTTACACCAGTGGTCCCCAACCACCGGTCCGCGGACCGATTGGTACCGGGCCGCACAAGAATTAAATTTTTTTTTTTTTTTTTTTTAATGAAATCAACATAAAAAACACAATATATACATTCTATATCAATATAGATCAATACAGCCTGCAGGGATACAGTCCGTAAGCACACATGATTGTATTTATTTATGTAAAAAAAAATATATATATATATATATATATATTTTTTAAATTTATTTTTTTATGAAATCAACATAAAAAACACAATATATACATTCTATATCAATATAGATCAATACATCCTGCAGTAATACAGTCCGTAAGCACACATGATTGTATTTATTTATGTAAAAAAAAAAAAAAAAAATTTTTATTTTTTTTTACGATATCAACATAAAAAACACAATATATACATTCTATATCAATATAGATCAATACAGCCTGCAGGGATACAGTCCGTAAGCACACATGATTGTATTTATTTATGTAAAAAAAAAAAAAAAAAATTTTTTATTTTTTTTATATTTTTTATATCAACATAAAAAACACAATATATACATTCGATATCAATATAGATCAATACAGCCTGCAGGGATACAGTCCGTAAGCACACATGATTGTATTTATTTATGTAAAAAAAAAAAAAAAAGTTTTTTTTTTTTTTTTTTTAATGAAATCAACATAAAAAACACAATATATACATTCTATATAAATATAGATCAATACAGCCTGCAGGGATACAGTCTGTAAGCACACATGATTGTATTTATTTATGTAAAAAAAAAAAAAAAAAATTTTTATATTTTTTATATTTTTTATGATATCAACATAAAAAACACAATATATACATTCGATATCAATATAGATCAATACAGCCTGCAGGGATACAGTCCGTAAGCACACATGATTGTATTTATTTATGTAAAAAAAAAAAAAAAAAAAAAAAAAAAAAATTTTTATTTTTATTTTTTATTTTTTTAATGAAATCAACATAAAAAACACAATATATACATTCTATATAAATATAGATCAATACAGCCTGCAGGGATACAGTCTGTAAGCACACATGATTGTATTTATTTATGTAAAAAAAAAAAAAAAAGTTTTTATTTTTTTTATATTTTTTATGAAATCAACATAAAAAACACAATATATACATTCTATATCAATATAGATCAATACAGCCTGCAGGGATACAGTCCGTAAGCACACATGATTGTATTTATTTATGTAAAAAAAAATTTTTTTTTTATTTATTTTTTTTTTTTTTTAATGAAATCAACATAAAAAACACAATATATACATTCTATATCAATATAGAGCAATACAGCCTGCAGGGATACAGTCCGTAAGCACACATGATTGTATTTATTTATGTAAAAAAAAAAAAAAAAAAATGTTTTTTTATTTTTTTAAATTTTTTTTAATGAAATCAACATAAAAACACAATATATACATTCTATATCAATATAGATCAATACAGCCTGCAGGGATTTTTTTTTTTAAATACCCCCCCACCGGTCCGTGGGACAAATTTTCAAGCGTTGACCGGTCCGCAGCTACAAAAAGGTTGGGGACCACTGTTTTACACCATTTTTTTATGCCTCCACAACCTGTAGAAAGGGTGGTGCCCACAAGTCATCATCAAAAACTTGCTCCCCATTCCAAATGATAACCAGTATGTGTGTGTGTGTGTGTGTGTGTGTGTGTGTGTGTGTGTGTGTGTGTGTGTGTGTGTGTGTGTGTGTGTGTGTGTGTGTGTGTGTGTGTGTGTGTGTGTGTGTGTGTGTGTGTGTGTGTGTGTAAGAGAAAGGTATGTAACTGCTGACAGCGAGTGTGTGAACTTGTGATTGGCCACCAGTGGAAATGTCACGTGATGGGGGCGGAGCCTGCTGTGAGTCCAGCGTGTAAAGCTCATTAAGAGGCGACGTTGAAGGCAGAGCAGCGTCTGGACAGGTAATGTGCGTCATTCTTCTTCCATTTCGCGCTTTTTGCAGGAAGTCGAAGGTGAAGTCGTCTTTATTTTGATGTAACCTTTGTGAGGTGTTGCTGGTGTCCTCTGGAGAGGACGTGCTGGGAGGTGAAAGGTCACCAGCCGGCCATGATGGGTGCAGGGGGTCAGGGGGGGGGATTAAGACCATTAAGACCATTAAGACCATTACTTAGTGATCCAGTCTACTCTTGTTTGTTCCTGTTTCATCTTTGTGACCTTTCATGGACCGAGTGGGTCCATCTGGACCCACTCGGTCCACTCCAGTCTGGTCCTGTGACCCGAATGTCCCTGAGCTGAGACCCTGCCATGGCTGGAGTCCATCCAGTCTTGGCACAATAGTCCTGTGATCATCTAAAATTACCATCAAGGAGTCGGACCAATATAGACGTGTGTTTAGTGGTGCCACACCTCCATGACCAGCAGACATGTGATTAGAGGAGGCTGACAGCGGCCGTCACACTAAGCTCGTTAGCAGCGCTCCTTGACCACCTGGCAGGTAAAAGTCTGGAGAGAAATGTGACAACCAAACAGGAAAAAGATTTGCAAACAAAAAAATGGATTTGGATGCAAATCCTTTTTAATTTAAATTTTTTTTTGTTGCAGATCGGGTTTTTTTCTCTGTTCAAAATGTTTTTTTATTTCTGGTTGCATTTTGGTTTTTGGTTACAAATCGTAACTTTGGGTTACAAATATTTTTTAATGGCAAACATTGTATTTGGTTACAGAGTTTTTTTGAGGGGTTAAACATCTTTTTTTTGGTTAGAATCGTTTTGGGGGTTGCAGGTAGTTTTTTGGTTGGAAATCTTTTTTCTTTTTTGTAAATTGTTGTTAGCAAACTGTTTCTTTTGTTTGCAAATCGTTTTTGGTTTTCGTTCAATATATCTGTTTATTTTTATTTCTGGTTACAAATAGTTTTTTTAATGGCAAATTATGTATTTGGTTGCAATAAGTTTTTTTGAGGGGTTATAAATCTTTTTTTTTGGTTAGAATCGTTTTCTTTGTTTGCAAATCCTAATTTTTGTTGCAAATCTTTTTTTGTTTGAAAAAAAATAAAAATTTGTATAGCAAATCGATTTTTGGTGGCAATCGTTTGTTTTGTTTGCAAATCGTTTTACGGCAAATAGTTTTTTTTTTGGTAGCTAATCGTTATTTTTTTGTTAGCAAATTTTTTGGGGGTTGCAAATCGTCTCTTGTATGAAAATCATTTCTGTTTAAATTCTGGCTTATTGTTTTCCCTTTTTTTTTTTTTCGGTTACAACTTTTTTTGTTGCAAATCGTTTTTTTTACATTTCTGGATAGATTTTTGTTTTTGGTTACAAATCGTAACTTTGGGTTACAAATATTTTTTTAATGGCAAACATTTTATTTGGTTGCAAAAAGTTTTTTTTAAGGGGTTAAACATCTTTTTTTGTGTTAGAATCGTTTTTGGGGGTTGCAGGTAGTTTTATGGTTGTAAATAATTTCTTCAGTTTGCAAATCTTTTTTTTTTTGGTTGCGAATCTTTTTTTTTTTGGGGGGGGAAATTATTTTGTTAGCAAACTTTCTTTTGTTTGCAAATCATTTTTGGTTTTCGTTCAAAATATGTTTATTTTTACTTCTGGTTACAAATAGTTTTTTAAGGGCAAATTATGTATTTGGTTGCAAAAAGTTTTTTTGAGGGGTTTTAAATCTTTTTTTTAAATCAGAATTGTTTTCTTTGTTTGCAAATCCTAATTTTTGTTGCAAATCTTTTTTGGTTGTAAATCGATTTTCGTTGGCAATCGTTTGTTTTGTTTGCAAATTTTTTTGCGGTTGCAAATCGTGTCTTTTGTTTGCACATCATTTGTGTTGTTTCAATTCTGGCTTTTTGTTTTCAAATTTGATTTTTTTTTGGTTACAAATTTTTTTGTGTGTGCAAATCAATTTTTTGGGGGGTAATAGAGACACAAATGAGTTAGATGGTCCAAGTCAGGCGTGTTCAAATGTTTCTCAGCGAGGGAGGAATATTAAAAAGTTTTCCTTCATCCTTTTCCCACTCAGCCTGTACATGACACCACACCCGCGGTCTAAGTCCCGACACTTTACCCACGTGTGTAACAAGTGTCCAGGTGTACAGTCGGTTGCCACGGCGACTCAAGCCTCTTTCACCAATCCGATTGGATCACTTTTGCTTCCTTTTCTCGCTCAAGCTCCTTCACTCCGAACTCGACACCGAGATGGCGAACACTTTCACACGCGTGGTCACTGGCCGCAACACCGCCGCCCTGCTGGCCACCCTGGGGGCGGGCAGCCTGGCCACAGGCTTCCTGCTGAGTGACAGCAGCACTCTGGCGGCCGAAGCCAAGAAAAAGCTCTTTCCTCCCAGGTGAGAACCTCCGCTTTTGAAGAAATTAGCCATGATTGGCATATTGTTGCCATGACAACCTTCTGGGCTGGTCACATGACGACCATGTTTCCTACGCACCACTTAGTTTTACACTTAAAGTATTTGACAGGTGTACCTGATGAAGGGACTGTGTTGATGACGTCATCGTGTCCTGGTGTGAAAGTGTTGCTGTGACCCTCTCAGATTTCATTTTCCACCCCCCCCCCTCCCCCCTCCTTCCTCACCCTTGCAGCTCTGACTTTCCCGACCTTCGCCAACACAACAACTGCATGGCGGCGGCATTAACGCCCGCCATTTACGCAAAGCTGAGGGACCAACTGACCCCCAACAACTGGACCTTGGACCAGTGCATCCAGACGGGGGTGGACAACCCCGGGCATCCCTTCATCAAGACGGTGGGCTGCGTGGCGGGAGACGAGGAGAGCTATGAGGTACACGGAGGTGAAAGGTCACCTGTGGGCTTCCTGCTTCACCCCATGCTGCTTCCTGCTTCAGGTCTTCGCCGAGCTCTTTGACCCCATCATCAAGGACCGCCACAACGGCTACGACCCCAAGACCATGACCCACCCCACCGACCTGGACTCCTCCAAGGTGCCGTGTCCACGCCCATTTCCTCCCGCCCCCTCGCCGCTCACGACCGCGCTCTCTTGTCCTCCAGCTGACCAACGGCGTGTTTGACGAGAACTACGTGCTGTCGTCGCGCGTCCGCACCGGCCGCAGCATCCGCGGCCTCAGCTTGCCCCCCGCCTGCACGAGGGCGGAGCGTCGGGAGGTGGAGCGTGTGGCGGTGACGGCCTTGGCCGGCCTGAAGGGCGACCTGGCGGGGCGCTACTACAGCCTGGGAGAGATGACGGAGCACGAGCAGCAGCAGCTGATTGACGTAAGAATATTTACCCAAATAAGTTCCTCTTTTGGCCACATGGGGGCAGGAGTATGGACACTTCATTAGGTACACAAGCTACCGAAATAAGTTTTTATTTTGGCCACATGGGGGCAGTAGTGCGGCCACTTCAATAGGTACACAATCCACCTAAATAAGTTCCTCTTTTGGCCACTTGGGGGCAGTAGTACCGACACTTCATTAGGTACACAATCTACCGAAATAAGTTCCTTTTTTGACCGCATGGGGGCAGTAGTACAGCCACTTCATCAGGTACAAAGTCTACCTAAATAAGTTCCTCTTTTGGCCGCATGGGGGCAGTAGTACGGACACTTCATTAGGTACACAGTCTACCTAAATAAGTTCCTCTTTTGGCCGCATGGGGGCAGTAGTACGGCCACTTCATTAGGTACACAATCTACCAAAATAAGTTTCTCTTTTGGCCGCATGGGGGCAGTAGTACGGCCACTTCATTAGGTACACAATCTACCTCAATAGGTTATGCTTTTGGCCACCAGGGGGCAGTAGTACGGCCACTTCATTAGGTACACAATCTACCTCAATAGGTTATGCTTTTGGCCACCAGGGGGCAGTAGTACGGCCACTTCATTAGGTACACAATCTACCTCAATAGGTTATGCTTTTGGCCACCAGGGGGCAGTAGTACGGCCACTTCATTAGGTACACAATCTACCTCAATAGGTTCCTCTTTTGGCCGCATGGGGGCAGTAGTACGGCCACTTCATTAGGTACACAATCTACCGAAATAAGTTCCTTTTTTGACCGCATGGGGGCAGTAGTACGGCCACTTCATTGGGTACAGAATTTACCTCAATAGGTTACTCTTTTGGCCACCAGGGGGCAGTAGTACGGCCACTTCATTAGGTACAAAGTCTACCTAAATAAGTTCCTCTTTTGGCCACATGGGGGCAGTAGTACGGCCACTTCATTAGGTACACAATCTACCAAAATAAGTTTCTCTTTTGGCCGAATGGGTGCAGTAGTACGGCCACTTCATTAGGTACACAATCTACCTCAATAGGTTATGCTTTTGGCCACCAGGGGGCAGTAGTACGGCCACTTCATTAGGTACACAATCTACCTCAATAGGTTATGCTTTTGGCCACATGGGGGCAGTAGTACGGCCACTTCATTAGGTACACAATCTACCTCAATAGGTTATGCTTTTGGCCACCAGGGGGCAGTAGTACGGCCACTTCATTAGGTACACAATCTACCTCAATAGGTTATGCTTTTGGCCACCAGGGGGCAGTAGTACGGCCACTTCATTAGGTACACAATCTACCTCAATAGGTTATGCTTTTGGCCACTAGGGGGCAGTAGTACGGCCACTTCATTAGGTACACAATCTACCTCAATAGGTTCCTCTTTTGGCCGCATGGGGGCAGTAGTACGGCCACTTCATTAGGTACACAATCTACCGAAATAAGTTCCTTTTTTGACCGCATGGGGGCAGTAGTACGGCCACTTCATTGGGTACAGAATTTACCTCAATAGGTTACTCTTTTGGCCACCAGGGGGCAGTAGTACGGCCACTTCATTAGGTACAAAGTCTACCTAAATAAGTTCCTCTTTTGGCCACATGGGGGCAGTAGTACGGCCACTTCATTAGGTACACAATCTACCAAAATAAGTTTCTCTTTTGGCCGAATGGGTGCAGTAGTACGGCCACTTCATTAGGTACACAATCTACCTCAATAGGTTATGCTTTTGGCCACCAGGGGGCAGTAGTACGGCCACTTCATTAGGTACACAATCTACCTCAATAGGTTATGCTTTTGGCCACATGGGGGCAGTAGTACGGCCACTTCATTAGGTACAAAGTCTACCTAAATAAGTTCCTCTTTTGGCCGCATGGGGGCAGTAGTACGGCCACTTCATTAGGTACACAATCTACCAAAATAAGTTTCTCTTTTGGCCGCATGGGGGCAGTAGTACGGCCACTTCATTAGGTACACAATCTACCGAAATAAGTTCCTTTTTTGACCGCATGGGGGCAGTAGTACGGCCACTTCATTGGGTACAGAATTTACCTCAGTAGGTTACTCTTTTGGCCACCAGGGGGCAGTAGTACGGCCACTTCATTAGGTACAAAGTCTACCTAAATAAGTTCCTCTTTTGGCCGCATGGGGGCAGTAGTACGGCCACTTCATTAGGTACACAATCTACCAAAATAAGTTCCTCTTTTGGCCGCATGGGGGCAGTAGTACAGCCACTTCATTAGGTACAAAGTCTACCTAAATAAGTTCCTCTTTTGGCCGCATGGGGGCAGTAGTACGGACACTTCATTAGGTACACAGTCTACCTAAATAAGTTCCTCTTTTGGCCGCATGGGGGCAGTAGTACGGACACTTCATTAGGTACACAGTCTACCTAAATAAGTTACTTTTTTGGCCACATGGGGGCAGTAGTACGGCCACTTCATTAGGTACACAATCTACCAAAATAAGTTTCTCTTTTGGCCGAATGGGTGCAGTAGTACGGCCACTTCATTAGGTACACAATCTACCTCAATAGGTTATGCTTTTGGCCACCAGGGGGCAGTAGTACGGCCACTTCATTAGGTACAAAGTCTACCTAAATAAGTTCCTCTTTTGGCCGCATGGGGGCAGTAGTACGGACACTTCATTAGGTACACAGTCTACCTAAATAAGTTCCTCTTTTGGCCGCATGGGGGCAGTAGTACGGACACTTCATTAGGTACACAGTCTACCTAAATAAGTTTCTCTTTTGGCCGCATGGGGGCAGTAGTACGGCCACTTCATTAGGTACACAATCTACCGAAATAAGTTACTCTTTTGGCCACTTGGGGGCAGTAGTACGGCCACTTCAATAGGTACACAATCTACCTAAATAAGTTACTCTTTTGGCCACTTGGGGGCAGTATACACTACTACGGCCACTACATTAGGTACACAATCAGGATGCGAACGGTTTCCAGTGAGGATGAAATATGGAGAAGTATTGGTAAATCGGGAGATAAATATACATACTTATACATAAAAATTGATATACAAAATATGTTGACGTTAAATATTGTCTTTTTAAAAAAAAAAAAAGAGGAGCAGATGAAGACATTCTATTGAAATAAAAATAGTACTCTCAAAAGTCACTTTAAAATGCTAAGATTTTCTTCAGTATAGCTTTTATTTTTCCGTACAATTATCTATTTTAATACTTAAATTTGTTTTGAAGAATTTCAAAATTGACAGTATGAAATTATTATGTATTAATAATAACTTAATTATATGCTGATCTGAAAAGTTTATCTTAGTTTTGTGTTCAAGGTGACAAAGCAAATTAGTCTAAAAATCTTTAATAATCGTTTTTTTAATTTGTACAATATACAAATAAAACTTAAGCTGTAGAATAAAAAATGGCCCCCAGACCACACTTTCGACAACTATATTGCCTTGAACTGGAATGGCCAAGGCCCAAAAGTCCTCATTTTTCAATTATTGTAATATTTCCAGATCTTTACATTGTTGATTCACAGCAAATGTCTGGCTGATAATTGCATTATTTTCCACAGTAATTTTACTGTAAACCATCTTTATAGCAATTTACTGTAACTGTTGAACTGCGATTTCACAGTTAATTACAATATAATCACAATTAAATGCTGCAACTCTACAGTTTTTATAGTTATTGACATTAAAATTGCTGTAACTTCACGATTTTATTTCGTTTTAACAGCGTACTGCCACCTACTGTACACGAGTGTGCAATGTAGTCTATGGAACCCCTTGAAAGAAAAATCAGTTGTAATTCACAGTCATTTGTTGTGATATTTGTTTCCTATTATATACAAAACATTTCCAGAGATCGTTTATTTGAGATCCCAAATAAAGTCATATTACCCAGGAGAAAGTTTTACGCTGCAACAGAAAGGAGGAGGAAAGCAAAATGGAGCAGGAGAGAGTGAAAGAGACCAAGAAACTTTCAGATCTCGTATTGCTTCTAGAAATGAGAGAGGAGGGTGGAGGGGTTGGGCCGAGTGTCCCATCCTGAGAGGGGGAAGGAAGAATGAGCAGTCTTTGTTCTATGCTTGAAGAAGGTGTGGGTGGAAGATGAACCGCGTCGATGTCCCCCATGGGCTTCAGGAATGTATGAGTGCCATAAAAGTGTCTTATTTTGATGCAGTTAGGACGAAGCAACACAGATAAGCACTTAGTCTAAACTTGTTAGACAAGAAATGACTAAAATATCAACTTTGCCACAACATATTACAGAGGACTCAGTATTTTACTTTGAAATTGCAGTTAGTTGCTGCAAAATAAAAGAGTATCATCATTTTTAAAGTCATTTGTTGTAACGGTACACTGAAATACTATTCAATGCTGTGCAATTCTGGCCGTTTCTACACGGTAGACAACATGTGGGACTTTTGTGTTCTGATCCAACGCTGCCACGCACCATCAGGACCACTTCCTGTTTGACAAGCCCGTGTCTCCCTTACTCACCTCGGCCTTCATGGCCCGAGACTGGCCCGATGCCAGGGGGATCTGGTAAGGCCGACTCAGTCCACAGACCCCCCCCCCTTTCGTAGAGGATTAGAACTTTAGGGCTTCAAGTGTTCCTCCGTCCTTGACTCCTACCTGGTCCTTCTTCTATATCCTCCATGTGTTCCTCTCTTTTTCTTCCCCCCTCCCCCCCGACACACCCTGTAGGATCACTTCCTGTTTGACAAGCCAGTGTCTCCCTTGTTGACATGTGCCTTCATGGCCCGGGACTGGCCTGACGCCAGGGGCATCTGGTAGGACGCATGTCACGATGCCGTGTGCCGCATCCTCGTGGTCCAGAGCTTGACAAGACGGGACGTGGCGTGTTCCTCACCAACCTCTTTGTTCCCCCTCAGGCACAACAACGAGAAGACCTTCCTGATCTGGATCAACGAGGAGGACCACACCAGAGTCATCTCCATGGAGAAGGGGGGCAACATGAAGAGGGTCTTTGAGAGATTCTGCAGAGGACTCACACAGGTCCACCTTAGGAACTAGTCAATGCAACGTTGCTAAGGATCTTAGCGTGGCAGAGTTCATGTGCACCAAAGTCACGTGTTGCTAGGCAGACTTGTTGCTAGGCAGACACCGTCTAAGATCCTGCTGTGGTGTCCTGCAGGTGGAACATCTGATCCACGAGAGAGGCTGGGAGTTCATGTGGAATGAACATCTGGGCTACGTACTCACGTGCCCCTCCAACCTGGGCACAGGTCTCAGGGCGGGTGTGCACGTGCGCCTGCCCAAACTTAGCAAGGTAAGTTTGGGCAATGCCGGGATGTGTTTGGTAATAGCATATATCTTGACACATACAGAGATATAAATAAATATTAATTTCAGTGGGGGCGCGAAAAGATTCTCTCCCCTAGAACGGGGGTTCTTAACGTTTTTGACCTCGGGGGGGTCAATTTTTCCACTACAGAAGGGCTTGGGTCAAACTCAAATATTAATGATCCAATCCCCTTTATTTCTATCGCACTATTAACAACAAAACTGTCTCCAGAGTGCTGCACGTAAAAAAAGAAACAATAAAACTAATTAAATTACAAGCATTTAAAATGAAACAAGTAAACAATAAACAAACAAATAATAATAATAATAGAATAAAATAATAAAAGACATCAATAAAATAGAATAAAAACAAAACAAACAAATAATAATAATAAAAAAAAATCATAAAGTACATAAATAAAATAGAATAAAACAAAACAAACAAATAATAATAATAGAATAAAATAATAAAATACATCCATAAAATAGAATAAAAACAAAACAAACAATTAATAAAAAATACAATCATAAAGTACATAAATAAAACAAAACAAACTAATAATAATAATAAAATACATCAATAAAATACATCAATAAAATAGAATAAAACAAACAAATAGTAATAAAAAATAATAAAATACATAAATAGAATCAAATAAAACAAACCAAAACAAACAAATAATAATACAATAAAAAGAATAAAAGACATCAATAAAATAGAATAAAACAAAACGAATAATAATAAAAAACAATAATATATATAAGTAAAATACAATAAAACAAAACACACTAATAATAATAAAAATTAAAAAAAGACATCAATAAAATAGAATAAAACAAATGAATAATAATATAATAAAAGACATCAATAAAATAGAATAAAACAAATAAATAATAATATAATAAAAGACATCAATAAAATAGAATAAAACAAAACAAACAAATAATAATAATTAAATAAAAAGAATAAAAGACATCAATAAAATAGAATAAAACAAATAAATAATAATAGAATAAAAGACATCAATAAAATAGAATAAAACAAATAAATAATAAAATAATAAAAGACATCAATAAAATAGAATAAAACAAAACAAACAAATAATATTAAAAAATAAAATAATAAAATATATAAATAAAATAGAATAAAACAAAACAAATAATAATAATTAAATAAAAAGAATAAAATACATCAATAAAATAGAATAAAACAAATAAATAATAATAGAATAAAAGACATCAATAAAATAGAATAAAACAAAACAAACAAATAATAATAAAAAATAAAACATAAAATACATAAGTAAAATAGAATAAAACAAAATAAACAAATAATAATAATACAATAAAAAGAATAAAATACATCAATAAAATAGAATAAAACAAATAAATAATAAAATAAAAAAATTAAATATATCAGCATATATTTCCCCCGTTAGCTTGTATGTCGTAGTGTCATTACACTAGGAGCGAAGCACCATCACACTAAGCATTGGTTGCAGGAACATACTAGCTTTGTTAGACAAGATCATAGACCGTGTTGGACAATATAGTTTACATACCAAATGTCCTTTTCCATTTATTACAAGTAATAAGAAAACGTAAATGCCTGACTTCTCTATCAAGGAGGAAATTAGCAAGTTGGGCGTCGGATGAAAAAATCTTCAATGGTCTCCATCTTTCAAAGGCATCTCCAATACAAATCCTGGCTTTGTCATGAATAAGTTGAGAATGGTAACTTTTAGATGGACTAAGGTCTGACATGTTTAGTAACTTTACCAGTGGCAGTAGCCAGACGAAGAGGGCGTTGCGTAACTGGCAACCACACTCACGTACTTCCTAATTGGTCAAACGGTGGAGGGCGGGGCATCGAAATGAAAACAATAACTGGATTCCGGGGCTGGAAATGTAATTTTGAAATGAGCTGAACTACTGTTATCAGTCATAGAGGTTTTGGAAAAGAAGATGATTTATTAATGACATATCATTTAATGATGACTCCTTTAAGCAAAAAAACCGAAGATAACTAAGAATCGCTGCTCCGTAGGAATGTTGTTCATGCTTGGTCGCGTGATCATGTGTCTAAAATTCTCCTGCAGGATCTACGCTTCTCTAAAATCCTGGACAACTTGAGGCTGCAGAAGAGGGGCACGGGGGGCGTGGACACTGCGGCCACAGGCGACACCTTTGACATCTCCAACAACGACCGTCTGGGCAAGTCCGAGGTGAGCGTCCGTCCGTCTTGAGATCAGGCGCGTAGACAGAAGTACACGGACTTGTTTCTGCCGTGCCTCAGGTGGAGCTGGTCCAGCTGGTGGTGGACGGCGTCAACTACCTGATCGAGTGCGAGAAGAGGCTGGAGAAGGGCCAGGACATCAAGGTCCCGCCTCCCATCGCTCAGTTCCGCAAATAAGACCTTGGCTGTAGATTTGCACTGAGGGCACGATTCTTTCTACCTCAGATGTTTCACTGTAACTGCAGAAGTAAAATCATCATTCAATATTTGACTTGTTCTGTGCTTCGCTGCATCTGCACCAAGGAATGATCAGACTTTTAAAAATATATATTTTTAAAGAAACGCGTTATTTGCATCACTTGCGATTCTCTACTGAAACACTAGAGGGGGGTTTTACCCTAACATTTTATTTAGCCTCCTGTGTTGGAGTATTTTTAGAACATTTCTGTCAACCTCATGGGGTTGACTGGGGGGCCAAATTTTGTGGAAAAAAATGTGTCAGGGGGACCACACACACACACACACACACACACACACACACACACACACACACACACACACACACACACACACACACACACAGACACTTGTATTTGTTACCTTCTTGAGACCTGAGAAAAATGCCCACCTCTTTAGGACCACCCTTTCTAGATATATAAAGGTTTGCAGTGTTTCCCATAAACTGCCAAGATACCTGTGGCGGTGGGGGCGTGGTTATGGGCGTGGTCACCATGACATCGAGTAATTTGCATAATTTACTACAATATGATTTTCTCTAAAAAGGCTCAAAAAATGTATACTTACTAATTAATAACAGTTTTGTTTTAAACGTCCATCCATCCATTTTACAATATAATTACAACACTTTATGTACATATTTATATACAGATTTGAACAATAAGTTATTCACTGAAATATATTTATTAATTGTGGTTCTTACAAAAAATATATCTTATAAAATATAAAAGCTAAAATGTCTCTTAAAGCTCTGCCCCTTTAATTAGTGCATACTAAATCATTTAACTTTAGCCTACTACTACAACCATATTATTTACCAGCAACATAAAGTGAAACAGAGGCAGAGGTGTCCTGCCACAGTCAGTAACAAATAAACAGAAAACAGAAGGTGGTCAAATACAAATAAGGCAACAAGAGAAGTATCCTACACTTCTCTTTTGTAAAGTAAATCTGAACAGCCGATATGGGCATCTACATCAACTATATGATTTGCCTGAGAAGCTGGACAGGACAAAAAAAAAAAAAAAAAATTATTTTTATTTGTGGCGGACGTAATTCTTTCGTGGCGGGCCGCCACAAATAAATGAATGTGTGGGAAACACTGGTTTGTATTTACAACATTAATAATATATACATACTATGCAAATATAAAAAAGAAAAAACCCAGATTTTTTCAAATTTATTTTTACAGAGATAGAAAAGACGGATTTCCGTCAATTGACGGAAAAAATCACATGCCTGTAAGAATATACTGTATTTTGCATTGTATAGCACAGCAGTCCCTCCATGCGGTGAAACCATGTGTCCTAGTGGCTGTCAACAGCATTACATCAATGCTGTGACAGGTCCAAGTCCATTTTGATGGCTTAAAGGCCTACTAAAATGCGATTTTATTAAACGGGGATAGCAGGTCCATTCTATGTGTCATACTTGATCATTTCGCGATATTGCCATATTTTTGCTGAAAGGATTTAGTAGAGAACGACGACGATAAAGTTTGCAATTTTTGGTCGCTGATAAAAAAGCCTTGCCTGTACCGGAAGTAGCGTGACGTCACAGGTTGAAAGGCTCCTCACATCTGCACATTGTTTACAATGATGGCCACCAGCAGCAAGAGCGATTCAGACCGAGAAAGCGACGATTTCCCCATTAATTTGAGCGAGGATGAAAGATTTGTGGATGAGGAAAGTGAGAGTGAAGGACTAGTGGGGAGTTGAAGCTATTCAGATAGGGAAGATGCTGTGAGAGCCGGGGGTGACCTGATATTCAGCTGGGAATGACTACAACAGTAAATAAACACAAGACATATATATACTCTAGTAGCCACAACACAACCAGGCTTATATTTAATATGCCACAAATTAATCCTGCATAAAAACACCTACGTGTTTGTTATGCTAGCTCCTAGCTCCTCTGCTAGCTCCTAGCTCCATAGAACGCGCCAATACAATTCAAACACCTGATCAACACACACAATCACTCAGCCCAAAAGACCGTTCATAAAGCTTATATATTTAAAAAAAGTTACGTACGTGACGCGCACATACGGTCAAGCGATCAAATGTTTAGAAGCCAAAGCTGCATACTCACAGTAGCACGTCTGCGTCTTTGTCATCCAAATCAAAGTAATCCTGGTAAGAGTCTGTGTTGTCCCAGTTCTCTACAGGCGTCTGTGTATCGAAGTCAAAAGTCCTCCTGGTTAGAGTCTCTGTTATCCGAGTTCTTCCATCTTGACTGCATCTTTCGGGAATGTAAACAAAGCGCCGGCTGTGTACGTGTTGCTGCTGACTTCCCTTATAGACGCTTCGCACCGACAACTTTCTTCTTTGCTTGCTCAGCTTCTTTCTCCATAATGCAATGAACATAATTGCAACAGATTCACCAACACAGATGTCCAGAATACACCCAGAATGAGATGAAAACAGCCATTTCGTATTGGCTTCAATGTGGAAGCCATGCCCGTGTCACACGCATACGTCATCCTCAGAGGCGTTTCGAACCAGAAGTTTAGCGGCAAATTTTAAATGTCACTTTATAAGTTAACCCGGCCGTATGGGCATGTGTTGCAATGTTAAGATTTCATCATTGATATATAAACTATCAGACTGCGTGGTCGCTAGTAGTGGCTTTCAGTAGGCCTTTAAAGTTTCTACTTAATGTATTCTTTATTGTCCAGTAAAATCAAGCGTGAACTCAAAACACTTTGAGAGATGAAATGAACAAAAGAGTTCAGAAGTAGTTTATTTTGAACATGCTGACAAGTTACATCAAAATCCCAATTATTTACAATTCACAGTTCAACATGCTGGAAAGAGAGTATGGAAATAAAGCTGCACATTTTCAAGCATTCATCAGCCCTAAAACATGACCCAGGACCCCTTTTGGTTCCACCACCCAAACCAGATTCAAACATCAGTTTTGAACATTGTCAACCCTCAAGAGTAAGACCACAAAGTAATAAGAAGACGGTGTTAAAGCGTACAAACATGAGCACACAGTTGTGCTTACATACATTAAATAGTTCAGGACACTTTCAGCTTGTCTTTTGCCGCAGCCCGACTAGTCACCAGAAGGTCTTTAAAAGAAACAAGGAGCACATCAGTCCAGGGGTCGCGTCTCACCGTGTGTCCTTGTGTACTCCTCGGCGTTCCTCATAAACAGATCTCGGTTTTCCGTGTACTCGTTGGCCAAGTCCGCCCTCAGGGGGCGTTCGGGTTGCGGGACATTCACCAGGGAGATGAGACACTGGATGACTGCGACACACACACACACACACACACACACACACACACACACACACACACACGCACGCACGCACGCACGCACACACACACACACACGCACACTTGTCAGCATCATGTTGAGAAAAACTTAAGTAGACATTATACAGTTTTATTAGCTGAAGTACTGTGAAATGCAAAATGAATTTAAAATTAAATGTGAATGCAATTTAAAATTGTATGTAATATGAAATGAAATGTAAAATTACATGTAAATTAAATGTAAAAATAAATAAAAAATGACATGTAAAATTTTATGTAAAATTAAATGTGAATTTAAATAGAAAAAGAATAAACCATGTACAACTAGATGAG
The DNA here is from genome assembly GCF_033978785.1 of Entelurus aequoreus. NCBI lineage: Eukaryota > Metazoa > Chordata > Actinopteri > Syngnathiformes > Syngnathidae > Entelurus > Entelurus aequoreus. The sequence continues at coordinate 8,881,193 of NC_084751.1, forward strand.
GCAATTCCTGAAGGAATTGCGTGCGAATGCTCCAATGCTGAAGTTGAACTGAAATCCTGGAATTTTTTTTTAGAATTGTTGAAGTAAACCACACAATTCCCCAAACAGGCTGAATATTTTGAAGTTGGAACAGTTTGAATCGGATAAAAAAATGTGGTAGTTGTGGAACTTTGAAGAATGTCCCATTGATTTCAATGGGAATTTCGGGAAAAGCGGGAATTTTTTTGAAAATGGTAAAAAATTTGAATGGTTTAAATCAGTGGTCCCCAACCTTTTTGTAGCTGCGCTTGAAAATTTGTCCCACGGACCATGGGGCGTGGGGGGTGTATTTAAAAAAATTGTTTTTTTTTTTTTTTTACATAAATAAATACAATCATGTGTGCTTACGGACTGTATCCCTGCAGACTGTATTGATCTATATTGATATATAATGTATATATTGTGTTTTTTATGTTGATTTCATTAAAAAAAAATAAAAATAAATAAATAAATAAAAATTTAAATTTCTTGTGCGGCCCGGTACCAATCAGTCCGCGGACCGGTACCGGGCCGTGGCCCGGTGGTTGGGGACCACTGGTTTAAATTGAGTTGAAATGGTTGGTGTTGGAATTTTTCAAATTGGTCGAGAAATGTTGAAGTAGTAACGTTTTTAATTGAGAAATGGCATCACGAAATTCCTGGAATTTCAGGAAAACCGGGAATGTTTCCAGTTAAAAAAACAACTTCGTTTTTTTGTCCTGATTAAGAGGAATGTTTTGATGTTGGAACGGTTGAAATGCGTTGAAAAATGTGAAAGGAGTAGTCGCCAGAGGAAAGGGTGGGAATAGGGCTTTGGAAAACCAGGAATTCTGGAATATCCTGGAATTTTTTGTACTTGGAAAAAGGGTAGTTTTAAATTCCAGGACAGTGGAATATGTTGAAGGTGGAATGGTTTGAGTCGGTGGAAAAATGTGGGAATGGTAGAAGTTTGAAAAAAAATGGCCAATTCATTTTGAATGGGAAAAATGTCCCGGAAAAACCTGGAATTCTGGGAAATCTGGGAATCTTTGGAATTTGTCAAAGGAAAGCCTGCGATTCCCGAATAGGCTGAATAGTTTGAAGTTGAATAGATGAATTTTGGTGTAGAAAAGCATGTGTGAATGTTTTGGAGCATTCACACAGTTA